>NW_027131139.1:1800000-2153982 GCF_026122565.2 Emydura macquarii macquarii
TGCCCCATCGCCTGGTGCGTGTCGTGGCTGGGGAGGGCTGGGTGCCCGCACAGCTGTCCCACAGCCCCTGGCGTCATGCTGGGCAGGGCCCAGCCCCCAGGAGCAGGGGGTGATTGGGGGGTACCAGCTCGCAGGGAGGTGGGTCACGGAAAGGGCTGCATGAGAAGGGGCCCCCGCCAGGCCAAGGGAGGGGAATGTGGGAGAGGCTGTGGGTTGATCTGAGCTGGTAGGAGCAGGGCATCGGGAACGACCCCTTCGGTCCCTAGGGCCCCACGCTGGGCGGGGAGGGGGGAGTGATGCTTGCTGACGCAGAGGGGGCTGGAGAAAGGGCTTCCAGCCGGGGTTGGGATGAGCTGGGGGGTGGCTGCAGAAGGGGTGAATCTTGTGCCCCTGGGGAAGCTGGTGGGGTACAGAGTGACAAGGGCACAGCCCTGGGGTTCTGGGGCCCGAATGAGCCACACGTCTGCCCCCCTGCTGGCCCTGGTGGGAAGGGAGGCATCCTGGGCAGAGAGCTGACACCCTGGCGCTCACCCCCAGGATTTCTCTTGCCTCCTGCTGCTCGGTGCCGATGCTGCAGAGGTTCCTGTCTCAGCAGGGTTTGGGGGTGTCTCAGGGCATGGCCCTGGGGAATGACCCTGCTCTGGGTCCTGCTTTATGGAGGGGGGGCCAGGCTGGGGGCTTTCTGGTGCTCTGGGGAGGCTTGTGTCCTGCCTGCTGTCCCTCTGATGAGGCCATATCCTGTGCTACATTAGCACGCCCCCCCCCCACTCCTCTGACCACATACCCCCCTCACGCTCCGCTGGCAAAGTGGCTGGGATCTGCGCCCCCCCCCCCTCCCAAATGTTGCTTTCTTCCTGCCTGGTCTGTTGCAATCCTGGATTTCAGTGTTAGCAGTGATGTGCCTCCCCCCACCCCCACCCGCAGCTCCCGCTTCCTGCTTGTGGGGGGGCAGCTCCTTTTGCCAGGCCTCCTCGCCAGAGTCTCCCAGACTAGGGGGCCTCTTCTCGAGGGGGCCCTGGAGTCATTTGATCCAGCGGCTGCAGACAGCACTTGGAAGGGAAGCAGCTGCTGGGGAGGAGGAGTGGGAGACCTGGGCCGTGTCCGGAGCTGGGCTGACCCCATCAGGTTAGGGTGACTGGACTGACCCCTCTCTCCCTAGCACCCCTTGGAGCAGCTGGCCTGCGTGGGAGAGGCTGGGGGGAGTGTGCTGAATGTCCTGGTTCTCAGCTGTGCCAGTGGGAACCCCTGAAGGGAGGCTGTTGGGCTCCCACGCCTTGTGTGGACCAGTCCTCCGGGAAAGGGCTGGTGGGAGGGACTGCTGGGCCTCCAGCCTGCCGGGGAGGCAGTAAAATGCCCCCCCACTCTGACCACTAGACCCTGCTGTCTCTGAGCCCAGTAATGCCCTTCTCTGTGAATCACTTCCATTTTCTTCCTGCATCGGACTCTGCGGTGGGGGGAGGGGCTGCCCCGAGGGGCAAGGCAGGCGACGAGGGAGGGGTCTGCCTGTCTGTCTGGGGATCCTCTCTTCAGGGCAGGGCTAGGACCCTGATGCTGGGGGCGATGGAACTGGCCGGGGCTGAGCCGTGGGTGCTGGGTGCAGGGGGCCAGGGGCCGGGGCAGAGTCTCTGCAGAGTCGGCTCTGACCTGTCCTCCGGGGGACGTGGCTGGTGCCCAGTGGGGCAGCGGCTGGCTCCGCACCCGTGCCCATCGCTTCCTGCCGAACCAGCCAGGAACAGCTGCCCGGTTTCTGTGCTGTGCCATCGCTCGGCCCCCGCTGCCCCTAGTGCCCGGCCACGGCACAGCCGCCACGCGGGCAGGTGCCAGAGGAGCTGGCTGGCAGGTCCCCGTAGGAATGCCAAACGCCAGACAGGTGGATGGGCCTCCTGCCGCCCCGCCCAGAGCAGGTGAATCACCGGCTGCCGCGCTGCCTGGCCTGGAGCAGGAGCAGGAGCTGGATGGGGCCGCGCTGCTTGCCCGGCCGCTGGAAACCGTGGGCTGGAGCGTGGGGCCGGAGCGCCAGCTGAATGGTGCCATGGCCTGGTGCCCCTGCTCCCTCTCACTGAGCAGCTCCCGTCTGTGTGTGTGTGTGTGTGTGTGTGTGTGGGGGGGTTCTTGGTGCTCTGGAGACAGCCCCCCAGTGCTGTGGGAGATTCGGGGGGGGCCCAGAAGAAAAGGGAGGATTGGGTATGGGGGGCGGCAGGGGAGAGGGAGTGGGGGACAGAAGAGAGCGGCGGGAGGAGTGAGGGCAGTGGGGGGCGGGAGGGGAGAGGGCAAGGGGAAGAGAGGATGGGGGTTGGGGTAGGAGGGGCAGAGAGGAGTGGCTGGGGGCGGGAGGGGCGCGGTGGGAGGGGCACGGTGGGGGACAAGAGGGCAGAAAGCAGCGGCTGGGAGGACAAAAGGAGGGTGGCGGGGGCAGGGGTGCAGAGAGAAGTGGGGGTGCAGCAGGGGACGGGGTGCAGAGGAACAACTGGGGGGCAGGGGTACAGAGAGATGTGGTCTGGGGAACAAGGTGGTGTGTGGTGGGGGTAAGGGGCAGAGAGGAGAGGCGGGGGGGGGGGGGCCTCTCCCTGCAGTTTGGCTCTTGCTGTGCTGCTGGAACCTGTCGAACAGGTTGGAGCTGAGCTGGGCTGAGCGGCTCAGGGAGGGCTGGGAGCAGCGGGGTGGGGTGGGGTGGGGTGGGGGCAGGGAGTGGGGGGAGGAGGAGAGGATGTGCCAGCAGTGCCAGAAATCTGCCCCCCCCCCAGTGTGCAGGGCCCTCCACAGGGGGCAGCTGTCCCATGGGCTCCGTGGGCCTGGCCATGCCAGCCTGGAGCTGGGTTTGCAGCCTGGGTCGCTCTCGGGGCGAGAGGGTGGGGCTGGCTTGGGCTGCACTGAGCCATGGGAGATGGAGCAGGACTCGGGGAGGCGCACAGGTGGGGGGTAGGGTGGGAGCAGGGGCTGATGGGAGATGGGGTGGGGGGAGGAGCTGATGGGGAGCACAGGGGGGTAGGGTCAGAGCAGGGGCTGATGGGGGCAGGGGGGTGGGGATGGATGGGGAGGGGCTGATGGGGAATGCATGTGGGAGGACAGAATTGGAGGGGGGGAGGGGAGGGGGAGGGAGGGCAGCAGGGACCGTTGGGGGATGTGAGCGGGCACATGCAGGGGCATTCTGGGCGCAGAAGGGCAGTGCGGCCTGGTGGTCAGAGCGAGGGTAGGTGGACTGGGAGTCAGGACTTCTCAGCTAGCTGCGGCCTCCTGTGGCTGGCAGGTTTCGGGCGGCTGAGCCCTCGTGTGCTGCGGTGCCCTTGGGCATCTCCTCCCTCCGGGAGAGGGGCCACATTGGGCCTCCTGACACAGCTGCCTGCTGGGGTGACTCATGGGGTGATGCAGCAGTGGAGCCGCTGAGTCACTGCCCCGGGGAGCAGGCTGATGCCGGCTCCGCTCCCCAGACGTGAGCAGGCAGGAGCGCTGCGGCGGGGCTGCCATCCTAGCGTGGGAGCCGGGCTCTGCCTGCCGGGGAGGGCGCTGCCAGCCTTGTCAGGGTGCTGGGATACTGGGCCCTGCTTCCCGCCACAGGGACGCCTGTCCCCCCATCTTCTTTCCCTTCCCAGGGGCCAGGTGGAGGGGTGGGATGAGGAGCTCTGCCAACCCCAGCCGTGCACTAAGGGTGCCAATCCCCCGCACGCACCATGGGAGAGGGGAGTTGGCGTCTCACCAAGTGCTGCTGGAGGAAGCCCAGAAGGGAGTGTGGAGGAGGGGGTTGGGGGTCTGCAGACTTCCCAAATCTGTGCTGGGGCCGGTGGAGCTGCTGTGTCGTTGCCGGGGGCCTGTGGGGTGGGCGGATCAGTGGCATTTGCAGTGGCCACTGATGAAACAGGGATCACCATCTGCAGGCTCCAGGGCATGAGGGTCAGGCAGGGACCAGCACACCTAGGGGATGGGCATTTCCTGGAGGGGGAGGAGTTCCTAGAGGCAGTACTGGTCCATGAGTCTGAGCCTGGGAATGGGGCGAGGGACTGGTTATGGTCTAGATGGGCCCCTGGGTCTGATCTAATTCACTGAGGCAGGAGAGAAGGGCTGCCACGCTGGATAGGCCCTGTTTGGGCTGTGGGGACACTTCCCCCTCCTCCCCCCCGTCCTGTGGAATCGAGAACCTGGTTTCCGGGGCTGGGGAGGCAGGACAGCCCGTCCGACCAGACTCAGCCTGGCAGGCTTGGCTTCCTTCCCCTCCCTCCCTCGGCCCCTGCCCCCAGTGCATGCCTCGCTCAGCCCCTCCTGCCGCCTCCCTGCAGCATCAGGTGGTGGCAGAAGCCCCGTCCCCAGCCCAGTGGCAGGGCTCCCAGCATGCACTGCTCCAGCTTGGGCATCTGGCTTGCTGGGCTCCGCTTGCCGGGGGTCTGGGGCCTGCCTGGGCTCAGCCCCGTTGGACGTGGCCCTCGGGGGGAGAGTTCAGGGCCCCTGCGTGAAGGGAGAATTGGGGGGGCAGGAGGGCTCTGGACACTCCTCCTGCTGCAGGCACCCCTGGGAGGCGAAGCTGTGTGGGGAGCTGCCCCCCACCAGGCTCTCCCCAGAGGTGGGTGCAGGGAGCAGCTGCCCCGGTGGACGAGCTCTCGGCCGTGGGTCTCGGGGTCAGAGCAGGCTGGCCAGGGGGCTGCTAAGTGGCGCACAGCAGGCGATGATGGGGCGCGGGGAGGGGGCCCAGCGGGTGGGTGCCTGCTCTGCACATACGGTGACTCTGCCGCGGCCAGGGCACCGGTACGGCCCATGTGAGGGTGCCGTGTGCTGTATCGAGGCGCCTCGCACTGGTGTGGCACATCTCCTTCCCTGTGCAAGGGGGCGCCCCTGTGCATTGGCACAGCTGCCCCACCGCGGGGCTGTACCCGATGCCTAGCCCAGGCCGCTTTGCCTGCAGACCAATCCCTGGTGGCAGGAAGCGAAGTCAGACTGGAGGATCCTGCTTGGGGCTCGGCCGTGGCCAGGAGGGTCCCTTGGGGGGGAGGGCAGCGAAGGGGGATTAATGGATTCAGTGGAGATCTGGGAAGGGTGGGGGAACAAGGAGGGGGCAAAGTGAGAAGCTGGCACACTGGTGAGTCTGAGCTGGTGCCAACAGGCCCGGCAGGGCATGGCAGGGGGCGTTCGGTCAGACCGACGCCAGGCAATGCCTCTTGGAGGGAATAACCTGAGGTCTGGTGCACCTGGTGGGGTGGGGGGGGGGGGAGGCTGCAGGACCGGCACCAACTGCATGAAGGCCGGGCCGCCCTGGGGGGGCAGCTCGATGGAACCGCTGCCCCGGGCCCCACTGAGCGCCCGGCTGGGGAGCAAGGAGGGGGCTGTGCTGAGCGCTGGGTGCTGAATACAGGGCTGGGCACCCACCCCGTGGAGTACAGTGGGGGTTGGGTGGGCAGGGCCAGGGACAACACCGCCCACCCAGTAACCCCTGGCAACCAATACAACCAGGAATGTGATGGACTCAAGCCCCCCACCCTGCCCTGGAAAGGGAGACCAGCCGGAGACTCCAAGAACGTCCCGGGGGCAGCGCCGCTGCCAGATGTGATGTCGAAGGCGCCCAGATGCAACGGTGATGGGCGTACGGCTCGCCTGCACTGGCCTGGCGGCTTGCCCTTAGTCCCACTCATACCCCTGCGCCCCCTCTCCGCAGGTGCCAGCCCGGGCTGATTGGCGCGCGCTGCCAGTTCCAGGATCCCTGCCACCAGTCGCCCTGCGCCAATGGGGGTGTGTGTGAGAGCTCCCTCAAGGACGGCACCGTGCAGTACCAGTGCACCTGCCCCAAAGGCTTCCGAGGTGAGGGGGGGGGAGATCGTGCTGGGTCTAGGGGGTGATGGAGGGGGTGGCCCCATTGGAGGAGGGGCCAGGATCCGACCAGCCCCAGAGAGGAGACCCCAGGCCACCCCGCAGGCCTAGGGGAGATGGGGGTCGGCCATGAGGGGGGCAGCCTGACTCAGCCCAGCTGGGGGAGGGAAAGCGGACCTGACTTGGCTGGCCGGGGAGGAGGGCCGGACACAGCTTGGTCCCCGTGCGGGACGTGCTGGGCGAGGGGGGAGGGCTCTCTGGGACACCCTCATGCCCAGCCAGGCCCTGTTCACAGACGTCCCCCCCCCCCCAGGTCAGGACTGCTCCCTGGTTGACGCCTGCGCCAACAACCCCTGCGCCAACGGGGCCCGCTGCACCAACTGGAACAGCCGCTACAACTGCACGTGCCCGCCCGGCTACCAGGGCCGCAACTGCCGCACGGACGTGGACGAGTGCCGGGCGCCGGGCGTCTGCCGCCACGGGGGCACCTGCTTCAACACGCCCGGCTCCTTCCGCTGCCAGTGCCCGGCCGGCTTCACGGGGCAGCTGTGTGAGAGCGTCTACACGCCCTGCTCGCCCTCACAGTGCCTCAACGGGGGCACCTGTCGCCAGACCGGGGAGCTCAGCTACGAGTGCGCCTGCCTGCCGGGTGAGGGGGGGTGCTGGGGGGTGTTGGGGGGGCAGCACTGTGGGCTGCAGGGGTTGGTGGGGGGGGGGCTCTCCGGACCTGGGGGGGGGGGGGGGATACTGTCCCCTCCCTTAGCCCCTGGGGGCAGGGCTGGTGGGAGCGGATCTTGCCCTGCCCTGGCCTGGCGTGGGTGCCCACGGGGCTGGCGGCTCCGGCAGCCCTGCAGGAAGCTCATCGGAAGCTGTAAATGGTGCTGGGAGAACCTGGGCCCCGGCCAGGAAGGAAACGATCCAGCAGGGCTGGAGCTTGTGGCCGGCCGGCTGGCAGGCGGCCAGCCGGTGGGGGGAGGGGGGCACTGCTCCTTCCAGGCCTGGGCCAGCCCCTTCCCTGCTCCCCACAGCCCCCTTTTGCCCCCTCCCCAACTCAAGTGACTGTTTCTTTTTCTCCCCCTTAGACCCTTCTGCCCCCCTCCCCCCCAATAATGTCTCACGCATCTCAGCTGCGGCTCTTCCTTGCCAAACCCTGCGCCCTCTGCCAGTGGCCTGGCCCTGGCAACTCAGGGAAGGGGGGGTAAGGTCTGGGGGACCCTGTGTGTGTGTCTGTGCATGGGGGGTGGGGAGTGGGCTCCTGGGGTGCTGTGTGTGCGTGGGGGGGGGAGTGGGCTCCTGGGGTGCTGTGTGTGCATGGGGAGGCAGTGGGCTCTGGGTGTGCTCTGTGTGTGTGTGTGTGTGTGTGTGTGTGTGTGTCTGTGCATGGGAGGTGGGGAGTGGGCTCCAGGGGTGCTGTGTGTGTGTGTGTGTCTGGGTGGGAGGGGAGTGGGTTCCTGGGGTGCTGTGTGTGTGTATGTCTGTGTGTGAAGGGGATGAAAATGGGCTCCGGGGGTGCTGTGTGTGCATGGGGGGGGCAGTGGGCTCCGGGGGAGCTCTGTGTGCATGGGGGGGGGGGGCAGTGGGCTCCGGGGGAGCTGTGTGTCTGTGGGTAGGGGGTGGGAGGGCAGTGGGCTCCGGGGGTGCTGTGTGTGCATGGGGGGAGGGGCAGTGGGCTCTGGGGGTGCTCTGTGTGCATGTGTGGGTGTGTGCGCATGCATGCACAGGATTGCCGCTGCAGTGCGGCCAAGGCCAAGCGGTGCCACGCGGAGGCAGAGGCCTGGGCTAAGCTGCTGTATCAGCCGTCGCCCTGTGGGTGCCTGCCTGGGGCAGATGGCCAGGGGCATCGCAGGGGGCACAGGCAGGGCTTTGTCTGATAAATGCTCACGCCCTGTCCCGGGGGCTGGCCCCTGCTCCCCGACCTGTTCCCTGGGGCTGTTGCAGAGTGTGGCCCCTGTCGCTCTGCGCTCCTCTGTGAGCACAGCCGAGTCGCTCAGCCCTGTTGGGTCCAGCATTCGTTCCCGTTGGAAGGGAGAGGGGTCTGCTGGGTTCGAGCAGGGGGCGGGGGGTTGGGAGCCAGGACTCCTGGGTTCTATCCCCAGCACTGGGCAGGGAGAGGGGGCTGTTGGTTAGAGCAGGGGGCTGGGAGATGGGGCGGGAGGGTGGATTTGAGCTTGGCGCCTTTCAGGGTGCAGGTGAAGTCGCTCCGGGGCCGGGGCGCGGGCGGAGACGCTCCAGGGCTGGGGCACGGGCGGAGACGCTCTCTGACTCCCTGACGGGCTGCGCTCTCCCCCTCCAGGCTTCGAAGGGCAGAACTGTGAGATCAACATTGACGACTGCCCGGGCCACAAGTGTCTGAACGGGGGCACCTGTGTGGACGGGGTCAACACCTACAACTGCCAGTGCCCGCCCGAGTGGACAGGTAACGCCCAGCGCCCTGCCCAGCAGCGGGAGTTAACCCCTTGCTGCCCGCCACCAGCCGCGCAGCCAGTGCTAGGGGCCCTGGGCCTTAGACTGTCTGTCTAGCACTCCGGGTTGCCCTAGGGCCCCAGGAGGAATGGGACACGGGGCCTTTTCTTGGGGGGCCGCGCGTCTCTGATCCAGCCCTAGGGCAGGGAGCTGGCTGGCTTGGGGGGTGGGGAATGGCCCCTCTAGGGGTGCTGGCTCTGGCTAAGCCCCCTGCCCCCCTAGGCCAGTTCTGCACCGAGGACGTGGACGAGTGCCAGCTGCAGCCCAATGCCTGCCACAACGGGGGCACCTGCTTCAACACCAACGGCGGGCACACCTGCGTGTGCGTCAACGGCTGGACGGGCGAGAGCTGCAGCGAGAACATCGATGACTGCGCCACGGCCGTCTGCTTCAACGGGGCCACCTGCCACGACCGCGTGGCCTCCTTCTACTGCGCCTGCCCCATGGGCAAGACAGGTAGTCGGGGGGGAGGGGCGGGAACGGGGCCTGGCCTGGCCCAAGGTCTCTAGCACCTGTCACCTCGGGATTTGGGGCACCTCCCTCCCCTGCGCTAATCCCCCAGACAGGCTCTGGGGGCTAGGGGGGTGGGAAAGGCTAGGAGAGGCCTGGAGAGGAAGGGGGTGGCTAAGGGGAAGGGGGCAGGGAGATGTGGGGAGAAGGAGTGGGAGGGAGACCTGAGGTGAGGGCCCCAGGGTGGCGAAGTGGAAGGAGTTGGCAGGAGGCTGGGAGGGGCTGGGGCTGGGGTTGTGTGCGTGTGAGTGCACGGGTGGGGAGACTGGGGCTGGCTGGGTGCGGGGTTAGTGTGTGTGGGGTGGGGGGAGATGACGGGCTGGAGAGACTGAGGGAACTGGGCTTGTTTAGTCTGCAGAAGAGAAGAATGAGGGGGGATTTGATAGCAGCCTTTAACTACCTGAAAGGGGGTTCCAGGGAGGATGGGGCTAGGCTGTTCTCGGTGATGGCAGATGACAGAACAAGGAGCAACGGTCTCAAGTTGCAGTGGGGGAGGTCTAGGTTGGACATTAGGACAAACCTTTTCCCTAGGAGGGTGGTGAAGCACTGGAATGGGTTACCTAGGGAGGTGGTGGAATCTCCATCCTTAGAGGTTTTTAAGGTGCGGCTTGACAAAGCCCTGGCTGGGATGGTTTAGTTGGGTTGGTCCTGCTTTGAGCAGGGGGTTGGACTAGATACCTCCTGAGGTCCCTTCCAACCCTCGTCTTTTGTGAGACTGGGGCTGGTGGTGTGTGGGTGTGGGTGGGTGGGGGTGTGTGTGGGTGGGAGGGGTTGGGGCCAGCTGTGAGGGGTTGGTGCGGGGTGAGGGGGGAACTGGGGCCAGCTGTGGGGGTAGTTGGGTGTGTGTGCAGGTGGGGTGGGATGGGGTCAGCTGTGGGTGTGTGTTGGGGAAGGACTGGGACTGGCGGCCAGGGTGTGCGTGTGTTAGTGGGATGAGGATTGGGGCCGGCGGGGGGGTTTGGTGTGTGTGTGGCTGGCGGGAACAGAGGCGGCATTGCCCACCTGCCAGGGTGGGGCTGGCTCTGTGCTCCCTGCGGGCCAGGCTAGCTGGGCTCCTGCGGGGTGGCTGCCTGTTGTCTTGGGCTGTGCCCTGCTCCTGCCCACGCCCCCTCCCGCCCTCCCTCCGCCAGGTCTCCTGTGCCACCTGGACGACGCCTGTGTCAGCAACCCCTGCCATGAGGATGCCATCTGCGACACCAACCCCGTGAACGGCCGGGCCATCTGCACCTGCCCCCCAGGCTTCACTGGGGGGGCCTGTGACCAGGATGTGGATGAGTGCTCGATCGGTGAGGGGGGGCCCCACTGCCTTGGCACGGGATGATGGGGGACCTGCCCCTTTGCTCAGTGCTGGGGTGGGGGGTGGCTGGGCGGGGAGCTGGGGGGAGGGGCCCTTTGCTCAGTGCTGGGGTTGAGGTGGGGTTGGCCTGGCTGGGATCGGGGTGGGGGGGGGGCCGGAGGGGTCCGGCCCCACCTCGCTCTCTGACTCGGCCACGTCCACGGCAGGTGCCAACCCGTGCGAGCACTTTGGCCGGTGCGTGAACACGCAGGGCTCCTTCCAGTGCCAGTGCGGGCGCGGCTACACGGGCCCCCGCTGCGAGACCGACATCAACGAGTGCCTGTCCATGCCCTGCCAGAACGACGCCACCTGCCTGGACCGCATCGGGGAGTTCACCTGCATCTGCATGGCGGGTGAGCGCCCCACCCCCGCGGCCCCCAGCCCTTGCCCAACCCCCGGGAGGCGCCCCAGAGCAGCTGAGCTGCAGCCCAGAGCCCTTGGGGGGACGCAGATGCTCGAGGGGCTGGGGCCCTGCCTTGAGACCAGCTCCCCCCCCGGGGGGCTCTGAGCACAGCCTGTGTCCGGGGGCACCAGATCACCAAGAGACTGGGTCCAGTTTATCCCGTGAGACACCAAGTGCTGGTTCAGTGAGTGTGCGGGTGACCGGGAGCCAGGACTCCTGGGTTCTCTCCTGGCCTGGGGAGGCAAGCATTGTCCCGTCGGTCCAGGGGCTGGCTGGCCTGAGTGCAGCTGGGGAACGAGAGATGGGACCTCCCCCCTCCCCCCCCCCGGGCAGCTGCAGGCATCACCTTCTAACAACCCCACACAGTGAGTTTGTTGGGACTCAGCCCAGTGCCCAGCAGGGCGAGTATCTGGGTCCCCCACCCTGTGTCCCAGCTGGCTCTTGCCCGGCTTCTTGCGGGCAGCCCCACTGGAGAGGCCGGGGCTGGATGGGTGCAGGGGTCTGGGCTCCCGTGGGCAGGGCCTGGATTCCTCTGCAGCCCAGAGCCGGGAATCCTGGCTCGGCTCAGCCCCCAGGGGTTGGGAGCCGTTGGGAAGCTCAGGCGGCCGGGGGCCCCCCCCCCCCCCCCCCCCCCCGGCAGGCGGCTGGCTGGATCCCGGGGTCCGGGCCTGGCGTGGAAGTTTCCTCACCAGAGTTGCTGGTGGGGCAGGGGGCGCGTAGCCGGGAGCCAGACAGTGGGAGCGCAGGGCTGTGCCTGGAATACTAATGGGGTGGGGGGGGGGGAGGCTGGCGCGGGGCTGGGCTGCTCCTTTTTGTCTCCCAGCTCCCCCCTGTGGGGAGGAAACTTCCCCTCGATAATTTGTGCGGCCGGAGCGAGGGGGAGGGGCGCTGCGGGCGCTGCGTTTGCCAGGGCACCGGGTCTTCTGCCCCAGCCCTGCCCCCTGGTGCCCAGGTGCGCCACGCTGGTGCCGGTGCCTCTCGACGGGGCGGGGGCTGCGCCGGCCCCTTGCTGTGCAGGAGGATGAAAGGAGCGGCAGGGCCTCTGCCCTAGTGCCTGCACCGGTGACGTGGGGACCAGGCAATGGGCACAAAACCAGCCCACAGACTCCAGGTGCCCACTGCCTGGCCCTCCGGGGTCACGCCCATAGCTCTCTGGGAGGAGAAACGTTTGCCCAAGGGCCCGGGCAGCTCATTGGCGGAGCTGAGGAGACAGAACCCAGGAGTCCTGGCTCCCAGGCCCCATGCCCTACCACTAGAGACCCCCTCCCCCTCCCAGAGCTGGGGACAGAACCCAGGAGTCCTGGCTCCCAGGCCCCATGCCCTACCACTAGAGACCCCCTCCCCCTCCCAGAGCTGGGGACAGAACCCAGGAGTCCTGGCTCCCAGGCACTGGGGTGTGGGGCCGCAGCCTGGATAGTGAACCGGATGATAGTTCCCTCCGTCTGCAGCCCGGGTGGCACAGCGAAGCCGGGAGCTCCTGCCAGGCCGAGGCTGGAGGGCTGTGGGGGCCTGCCCCAGATCTGTGGGGCCGAGAGGCATTGGGATATATGGGAAAAGGGGGGCTCCCAGATTTTTATAGGGGTGGGGGCTCCCAAATGCTTTGCGGTCTCCCCCTCCCCACATGGCCAGCTGCAGGAGGAGCTGTAGCCCCACGGCGCCAGGCCCTCCAGCCACACGGGAGCAGCCCCTCCATGGGGCAGGAGTCACAGCTCTGGGGCACACTGGGGGTGCTGAGCCCCAGGGAGAGAGGGCCGGGCTGGCTCTGCTCTCCACAGCCCGGGCACCCCCTGCTTCCCCCCATTGCTGCCTCCTCAGCTCCCCCACTGATCCCTTCACACTGGAGACACATGCCCCCCCAACACGGCCCTCTCCCATCCCCCCCCACTGGGGGCAAGAGCTCCCTCTGCTGCAGCCTCCAGCGGTGTGTCTGCCCCCCCATGTCGGGGGATCCCGCCTCCCTGGTGATGGGGACCCCCCTCTAGTAATGGGCTCGCTCCAGACCCCCCCACCGCCTCCCCTGCCCCATGGTGCTGCCCTGCCCCCACCTAGCCTCCCACCTGGCCCCTGCACGCACCCCCCCTGCCCTGACCCCGTCTCTAAGGCTGGTTCTGGCTGCAGGGTTCAGCGGCACCTTCTGCGAGATCAACGTGGACGAGTGCGACAGCAACCCCTGCGTCAACGGCGGGCTCTGCCGGGACGGCGTCAACGGCTTCGCCTGCACCTGCCCCTCCGGTGAGCCCGGCCGGGGGCAGCTCCCAGCGTGGCCTGACCCGGCTCCCTCCCCGGGCCGAGGGCTGGCCTGGCTGGGCTGATGAAAGTGCCCTGGGCCGGGCCCAGCAGTGGGGGGCGCTGTGGGGCGGAGGGGAGAGGGCTCTTGTTGGGAAGCTTAACCCCCTCCCCCCACCCCGCCCACGCTGCTCCATTCACCCCCGAGAGCCTCTCGCGGGGCTGGTGGACAATGGCGCCTTTGTTCCCCTGGGGCTGCCTCTCCCGGCTGGCATTCAGCCCCCGACCCCACTTTACATGGGGGGCAGATGCCAGCCGGGGCACACAGAGGGGAGGGGAGGAGGTGGCCTGCCCCATCACTGGGCCTGTGGGGAGCCCATGCCATGGCCCTGCACAGCGCCTACCTCCCCCCGCCAGCTCCCCGCAGCCCACCCCTGGAGCCCCATTTCCCTTCCTCCCCCGGAACGCCGCTCCCCCCAGCCCCAGCATATCCCTGGCCCCCTTACTCCTGTGGCTCTGCCGGCATCAGGCTGGGACGGGGAGGGCTTGGTATGGGCAAACCCTCCCGGGCACCCACCTGAGCCCATTGCCTTCCCGCGCCCAGGCTTCTCCGGCTCCATGTGCCAGACGGACATCGACGAGTGCGCCAGCACGCCCTGCCAGAACGGCGCCAAGTGCCTGGACCGGCCCAACGCCTACGAGTGCCACTGCACTGAGGGTGAGTGAGGGTCTGCGCCGAGACCCCCTGCCAGCCCCATTCCCAGGCTTGGCTAGGGCCACCCACTGCAGCTGCACCCCCAGCCCTTAGGGGGTCAGGGTGTGCGTTACCCCGAGGCGTTCCTGGGACCCGGGGGGAGCCGGTACCAAGACTGCTCCAGCCCAGGGCAGGGACCCTGCCTGCCAGCCAAACGTGCCCCATCTGAGCCCCCTCCCCTCCCAGCATGGGGGAAGAAGGGCCAGGGAGCTCCTGCCCAGTCGGTGACACACAGGCCTGTGCCTGGGGTCCCCTTCCACAGGGCTGGACTGTCCCTGTCCCCAAGGGGGGACATATCATCCCGGGGGGCTCTATCATCCCTCCGGCGCACAGAGACGGGGCAAGGATGGCGCTGCCTGACTCTGTGTCACGTGGGTGGCACTGCCCCGCATGCCGTGTGAGCGAGGGGCACCCGGGCCAGCCCAGAGTCGCTCGCACCCGGCACGGGGGCCCTGCCCCGCGAGGAGGGCGAGAGCCGAGCCCCCTCCCCAGCCCCTCGGTTCCCGCCCCCAGGCTTCGAGGGCACGCTGTGCGAGAAGAACATCGACGACTGTTCGCCCGACCCCTGCCACCACGGCACCTGCCTGGACGGCATCGCCAGCTTCACCTGCTCCTGCGCCGCCGGCTACACCGGCTACCGCTGCGAGAACCAGGTCAACGAGTGCCACAGCAGCCCCTGCCAGCACGGGGGCAAGTGCATCGACCGCATCGACAAGTACCAGTGCAACTGCCTGCCGGGCACCTCAGGTAGGGCAGGGCAGGGCCGGCTCCACGGCCCCCGGCGCCTTCCCCCTCTTCTGCGCCCTCTCTCCCCACAGGCTACACGCTGCCCCCAGCCCAGGGGCTCTGCCCCCCTCCCCCCTAGAGCGTGTGCTGCCCCCTTCCTCTCAGCACCCCTTTCTGGTGCCCCAGAGCACTTGCTGCCCCCCAGGAATACGTCACACCCCCCCGGCTCCTGCTATGTGCCCTGGCTGAGCCTGCCCTGCGTGGGGACCCGAGGCCAGGTCGTTGGGGGGCGGTTTCCCCAGCGCGCTGTGGGGCTGGCGGTGGCTGTAAGGTGGCCCCTCTGCCCCAGGTGTGAACTGCGAGGTGAACTTCGATGACTGCGCCAGCAGCCCCTGCGACTACGGCGTCTGCCGGGACGGCATCAACCGCTACGACTGCATCTGCAAGCCGGGCTTCACAGGTGGGGCGGGGCAGTGGGTCGTCAGCCCCCTGCGCCAGGGAGCCCCCCGTGGCCCTGATGCTGGGGTGGTGGGCATGGAGTGGGGCCTTGGCTCGGGGGACCCTGGCTGTGGGAGGTGGACATGGGGGGGTCCTGGTTCTAGGGGCTGGGTGGGGGTTCCTGTGGCCCTGATTATGGGGGGTGCTGGTTCTAGGGGGGGCAGGACCCTGGCTCTAGGGGGGTGGACATGGGGGGGTCCTGGTTCTCGGGGGGGACCCTGGTTCTAGGGGGGTGGACATGGGGGGGCCCTGGCTCTAGGGGGGGGACCCTGGTTCTAGGAGGGTGGACATGGGGGGGCCCTGGCTCTAGGGGGGTGGACATGGGGGGTCCTGGTTCTCGGGGGCGGGGGGCTGTGCGCGCTCTCCGTGCTGAGTGGGCCTGTCTCGCAGGGCCCCTGTGCAACGTGGAGATCGACGAGTGTGCGTCCGGCCCCTGCCAGAACGGCGGCACCTGCGTGGACGGCGAGAACGGCTTCTCCTGCCTCTGCCCCGAGGGCTTCCACGACCCCCACTGCTACTCCCAGGTGGACGAGTGCAGCAGCAGCCCTTGCGTGCACGGCGCCTGCCGCGACCACCTCAACGGGTGAGCCAGCGCCCCCCCTGCCCCCGCCCCGCCCCGCCCCCCAGAACCACGGGGACCACCCCGCCCCCGCCGGGGGAGCCAGCTCCCCATCCTGCCCCGGCAGCCCAGGGTGGGGCAGGACCGGCACTGACCTGAGGCCCCCCCGCAGGTACCAGTGCGAGTGTGAGCCGGGCTGGGCCGGCGCCAACTGCGACCTGAACAGGAACGAGTGCGAGTCCAACCCCTGCCAGTTCGGGGGCACCTGCACCGACTACGTCAACGGCTACCGCTGCAAGTGCAAGGAGGGCTTCCAGGGTATGTCCCCCCTCACCCCCCCGCCTGCCTCCCGCCTGCCCCTCGCCCGCCCCCCGCTCACTGACCCATCTCCCCCCCAGGGACCTACTGCCAGACCAACGTCAACGACTGCGTCTCCAGCCCCTGCCTGAACAAGGGCACCTGCATCGACGAAATCGCCAGCTACACCTGCCTCTGCGACCTGCCCTACACAGGTGGGGAGAGCCGGGCACCCTGGCCAGGCCAGGGAGGGCCTGGTTCTGGGAGATATGGCCAGGTGGTCCCTGTGGTTCTGGGGGATGGGGCGACACGGGGGGGGGGTCCCCGTGGTTCTGGAGGGTTTGGTTAGGTGGGGGGGTCCCCCTGGTTCTGGGGGGGCGGGGTGAGGCGGCGGGTCCTCGTGGTTCGGGCGGGGCGAGGCGGGGGGGGCTGTGGTTCTGGGGGGTGGGGCGAGGCGGGGGGTCTCTGTGGTTCTGGGGGGGTGGGGCGAGGCGGGGGTGTCCCCGTGGTTCTGGAGCTCTGGGCAGGGCAGGGTTGGGCAAGGCCCGTGGCCAGGGCAGGGACCTGCCACCCCCGTTTGCTGTGGGTGGGTGAGTCGGAGCCGCTCTCACCGCCGCCCCCTTCTGTTTGCAGGCCGCAACTGCGAGAACGTGCTGACCCCCTGCTCCCCCAACCCCTGTGAGAACGGGGGAGTCTGTGACCACACGCCTGACTACGAGGGCTTCACCTGCAGCTGCCCCCCAGGCTGGCAAGGTACCGTCCCTGGGCCCCATCCCTCCCCATCCCTCCCCACGGCCTCCCTGCCCTTCCCGCTCTGACCTGTGCCCTTTGCCGCCCCGCCAGGTCAGAGGTGCCATGTGGACGTGAACGAGTGTGACCGGGCCCCCTGCCGGAACCGGGGCACCTGCACCAACCTGCACGGTGGGTACAGCTGCGCCTGCCGGCCGGGATACACAGGCACCAACTGTGAGACCGACATCGACGACTGCGCCCCCAGTGAGTGCAGGGGGGGGATCGGGCGCCCTCATCGGGGCACCGCACGCTGGCTCGTTCGGCTGCAACCACCCCATTGCCCGGCCAGGGCGCCGTGCGGGACTCCAGCCCTGCAGGCAGCCGGGGGCACTCTCCCCTCGCAGACCCTGTGCCCCGCCTGGCGCTGGGGGCTCTGTCCTGCAGGAGGCGCTGTTAATCGGGCAGCTCCCACCGAGTCTTTGCAGTCACGTCGTCCGGCCGTTCCCTGAAAGCTGGGCTCAGTCTGTCCTGGACAAGGCCTTCCCGAGGGCTCCCCTCCCTCCAGTCCTATCCAGCCTGCTGGTGCAGGGTCTTCCCCTCCCACCCCCACGGCTGGGCAGTGCCGCTGTGAGGCCGGGATAGCCGCTGCTCCCTCCCCAGAGGTGGCTGTCTGTGGGGCCGTGGGAGCGAGCAGGGGAGGGGCTCTGGGAATGGCGGGGGCGGGAGTGTTCCCCGTGGGGCAGTCCTGGCTGGAGTGGCTGAGCTGGGGCCTGCCCCCCAACCCTGAGCGCCTCACGACCCTGCCACGTGCTCGCCCGCAGACCCCTGCCTGAATGGCGGCTCGTGCCAGGACGGCGTCAGCGCCTTCCTGTGCACCTGCCTGCCGGGCTTCACGGGCCCGCGCTGTGCCAGCGAGACCAACGAGTGCCTGAGCAGCCCCTGCCGCAACGGCGCCACCTGCACCGACTACGTCAACAGCTACACCTGCAGCTGTGCCCCGGGCTGGGCCGGCCTGCACTGCGAGCGCAACGTCCAGGAGTGCACCGACAGGTGAGCCCCGCCCCACGGGGAGCCCCCAGGCAGGGAGCTTCAGCCCATCGGGGGGACCTTGCGCCTGGGCTTCCTGGCAGCGGCTTCCCTTGGCACTGCCAGGCCCTGGCCCCGGCCCCCAGCCTAGGAGAGGCCAGTCAGTGCCGGGGACCCTTGACAGGGGCAGGGGCAGTGGTGGGGTGCTGGGGGCGCTGGGAGGGGGGCAGGCATGGTGCCGGGGGGGGGCGCTGGATGAGGGGGCAGGAGAGCAGGGTCGCCAGCTAACCGTGCCGCCGTCCCTGCAGCTCCTGCTTCAATGGCGGCACCTGCCTGGACGGGGTGAATTCCTACACGTGCCGCTGCCGGCCCGGCTTCACGGGCACCCACTGCCAGCACGAGATCGACGAGTGCCAGTCCCAGCCCTGCCTCAACGGGGGCATCTGCCTGGATGGCGTGGAGTCCTACCGCTGCACCTGCCCCCAGGGCTACACGGGTGCCCAGTGCCAGGTGGGCCCTGCCCCGGGGGATGGGGTGTGGCACGGGGAGGGGGTGGGGAGGCCAAGGACACAAGGTCCCAGTGTGTGGGGAGGGGGAACGTGAAGCCTGGCAGCGTGGGGGGAGCCCACAGGGTCCTGTGCATTGGCAGGGGGAGGTGGGACCTGGCATTGGGGCTGGGGGTGGGGGAATGCAACATTGTGGGTTGGGGGGCAGGGCCTGGCCTCCGGGGGGACCATCACCCCAGTCTGGTGGGGGGCAGGGCCTGGCCTTGGAGGGGGGAAGACACCCCAGTCTGGTGGGGGGCAGGGCCTGGCCTCAGAGGGGGGGATGACACCCCAGTATGGTGGGGGGCAGGGCCTGGCCTCGGAGGGGGGGGACACCCCAGTGTGGTGGGGGATGGGGCCTGTCAGCAATGGAGGAGCCCAGCTGGCTGTATTGGCCCCCCAGGTCGTGTCCCCCCCAGATCACATTGTCCCCTAACTCCTCCCCCCCCCCGCAGACCCTGGTGGACTGGTGCCGCCGCTCGCCCTGCCAGAACGGGGGCCGCTGCCTGCAGATCGGCACCGCCCTGAGCTGCGAGTGCCCGGGGGGCTGGACCGGCCGCTACTGCGACATCCCCAATGTCTCCTGCGACGTGGTGGCTGCTCACCGAGGTGAGGCTGCCTCTGCTGGGTCGGCCGCGGGCAGGCCAGACCCCCACTGCCAGGCCTGGGCTGGGAGGGGTCTGGCCGCGGCAGGAGCTGCCCTTGCTGGGGGATCTGGAGGGAGTTGGGGGGCCCATTGGGCAGCTCTCGAGCAGAACCAGCAGGGAGAGCCTGGGCCCTGCCCTGCCCCCCCGGGCCCTGCTGTCCCAGTCACGTCTGCTCCAGCAATGGGTGGGGATGGGGGGTCAGAGCAGGGGGATGGGAGCCAGGACTCGGGTCCTGTTCCTGCCACTGACTCACCACGTGACCGTTGGTCCCTCTCCTCTGTGCCCGTCGGAGCTGCCCGGGGGGCTGGGCACACGGCCTCACCCTGTCTGTCTGGGGCAGGGGTCTCCAAGGAGCAGGTGTGTCACTACCGGGGCCAGTGCGTGGACGCCGGGAACACCCACTACTGCCGGTGCAAGGAAGGCTACACGGGCAGCTACTGTGAGAGTGAGATCAACCACTGCCAGCCCAACCCCTGCCAGCACGGCGCCGCCTGCCACAGCTTCATCGGCAGCTACAAGTGCGAGGTGAGTGAGCGCCGGGCACCGAGGGCCCTGGGCACTGCCACGGGTTCTGGCCAGGCTGCTGGGGAGCCCCGGGAGTTCTGCCCCCAAGACGCAGGCCGGGCCAGGGGGATACCGAGCAAGGCCCGTTCAAACAGGCTCACCTGGGAGCAAGGCGGCCGAGACCTGGCCTGAGCACAGAGCTGGGAGCCAGGACTGCTGGGTTCTGTCCCCAGCTCAGGGAAGGGAGCAGGGGCTGGTGGGATGAGCGAGGGGCTGGGAGCCAGGACGTTGACAGTCTGTGAGCCATGGGATGAGCCCTTCCCCTCCTCTTGATGGTGCCCCACCGCCCCGCCTCCCCCCAGCAGAGGAGAGGGGTTGGTGGTGGTGGTGGAGCCTGTGGCCTGGTATAACCCCTCATGGCTGGAGGGTGTAGAGCCAAGGGGATGTGGGCCCAATACGACCCTTCTCTGGTGAGACTCCAGCAGCTGGGGGTCCAGGGCTCTGACCGGGCCGTGTCTGTCCTTCCCTGCAGTGCCCACTGGGGTTCGAGGGCAAGAACTGCGAGTACGACACGGACGAGTGCCAGTCCCACCCCTGCCAGAACGGGGGCTCCTGCATTGACCTCGTCGGGCGCTACATCTGCTCCTGCCCGCCGGGCACTCTGGGTAAGGACTGGGCACTGTGTGGTGGGGCTGGGAGGGAGGCAGGGTACTGGAGGAGGGAGGATACCTGTGGGGGGAGGGTTCGGCTTACCCTGGTTACTTTGGGGGGACAGATGCCCCCAGGATGGGGTGCTCTGGCTACTCTGGATGCTGCAAGGTCTCTGTCCCCCTCCCATCTCCCTGTCTCCCCCCCCCCCCCCCCAGGCGTCCTGTGTGAGATCAACGAGGATGACTGCGCCGCGACCCCTGGCAGCCGGGCGCCCAAGTGCCTGAACAATGGGACGTGCGTGGACCGGGTGGGCGGCTACCGCTGCAACTGCCCCCCCGGCTACACAGGCGAGCGCTGCGAGGGTGACATCAACGAGTGCCTGTCCAGCCCCTGCCTGCCCCAGCGCACGCTGGACTGCGTGCAGGGCGCCAACGACTTCCACTGCCTGTGCAAGCCGGGCTACACAGGTGAGCGTGCCACGGGGCGGGGCTTCACAGGCAAGGGGCGGGGCTTCACAGGTGAGCGTGCCACGGGGCGGGGCTTCACAGGTGAGCATGCCACGGGGCGGGGCTTCACAGGCAAGGGGCGGGGCTTCACAGGTAAGCGTGCCATGGGGCGGGGCTTCACAGGGGAGTGTGCCATGGGGCGGGGCTACCCCAGGCAAGGGGTGGGGCTTCACAGGGGAGTGCCACGGGGCGGGGCTACCCCAGGCAAGGGGCGGGGCTTCACAGGGGAGTGTGCCACGGGGCGGGGCTTTCCCAGGCAAGGGGTGGGGCTTCACAGGGGAGTGTGCAGGGCGTGCATGTGAGTGGGGTGCGCGGGGCAATGCAGGTGCTAGCAGGAATGCTCCAGGCTGTATGAGGGCATCTGGCCCCGAAACCCCCAGCGGGAGAGGGTTGGGGTCAGTGCACCCCAGAGGGGGTGAGCTGGGGGAAGGTGGCTGTGCTGGGAGCTGTTCCCGAAGGGGTGAGGGGGAGCTGCCCTCTCCCTGGACTCCCCATGATCCCGCCTCGGGCCCCCGCCCCCCACAGGCCGGCGCTGCCAGACCATCGTGAACACGTGTGAGTCGCAGCCCTGCCAGAACGGTGGCCAGTGCAAGCTGACGGTGAACACGCCACTGGGCTACGCCTGCCGCTGCCCCCCGGTAAGAGCCCCTGGGTGGGAAGGGGAAGGCTGCTGGGCTCCGGCCAGCAAGACGGTAACACAAGCCAGGTGCCTGCCATGGAGGTGCTGAGGTGCTGGGAGGACTGGGGGCTGGTCTGCCATTCCAGGCCTGGAGCTGCAGGGGGGCTGATCTGATGGGGGTGTGCTGGGGCTGGTTCCATGACACCTGGGGGTGGGGATAATCGGCTGAACGTGAGCGCCCGGTGCTGCGCCCTGGCTAAAAAAGCCAGCGCCGTCCTGGGAGCCCAACGGGAACCTCGAGCAGGAGCAGAGGGTATTTTACCTCGTACCTGGCCCTGGCACCCCGGCTGCGGGGCTCCTGTGTCCAGATCCGGTGCCCGCAGTTTAAGGGTGCAGATCTGTTGGTGAGGGGCAGAGAAAAGCCACGAGGAGCAGAAAAGCTGCCTGACAGCTCGACCTCGGTAGCTTCCCAAGGAGAAGGCGGAGGGGGGTTGACCCCGTCTGGGGAACGGGAGTGTCACCTGGGGCTCTTTGGCCAAGCGACCGGCATCTGACACGAGCTGGCGGCTGGGAGCTGAAGCGAGACACGTCCAGACTGGAAATCAGGCGTCCGCTTTAGCCGGGCAATTCCCCATTGGCGCGGCCCAGCGCGGAGCAGGCTGGATTCTCCACCGCGGGCGATGCTGCCGCGTCAAGCGGAGGGTCCCCTTCTGGCCCGGGTCCCAGTGCGGCTAGGCAGGGGTTGGTTCTGATCCGGGTCCTGGTGCTGCTGGGCAAGGTGCCCAGGGCCCGGTTCAGGTCCAGGAGCTGGTCCTGGTGCCATCTCTCTCCCCCCTCTCTCGCCCCTCCCCAGAACTATTCCGGGCCCAACTGTGAGCGATCCGTGCTCTCGTGCCGGGAGCTCTCCTGCTTCAACGGGGGCAGCTGCCAGCACACGGCGCTGGGCGCCCGCTGCTCCTGCCCGCCGGGCTTCACCGGCTCCGCCTGCCGCCTGCGGGCCAACAGCAGCTGCGCCAGTGGCCCCTGCCGCAGCGGGGGCACCTGCATCGAGACGCCCTGGCCCCCCCACTTCCAGTGCCTCTGCCCCAGCGGCTCCTCCGGCCTGCATTGCGAGCTGAATCCCCAGAACCCCCTGGAGCTGCAGTGCCTGCAGGAGGGGTGCGGCGCCAAGGCCGGGGACTCCTTCTGCGACAAGGAGTGCAACAGCCCGGCCTGCAAGTGGGACGGGGGCGACTGCTCCCTGCTGGTGGACGACCCCTGGCAGCAGTGTGAGGTGCTCCAGTGCTGGCAGGTGTTCAACAACAGCCAGTGCGACGAGGCCTGCAACACGGCCGAGTGCCTCTACGACAACTTCGACTGCAAGAGCCGCGAGCGCACCTGCAAGTAAGGGGGGGCTGCGGCGGGGCCGGTGGGGGACGACACGCTCAACGCAGGGCGCTGTCCCTGCAGAGTTCACGCTTGCCCCAGTGCGGTGCTAGGGGGTGCTCCCCCCCCCGCCCCCGATCGGTGCTGGCTCCAGTGCCCCGGCCCGGTGCGCGTGCACGCTGTGCCGCCGGAGGTGGGCTCTTGTGGGTGAGACGTGAAAAGGAGGCCCTGGGTAGTCGTGGCCTGTGCGGATCCCACGGCGTTTGCTTTAATCCTGGGGCCGTGCCCGGGTGGGATGCGGGCGCTGTTCACACAGGGACGCCTGGCCCGGCTCGGAGGGGCAGCCGCCTCTGGGGTGGGGCGCAGGGGCTGTTTATATAAGGACCCCTCACCCGGCTCGGAGGCGCAGCCGCCTCTGGGGTGGGGCATGGGGCTCTCGCAGCCGCGTCTCTCCGCTGGCCAAAGATCCCTGTAGGCACCGGAGCAACGTCCCCGACGTGTCTTGCTGTGTGATGAAGTCTGCAGCAAGAGCAGTGATCCCATGTGCCCTGGGGTGCCGGATGGAGTGCGGGGGGCTGGGGCTGGCAGGCGGGGGGAAGCTGTGCGCTGACCATGCTCGTGCCCCCCAGCCCCGTCTATGAGAAGTACTGCTCAGACCACTTCGCCGACGGGCGGTGCGACCAGGGCTGCAACCACGAGGAGTGCGGCTGGGACGGGCTGGACTGCGCCCGCGAGGTGCCGGAGCACCTGGCCAGCGGGGTGCTGGTCATCACCGTGCTGCTGCCCCCCGACGAGCTGCGCAAGACCAGCACCACCTTCCTGCAGAAGCTGAGCGCCATCCTGCGCACCTCGCTGCGCTTCCGCCTGGACAAGGAGGGCAACTACATGATCGAGCCCTTATACCGGCCCAGCCGCCTGCGCCGCCGGGAGCTGGGCCGGGAGGTCATCGGGTGAGCTGCGGGCCACAGCCGGGGGGGGGGGAGGAGAGACGCAGCCCCAGGGGACGCAGTGGGTGGGGGGGGGGGAAGAGACGCAGCCCCGGGGGCTGCAGGGAGAGCCCATGGGCTGGGATCCTGGCATTTGGAGGGCTGGTAGAGGGGGCTGGTGCCAGAGTGGGGCTGATTAGCGCCGTGGGGGGCTGGTCCTGGGAGCAGGGTTGGTGCTAGCCGGCCCTGGGGCAGGCACTGGGAAGCTGTCTGCTGACTGGCACCACGACACAGCCCTTTGCTCCCAGAGATGCCACGGGGCCACCTTTGCTCAGCAAACTGGGCCCCCACCTGCTCTGCTGCGGGGCCCAGGGTGGCCGAGCTGGCCTGTGACCCGCTGCCCGTGCTCTCGGAGGGCAGCAGGGGCCGTGGGGGCAGCGTCCAGGGACCTTGTCTCCTGCCGGGACGGGAGCAGGCTGCCCCGGCAGGGCTGGGGCCTGCACGACGGGGGCGAAGCAGCTGCTGGCAGCTTGGCAGAGATCAGGGAGCCTGGGCCAGGCCTGCTTCGGGATGTGCGCTGCCCTGGCTGCAGGGGGTGCAGGGCCACCGGTAACTCTTCATCTCCCTGCCCCAGCTCCGTCGTCACCCTGGAGATCGACAACCGCCTCTGCTTCCAGGCCTCGGACAAGTGCTTCCCCGACGCGCGCAGCGCGGCCGACTACCTGGCTGCCCTGGCTGCCGTGGAGCGCCTGGAGTTCCCCTACCCCATCAAGGCTGTGCACAGTGAGTGGAGGCGGGGCCAGGGCCAGGGGGCGGAGTCTCAGGGCGGAGAGAGGGGGTGGGGTCTTGGGAGGGGCGGGGTCTCAAAAGGAGGCGGGGTCTGACAGCTCCCCACCCCCACAGGTGACAAGCTGGAGCCGGGGCCCTCGGACCCCATGCGCCTGCTGCCCTTGCTGGTGGTGGCGGCCGTGATCCTGCTGGTGATCCTGGTTCTGGGGGTGCTGGTGGCACGGCGGAAGCGGGAGCACAGCACGCTCTGGTTCCCTGAGGGCTTCAGCCTGAAGAAGGAGAACAGCAACAAGAACCGGCGGGAGCCCGTGGGCCAGGATGCCTTGGGCATGAAGTACGGGACCCGAGCCCTCAACCCTACTCCCCATGCCCTGGCCTGGAGCCCGGCGGGCCCCGCTCACGGCAGCCTGGGTGATTTTACCTGCTGCGGCCTCCTGCTGCCAGGGGCTGGTGTGTGCCCCCGCGGCTCGTCTCTGCCCGCGCGCCCCACGCCTGCCCATGCGCCCCATGGCTGCCAGCCTCTGTATGCCCCAGTGGCACCTTGTGCAGTGAGGGCATGTCCTAGGAGTGGGCCCCTGTAGCCCCGGGACTGTGGGGAGGTGGGCGGGGGCTGCACGGTCAGTGCTGGGGTCTAAGCTGTGTGCTTCTCTCTAGGAACATCAGCAAAGGGGAGAGCCTTATGGGGGAGCACTCAGACGACTGGATGGATGCAGAGTGCCCGGAGGCCAAGAGACTCAAGGTACCACCACCTGTGGACACAGCCGTGAGCTCCAGCTTGCTGGGCGCTGGGCTCGGCCACGCCCTGTGGGGGGATCCCAACCAGTCCCAGGCACTGCACTGAGCTCCTCGCTGGCAGCTGCATGGGGAACCCGCATCACAGCTGGGCGAGTTGGAGGGAGTGGGGGAAAGGGCTCCCCCGGCAGGGATGGGGCAGGACCTGCCAGCTGTGACTGGCTGTGCTTTGCCCCCAGGTGGAGGAGCCGGGCGGGGACTCAGAGGACCCTGTGGACTGCCGCCAGTGGACACAGCATCACCTGGTGGCAGCCGACATCCGAATGCCACCCTCCATGGCCCTGACGCCACCCCAGGGCGAGTTCGACACCGACTGCATGGACGTCAATGTCAGGGGGCCAGGTAATGGGGCAGGGTTCTATCTCAGGGACTACAATTCCCAGCATGCAGTGCAGGCACGCTGGAGCAGTGCATCCTGGGTGATGCAGGCTCACTGAGTAGTTTCAGGCAAGCGTTGCCTATGCTGCTGACTACAAGTCCCAGCATGCACCGCAGTGACTCCCGTTCAGCCACACAGCATGCTGGGAGCTGTGGTGTCTCATGCTGGAATCCCTGGGGCAGGCCCTAGTTAACCCCTTGGTGGCGGCTCTCCTTGCAGATGGCTTCACCCCGCTCATGCTGGCCTCGTTCTGCGGGGGCGGCGTGGAGGCCGACCTGGCCGAGGAGGACGAGGCTGACGACTCCTCGGCCAACATCATCTCGGACCTCATCTGCCAGGGCGCCAACCTGAGCGCTCAGACGGACCGCACGGGCGAGACTGCGCTGCACCTGGCCGCCCGCTACGCCCGGGCCGATGCCGCCAAACGCCTGCTGGACGCCGGCGCTGACACCAACGCCCAGGACAACACAGGCCGCACGCCGCTGCACGCTGCCGTGACCGCTGACGCCCAGGGTGTCTTCCAGGTGAGACCCCGTCCCCCTCCGCACTGCCCTGATGGCTGGTGAGCCTCCCCAGTGCCGCCTTCCCAGTGAACCCCATCTGCCCTGTGCCAGGACTGGGTCAATCCCCTGCCCTTGCTAGAAAATCCCCTCTAGAGCCCCCCTCTGCCCACACTGGGAGGGGCTCCTTGGGTCCCCCGGGTGGTCCCATGGTGGAAGTTCTGGGCTGGGGTGCGGCTCCTCCCCTCCAGTCTCACACCCTCCCTGCCCGGCAGATCCTGATCCGGAACCGCTCCACGGACCTGGACGCCCGCATGGTGGATGGCTCCACGGCGCTGATCCTGGCCGCCCGGCTGGCTGTGGAGGGGATGGTGGAGGAGCTCATTGCCTGCCACGCAGACGTCAACGCTGTGGACGAGCTGGGTATGCGGGGGGGCGGCTTCCAGCCTGGGGTTCCCTGCATGGCCAGGGGGGCCTCTGCGGAGGGCTGCACCCAGCTTCTCCTGGGGAAGGGCCTGCTCCAGCTGTGGACCTGGCTGTGGGTATCGGGGCTCAGCTCTGCACCCTTCTGCCTCCAGCATGAGGCCACCTGGGGGGCTGGAGGAAATGGAGGGCACTGCCATCCCGGGAGGGGCTGTGCAGGTGGGAGGAGCCCAGGGCTGGGCTAGTGGGACTGCGGGTCGGGTCCAAGGGGCAGCAGCAGGGTGGGGGTGGATCGGCTGAGTGCCCCGGCCTCACGGCTCGGTTCCCGCAGGGAAATCTGCGCTGCACTGGGCCGCGGCCGTGAACAACGTGGAGGCCACGATCGCGCTGCTGAAGAACGGGGCCAACAAAGACATGCAGGACAGCAAGGTGAGCGGCTGGCGGGGTGGGCGGGTCTCAGCCCTGGCTGTCACTCACCCTCTAGGCCCAGCCCCCAACGGGGCAGCCCCCACTGCGCCCTTCTCCTGGCTGGGGGCCAGGGAGCCCCAGGGCATGGCGCTGCTGTGCTGCGGAGGGGGAGCCCAGTCTGCCCCTGGCTCTGAGCTCCTGGCACAGAGAGCTGTGGCCACCTGGCATTCCCGGGGCTCCGGGGCAGGGGGCCCCCAGTCTGAGCCCCTCTGTCCCCCCCCAGGAGGAGACCCCGCTGTTCCTGGCCGCTCGAGAGGGCAGCTACGAAGCGGCCAAGATCCTGCTGGATCACTTCGCCAACCGGGAGATCACGGACCACATGGACCGGCTGCCGCGGGACATCGCCCAGGAGCGGATGCACCACGACATCGTGCGGCTGTTGGACGAGTACAACACGGTGCGTAGCCCGCAGGGGGCGCTGCCCGCCGGCCACACCATGTCCCCGCTCATGTGCCCCCCCAACAGCTTCTTGCCCAGCCTCAAGCCCACCCCGCAGGGGAAGAAGAGCCGGAGGCCCGGCGCCAAGAACGCGGCCGGGGCCGGCAGCAGCGCCAGCCTGACCAAGGAGGCCAAGGGGCGCAGCAAGAAGCTGAGCCTGGAGTGCCAGGGCGCCCTGCTGGAGAGCTCCGTCACCCTGTCGCCCGTCGACTCGCTGGACTCGCCCTACGTGGCCAACCCCAGCTCGCCCATCCTGGCCTCGCCCGGCGTCTTCCACCCGGCCGGCTCCTCCATGTCGGTGGCCTCCACCCCCATGGTGCATGGCATGATGGATGGGCCCTTCGCCGTCAGCCTGGCACGACTCAGCGACCTGGGTGAGGTGGCATCAGCCCAGAGCGCCATCCTCTCCATGAACCGGGTCTCCATGCCCTCGCTGCCGCGCCAGCCCGGCTGCGTGGGGCTCAGCCTGGGCATGGTGAGCCCGGTGGCGGTGCCTTTCGACTGGCACACCCGTGTCCCCACCTCCCAGTGCAACCCCGTCATCGGGGTGGTGCACCCGGCCGCCTCCCACCCCAACCTGCACCAGCAGGCCCAGCCCTTCCCCCAGGGGCTGCTTCTGCCCAATCACCTGGCCATGGTGCACAGCTCCCAGGTGCTGGCCGCTCCCAGCCCCGCCAAGGAGCCGCCCCCGCCAGCGCCCACCCCTGGGCAGCCCATGCCCCCGCCACCCCCCGCAGCGCCCAGCCTCGGCCGCGCCAGCCAGCCCATCTCGCCCAAGGAGGGGCAGGGGGGTGCGCGCCCCGGCCCCCCGCCGCCCCCCCAGTATTACAAGGCGCCCGGCGGGCAGGGGGCAGAAGATTACCCCACGCCCCCCTCGCAGCACAACTACGCCCCAGGCCAGGAACGCACCCCCAAGCACTACGTGCACCTGCGCAGTGAACACCCCTACCTGACGCCCTCGCCAGAGTCCCCCGAGCAGTGGGCCAGCCCCTCGCCCCACTCGCTGTCCGACTGGTCCGAGTCCACCCCCCGCCCGGCCGTGCGGGGGCCCCCCCAGACCCAGCTTTCCCACCTGCCCGACCCGGCCACCAAGATGCAGGTGTTTGCGTGAGGGGGAGGGAGCCCAGGCCTCGAGCCCCTTCCCCCTGGCCCGTGAGCCCCCTTCCTGGGGGAGCCCCTCACTTGCCCCCAGGCCTCTGCCTCCTGGGACCCCCCCCCCCCCACTGTGTTTTTTATAAGAAAAAAGTCAAATGTAAAAAGGAAAAAAATCCCTCTTTGGGGGTGGGGGCTGTGGGCTCCCCCCCAACTGCCACAGGGGGCTCTGGCCATGCCCCCCGACCCCCCCTCTCCCTGGTTGGGGGTGTTTGTCTTTTTTAAAAAAAAGTCTTTTGTATAGAAAAAAAAAAGTCATTTAAACGAGCGCTTTATTTTTACAAAATATTCTAGGTAAAGTGTCCAGTAGGTGTCGCTAGAGCACCGTGGGTGGGGTGGGGCGAGGGGGGAAGGTGATCCCAGCCCCCCCACCCGCCCCTCCGCAGTGGCCTGGTGGGCAGAGCGCCCCCCACGTTGGGGAGGTGCCCGCCCGCTGTAGTTGTGTACTGGGTACGCAGCGTTAGCCTGTGGCCGCTGCCCGGGGCACAGACCCCCTCCCGCAATGCGGGGGGGCTGAGTCCCCACCCTCCCGCCCCCTGGGCCCTCCACAATGTGGGGGGACTGAGCCCCCCGCTGTCCCGAGCTCCCTGCCTGGGGCCGAGGCCCCGATCCTCTCCCCAGGTCCCCCGCCCTCCCCGTTTTGTTTCTTGGCACTTCATCACATTCCAGGTTAATTTATTCCTTGGAGATTCCCCCCCCCCCAATTGTACCTGTCCGGGGGGGCTCCAGCCAGTGTGGGGGGGCTGCCAGCTGCCCTTGCTGTCTCCCCAGCAGCAGGAGGAGCCACCCTGTCAGTGCCCCCCCAGCACCACTGCCACCCCTGCGCTGGGCCCAGCCCCCCACCCCGACTCTGGTCGGGACAGCAGCTGATCCGGCCCCCTCCGCCCCACCATGGCAGCTTGCCCCTCCCCGCGGCGGGGGGGCCCGGGCCAGCGCTGGGCCCCGGCTACGGTACGATGCCAGGCAGCCGCCCGCCGGCCAGCACTTTGTACATGGCCCGTCTGTAAATAGCTCCGGGAGCAGAGGCTGGGAAGGAGCCCGGTGCCCGGGCACAGCCCCTGCCCCCGCCCCGCCCCCGCCGTAGCGTAGAGGGGCCTGGGCCCCGATCGTCACGCCTAGGCTGACCTGTAGCTCGTTTTTCAACTATTTTTTAAACCCCTGTTTAAATCAAGTAGCTTTGAACCAACTGGGCGCCGCTGTACAGAGCTTGGCCCTGTGCCTAACCCCCCTGCGACCGGCGGTACCAGGAGCCCTCACCCCGTCCCTGCCCCTGCTCCTAACTCCCCTGGGACCCGCTGTACAGAGTCTGCCCTGCACCTAATCCCCTGGGACCTGCTGCACAGGGGTCCCCCTGCCTTCCCCTGCACATAACCCCCCTGGGACCCGCTGTACAGAGCCCGCCCCTCACCTAGCCCCTGGGAGCTGCTGTACAGAGCCCGGCCCCATTGCGCCTAATAAAGTTGTAGTTAACAAGGAACCTGTCTCTGCCCCTTGTGTGCGCCTGTCTCCCCGTCACCCCCCCGCATGCACCTCTGGTCTGCGCCATTCACCGTGCCCCGGCCCTGCCGGTGGCACTGGAGGGGGTGAGGAGTGGCTGCTCCCAGCAGTGCTGGCCCGCCGTGGGTCTCTGCCGTGGGTCTCAGCGTTTGTTGGCTGGGGCTGGGACCGGAGGAGCTACCCATCCCTCCTGGCCTGACGCTCTCCGCCCCCCGGCAGAGCAGGAACAAAGAGCAGGGGCAGAAAGGCTCACGACTGCCCCCCTCCTGCCCCCAGCTCTGCCCACATGCTCTGGCTCTGCTTTCTCCCAGGGTCTTGAGCTCTGCCTCCCGCCCCCAGCTGCCCCCCCCACTCAGCTCAGCTCTGACTTGCCACAGGCCATGGGCACCCGCCCATTGTAGCTATCGCTGCAGTTGTCCTTTCACCCCACGGTACCTGGGCTGTGGGGCTGGGAAAGGATTTTGCTCCGGTAACTTGCCTGCCTTACAGTGCGCACCCGGCTAACCCACTTGTGTGCTGAGCGCCCTCCAGCGTCGTCCCGCGCCGCCTGGGGTCGAACCCGAGCACGGCTTGGCTCCTTGCAGCACGAGGAGCCCCGGCCGTGCTGGGGGCGCAGGGGGTGCGTGCAGCACCTGCTGTGAGCCCTGGAACGCGCGGGCGGCCAGTCGCCCGCCATGCCGCCTGGAGCGGGTGCGTGGCAGCCCTTGGCTTTCGGGAGAGCAGTGACTGGCTCTGGTTCAAAGCCACCCGCCACGTCAGCAGGACATCCCCAGCTCCGCCCCGGCCTGCAGCTCCGGGGGCTGATAATCCCCACTGGGGAGCTGCAGCCCAGCCAGACCGATCTGCAACTTGTCAGGATGGTCCCCACCCCAGCCCCCATCTCAGCACTCCCCCTCCTTCCTGATCCCCGGGCAGCTGCTCCTCAGCGCCTCCTGCGCCCCCTGCCCTCTTGTGTGTGGTGAAGGGCTAGGCCAGCGCCCGGGGGCCTGGTTCCCCTCCTGCCCCCCCCCTCCCCCGGCGTGCCACTGCCCGCAGGGCTCAGCCCAGCCTCTGCTTCCCCAGTGAGCCCAGGGCAGACCCAGAGCTCCGCTACCTCCCTGGCTCCCAGCAGCAGGTTCAGGGAAGTTACACGGTCCTGAGCCAGCGGGACTCACGCCTCCATGGGGCCGGGCCCGCTCTGCCCCCCTAGATCCAGGTGGCTGGTTACAGAGGGAACTTGGCGTTACAAGCCAGGAGGACGAATTCCCCACTTCCTCCTATCAGCCGAGCTATTTGCATTTCCACTGACGTTCCCCAAAGCCGATGCCCTGGCGAACCCCAACAACCAGCCACCCCGACCCTGCCTGTGTCTGCCCGGGGATCTGAGCCACAGGCAGGGCCAATGGCTTCACGGCTGGGCCTTCGCCCAGCTCCCACAGCCCTGCATGGGGTTGCACTACGCACGGTTTGACACGGGTTCTCTCTGTCCCAGAATCTCTCCACCCGTAAATGTCTTGCCATTAGCCACCACCTCCCGCGCCCCCTGGGGTCAGATGTGTCTGAGCCCGGCAGAGCACAGCAGGACGTGCACTGGTGCCTGGAGCGGGAGCCTGCCTGTCACCCCGGTGTGTCCCCGCAGGGCTGGCTGTGTGACTGCTTTCCTCCCAGCGTTCAGTCACACCGTTTGCTCCCGCAGCCAGAGATGAGGCTGTCGTGTTGGCTGCACAGAGGACGTTGGCGCCCCCCTGTCTTGGGCAAACCTGCTTTCATCATCCGTGGGCGTTCTGCCCACTTCTGTGCCTTGTTTTCCTGCAGACATCATACCTCGGTTCTAGGTGTACCCGCCTTGGCCGCCGGCCCACTTCTCGGGCACCTGCATTGGCTCCTTTCCTGGACCCAGGCTTAGACCAGGCTCCTCTGGGTCTCGTTTCATACCCAGACTGACTGTCCCCAAACGCAGCTGCCAACCGGCCTGCACTACGCGGAGCCGGGGGCTTCCTGGCCACTAACCACATCTTAAGCCCATAAGCACAGATCTCAGTTGTTCCACCCCAAGCACTTGGAGGAGAGGAAAATGATCAGGAACAGTCAGCAGGGAGTCACCAAAGCAAGTCATGCCTGACCAACCTGCTCGCCTTCTATGATGAGATGACTGGCTCGGTGGCTGTGGGGAAAGCGGGGGATGTGACATACCTTGACTTTAGCAAAGCTTTTGTTACAGTCTCCCCCAGTATTCTTGCCAGGAAGATAAAGAAGCACGGGTTGGATGAATGGACTAGAGGCTGGGCTCAATGGGTAGTGATCAATGGCTCAGTGTCTAGCTGGCAGCAGGTCACAAGCGGACTGCCCCAGAGGAGAGTCCTGGAGCTGGTTTTGTTCAACATCTTCAGTAATGATCTGCAGGATGGGGTGGATGCAGCCCCAGCAGGTTTGCAGCTGACGCTAAGCTGGCGGGAGTGGTCCATACCCTGGAGGCTAAGGATAGATACAAAGTGACCTAGAGACAAACTGGAGGATTGGGCCAAAATAAATCTGATGAGGTTCAGCAAGGACAGGTGCAGAGCCCTGCACTGCTACAGCCTGGGGCCCGACGGGCTAGGCACAGGTCTGGGGTTACAGTGGACAAGAAGCTGGATATGAGTCAGCAGCGTGCCCTGGATGCCAAGAAGGCTAGTGGCATATTGGGCTGCATTAGTAGGAGCGTTGCCAGCGGATGGAGGGAAGTGATTGTTCCCCTCTGTGCCAGACTCCCCTAGGAACAGTGCTCTGGAACCCCTTGGAGCACAGCCAGTCAGGACTCTAGATTTTTGGCATCTGCCCCCTCGGGTCTCCCCACACCAGTGCAGCCGCCTCCTGAACCTGGCCTCGGAGGGTTCAGCCCCCCTGCTGCGCCTCAACACCCCCTGTGGGCCCCCTGGGTGGGACCCTGGGGAGTTCTTCCACGCCCTCGAAGGGGCCAGGCACCCGCCTTGCAGTCAGAGGTGATTCAGCACCAGCGAGGCAGTCGAAGGGTTTATTCGTTCTCAGGATCACAGTGTAGCAAGACTGTGTTAGCAGCTTAACCAGGAGTTACAGCAGCGACCAGCTGGGGGGTCTCAGAGCCCCACTCTTGGGCCCCACTCCCCTCGACCCCCTCATGGGCGACTGACCTTCCAGCCACTAGCCAGACCCCTCCCCCCCGCCCCCACCCCAGTCCTTTGTCTGTTTCCCGGGCAAGATGTTACAACCTGGTGTAGCTGGTTTGACCCAGGAGATCAGAGGGGTCTGGCCATTGTCTGCAGACGTGTAGCTGGGGGGCCATCCGCCTTCTAGTGGCCTCTGCAATGAGCACACACTCGGGTCCCATCACCGAAATACATGAGTAATGTATGGGGGTGGGGGACAGACCGGGGCGCACACAGCACTCAGGAAACATTGGGGCATCTCCACTTCGTCACGTCCTCTATTCGGCATTGGTGAGGCCACATTTGGAGTATTGTGTCCCGTTTTGGGGTCCCCACTACAAAAAAGATGTGGAGAAGTTGGAGAGAGTCCAGCGGAGGGCAACAAAAATGATGAGGGGGCTGGAGCACAAGACTTATGAGGAGAGGCTGAGGGAACTAGGCTTGTTTAGTCTGCAGAAGAGAAGACTGAGGGGGGGATTTGATAGCAGCCTTTAACTACCTGAAAGGAGGGTCTAGGGAGGATGGAGCTAGGCTGTTCTCAGTGGTGGCAGATGACAGAACAAGGAGCAACGGTCTCAAGTTGCAGTGGGGGAGGTCTAGGTTGGACATTAGGACAAACCTTTTCCCTAGAAGGGTGGTGAAGCACTGGAATGGGTTACCTAGGGAGATGGTGGAATCTCCATCCTTAGAGGTTTTTAAGGCCCGGCTTGACAAAGCCCTGGCTGGGATGGTTTAGTTGGGGTTGGTCCTGCTCTGAGCAGGGGTTGGACTAGATCCCTCCTGAGGTCCTTCCAACCCTCGTCTATGATTCTATAAACCAGGTTGTACAAATCCTGCAGCACAGTGACACCCGCACCCATTTGCAGAGATATTCTCCCATCATGCTGCTGGCTTCCATATAGTCACAGCTGCGTTGTTTGCACACCCCGACACCTTTCCCTATAAGCCTCAGGTGTCAATTCAAAGGTAAGCAGCACGGCCTTTTATCTCGTCCCAGTCCCCGGGACCAGCTCCATCCCCCCGGCTGTTCGCTTGTGTAGCTTTCAGGCAGAGGAAAGGGTGAGACTGCGAAGTTGGCCCGCAGGGTCAGCCTGGTTCAAATCGAAGCCTTCCCACAGGCACCAGCATCCCCCCTCCTTAAACTGGGAACCGCTCGGTACAGAGGCTCCCTGGGGAAGGATCTATCCCCACTTACCCCTCTGTGGATCCTTTTGCCTCTCCACCTCCAGTCCCCGCTGCTGCTCTTCTGACTCCTGCGTGTGCTGCTGCCCACGGTCTGCGAGCGCTTTGCTCTCCGCTCCCAGCGCTTCAGATCTGTCGAGGGGGAGCCAGGCTCTCGGACCCGAACCTGCTCCGCGGGCCTGCAATCAGCTGCGCTTTGTTGAGCTTCCCAGGCCCCCCCCCCCCGGGGTGCAGTGCCCTCCTTAGAGAGGTGGGGCGGTTACACTCCATGGTCCTGCTGATTCCTTTGGCAGCCCTTGTTTTACTGCCGCAAGTCGCTTTTGGCCAAATGCTTTCAGCATCCCACCGCTGCCACCACCAGTCACGGATCCACGGGACCCTGCTCTGCCCCAGCTGTGGACCAGTCTTTGGGGGGAAGCCCTTTGATGTGCCAGGCCCCCCCCCAGGGGTCTCACTCTTCCTCCAGGGCCAGTCATGCGGCTTTGCCCCGTCCTTCGATGGGACCTCTGGGCCGGCAGCACCCCTCCTTCACACCGCGAGCTCCGCTCGGCGAGACAGAGCCCGGACGGAGACGTGGCCGCTCCTCAGGGAGTCGTGCACCTCGCCCAGCGTTTGCAGCGACACTCGACCGGCGCTGGCACAGCAGTCGGGTTTATTGGCAGCCCTGGGGCATCCGTAGGGCAGCCCAGAGCCCAGCCACTCTGCAGCGAGCCCCATGTTCAGGCCCTGGCTGGCTGGCTCTGTCTGAGTTTCTTGGTCCCAGGTCAGAGCCCCGACTCCTTCCAGCAGCCACCTCTTATCCCCCCTCCAATGTCTAGTCCTTTGGTCTGGGCTCGGGGCTCAGCTTCCCTGCTGGGGGGGGGGGGGGGGAATCCCTCTGCCCCCAGAGCATTGGTGCCAGGGGTCAGTGTCCTGGGGGTCAGCTTTGCCACGGTCTCCTCGGGCTGTCCATTGATAGGGGGTCGTGCCTATGTCTCTCAGCCTGCCCTGAGCACCCGCGGGGATTCCCTCCCCCCGACAAACAATACAACACACAGGGGAAACTGAGGCCCACGTAGGGATCATAACAACATTCCAGAAATTCCCACTTCATCCCAGCCTGCAGCTCAGCGCCCCCTGGAGCTGCCCTGGGCCAGGACGGATCGAGCGGGGCAGAGCCCCCAGCCCTGCTCCCTGCAGCAGGGGGTTTCCTGAATAATCGCTGAGCTCCCAGGTGCGGCAGAGCCTGCCTGGGCCTGGTGTGCAGTTGACAGTGGGCGCAGGGCAAGCGTCCCGTGCACTGGGGGTGGAGGGGCCTTGGACGGCACAGCCAGAGCCCAGCAGCTGCAGCCCCTGGGAGTGGGTCACCCTCCGAGTCCCGACTGGACGGGCTGCAGGAGGCAGGAAGGAGCATGGGGGGCAGGGCGAGGGCACATTTCCTGGTGGAGCAAATGGCACCTAAGTGAAGCGGGAGGGGGAGGGGGCATCGGGGGGCACTGGTGGGGGAGGGGCAGTGGGCCAGGATGATGGGCTTCCCGGGGGCTGTGATGGGCATGGGGCGGGGCAGGGGGAGAAGTGATTTCAGAGGCGTTGGGGGCAAAATGCTGCAGCTGCCCCGAGCCCTTGGAAACTCCGACTCCCCAGAGCCTGACCCCCCTTTGTAACGTGTCTTCCCTAAACAGACACCCCCGCCCCCCCAGGCGCAGACCTGGCTTCCCCCCAGCACAGCACTAGCCCTCCTGCCATTAGCTGCCCCCCGCCCCCCCGGGCGCCCAGCCCTGGTGCGGAGCTCCCGGCTCAGAGAGATAAAGCCTCAAATTAGCAACCTCCATGGCCCCGGGGCCTCAGTCCCGGCTCCCGTCCCAGGCCAGGGCCTTAACCTCAGCCTGTCCCGTGTCTGGCCCGGCTCCCCAGGCTCCATGGAACATGCCACCCTGCCGGGCCAGCCCCTGGAGCCTGGGGGAGGAGGGGGGGTGGCCGAGCAGAACCCCCCAGCGTGCAGTCAAATCCCGTGCTCTGGCCGGCTGCACCTGGGATGGGGCTGGCCGGGGGCTGAGACCTGGGCCCTCTCTGGGCCACCCTAGCAGCTGGTCCTGGCGCCCCTCGCCGGGCTTCGGGGATGCACCGGCCGGGTTCCCGGACACAGATGCCGGCTCCTCCGGCCGGGCGGGTTTGTCAAATGAGGCTTTGCCGGCTCCCAGCCCCGGGGAGGCGAGGGGGCCCTGCACGGGGTCACCGACTGACGGCTGGCGCGGCGTCCCAGGCCTGTGCCAGTCGCTCTGCCACCGTGACAGGGAGCGACGCTGCCCCCAGGGCCAGTGAGTGCCCCCATCGCAGGTTCCCCGCCTAGCGCCCCCACGTTACAGGTACCCCTCCCACTACACACACACACCCCCAAATACCCTCTCCAGCATGGCTCCACCCTAGCTTCCCCTTCCCCCCAGTTCCTCTATCCCCCACCTGTCCCCCCAGTGTCCTCATTTTGGGAGCCTGAACTATGGTAGCCCTGCAGCTCCGACCTGCCGGGCGGCCTCGGTCAGTGCAGCTCAGAGAGGAGGCACCGGCGGGTCAAAGCAGCATTTAACTGCGACTGGCATGAAGCTGGCGAAGCAGAAACCCCCGACTGGGGGATGGGACTGAGCCCCTCCACCCCCGGCCCCTCTCAAATGCCCCTGGTGTGGGAAGCTCACGGGCCAGCCCCGGCCTCCAGCAAATGCAACACACCGTGGAGTGCACAAATAGCTGCTGGGCACCTGCACAGGGCTGGCCTGCAGAGCCTGGACTCCTGGGTCATGTAGGGAGTGGTGCCTAGTGGGTAGAGCTGGGGCCTGGCACTCAGGACTAGCTCAGGGGGTTGGACTAGATGACCTCCTGAGGTTCCTTCCAACTCTAATATTCTATGATTCTATGAATTGTTCATTTGCCAGAAATGCCGTTTTGGTCGCCCTGAAGCCATTTGCAAAGTTGAGCTGATCCGTCTGAGATGAGAAACCTCTGCCCAGGCCAGCGATGGCCGCGTGTCCGTCCGTCTGTCCCTTTAGCCCCACGGTTAAGGCACTTGCCCGGGTGGTGGGAGATGCACATTTGGCTCCCCACACCGGAGCAGGGACTTGACCCTGCAGTTGCCCTTTGAGTGCCTTGCCCCATGCCCCCCTTGGCCCCCCCCAGCTATCGGCTATTTGGGATGGGGCCTCGTCGGCTCTGTGTAAAAATACCCGCCTGGTCCTTGAGCCAGGAGAGCGACAGAGCCTTGGGTGGGTGATGCAGGCGCCTGGCAGGGAGCGGTGCAGCCCTCCGAGGAGCCGGGCAGCAGGACGTGCCCTGCCTTGACGTCCCTGCCCTAGGGAGGCTCCGAGGCGGACCGCGTGCATGCCCTGGGCCGTGTGCGGCACGGTACGAGCTTTTCCCGGTTTGCTGCCATTTTCTAAACCCACTGGAGCTATTTAGTCTGCTGGGCCGGGCCGCTGGCCAAAGCAAAACCGCGGGTTCCCTCTGCTCTGCCCTGGGCTCCTGAGTTCTCGCCCTGCCTCAGGCCGTGGGGCCAGAGACTGAAGAGCCAAGACACGCCGCTTTGGCATGATCAATACATGGGGCCGTGTGGCTGTGCCAGCCGCTGGTGCCAGCCTGTGCTCCTGCCACATAGGATGGGGGTGGCGGGGGGGGGGCGTTGGCACATGCTTGCCCCCGGGGCTGGGGGGGAAGGGCACAGACGTGGCCACAGCAGCCAGGAGAAGACCCTGGAGCTCCCAGCCCGGTAGCAGAGCCACAAGGCGCAGGGGGGTCAGCGGGGCAGGGCTGGCGCTCTCACCTGCTCCTCTGGCCAGGGCCCATGGGGCTGTGACCATGGCTCTTGGTGCTGGCTCGGGTAGGGGTCCTGGCTCCATCCCCAGCCCTAGACGGCTTTCAGCGTTTGGGCAGGGCTGTGTCCTGGCAGCCGTTTGGGGAAGCGGGTTCAAATGTGCGACGTAAGTTCAGCCTCTTGCCCGGCCAGGCCAGCGCCCGGCGCCCAGCCCTTGGCAGCGAGGAGACCAGGCACTGTGGCGCAAGCTGAACGCAGGAATGGCTAGTGGGGCTGGCGTGGGGCTGCCAGCTGCCCTCTGTCTAGGTCTGAACCCCCAGATACCCGCCAGCCGTGTATGTGCCCTACACACCCCCTCTGTGTACCCGCAGACACCCCTCTGGCTCTGTATGTGCCCCATACATCCCCCCTCTATGTACCTCTAGATGCCCCCTATTTGCCCCATACCCCTCTCTCTCTCTCTATCCCATACCCCATCTACGTACTCCCATAAGCCCCCTCTATCTAGGTACCCCATGCACCCCCTCTATGGACCCCCTACCCCCTGTCCAGTGCTCCATCTGCCCTATGCGTTATCATTTGCCATTTAGAGCCCCGTTGCCCCATAGGGTGACCAGGTGTCCCAATTTTATAGGGACAGTCCTGGCATTCGGGGCTTTGTCTCATATCAGCGCCTGTTACCTCCCACTCACATCCCGATTGTTCACACTTGCTCTCTGGTCACCTGATGGCCCCGTGAGGCCCGTGCCTGGCTTGCTGGTTGCTTGGCGGAGACAGTCCCCTTCCCACGCCCCTGTTTCCAGTCTGGCACCATCCATCCCCCAGTGCCTGTAGGTGGCAGCGCAGCCCCACGGATCCACAGAGCCAGGCCAGGGAGCAGGCCGTGGGCAATGCAGCTGGTGCTGGGTCCTGCTTAGAGACAGGGCCCAGAGCTCTGGGGCGAGATGAGTTTCCATTTAACCCGTATCTTCTCTGATCTATCAGCTAGAACTGCGGGTGCAGGAAGTGAAAGCAGCTCTGCTGGGGATGACAGCAGTGGTGACCGGCGCGCAGGGGATGAAGGGGATGTGCTATCCAGGAAGGACAGACGAGAGGCAAAGGCGGTGGAGTCGCATTGTATGTTAATGAGGAGGTAGACGGTGAAGAAATTCGAGGTGATGGAACTGATGAGACAGAGGCTGTTGGGGCCCAAATCACTTTGGGGAAGAAGCTACCAGAGGTTCCCTGGGCTAGTGCTTGGGGTGTGCCCCAGGATCCGATTTGGATCTGGATAGAGACCTCTTTCGTGTTTGTAATGAAATAAATACTGCTGGGAATTGTGTGATTATGGGAGACTTTAACTTCCCCGCTATAGACTGGAGGACGAGTGCGACTAATAATAGTAGGGCCCAGATTTTCCTGGGTGGGATAGCTGAGAGATTGCTTCACCAAATACTTGCCGAAGCACCAAGAGAGGATGGTGTTCTCGATGTGGTACTGGTGAGTAGCGAAGAACTCAGAGGAGCTGGTTGTAGGAGACAACCTTGGTTCAAGTGAGCATGAGCAACTTCAGCGTAAACTAACTGGAAGTTAAACAAAAGCAGATCTGCGGCGAGGGTCCTTGGTTTCTAAAGGCCAAACTTTAAAAAAGGAAGGGATTGGTTAGGGAAGGGGCTGGACTGAAGAATTCACGGTTCTGAAATTGGAGAACGCTTGGAATTAGTTTAAGTCAAAGTTGCAGTAACTAGCAGCAGCCTGCACAGGGAAGGGTTGCAGACCAGGCTGGGTGAGCAGGCGTCTCAGACAGGTGACTCAGAGAAAGCAGAAAGCCTCCAAGGAATGGAAGATGGGAGGGAGCAGCACGGAAAGCTGCCTCCTGGAGGTCAGGAAGGGTAGGGATAACGTGAGAGCTGCCAAAAGCCAAGCAGAGCTGGACCTTCCAAAGGGAATTAAAACCAACCATAAAAGGTTCTATCGCCATCTAACTAAAAAGCAAACCAGGAAAGAAGTGGGCCCGCTAAGCGCTGCGGATGGGGTGGAGATTAAAGATAATTTAGACATGGCCCAACACCTAAACAAATGATTGTCTCAGTTTTTAATGAGGCTAATGAGGAGCTGAGGGGCAGGGGCAGGGTGGCTAATGGCAGTGAGGATATGGAGGTAGAAAATACCACAGCAGAGGTGGAAGTCAAACTCAAACAGTTTAATGGAGCTAAATCGGGGGGCCTGGATAATCTCCATCCCAGAATATGAAAGGAACTGGCACATGAAACTGCGAACCCAATAGCGAGGATTTGTAATGAATCTGTAAATTCGGGGGTCAGACCCCATGACTGGGGAACTGCTAATATAGCACCTATTTTTAAGAGAGGGGGAAAAGGTGATCCAGGAAATTACAGGCCTGTTAGTTTGTCCTCAGCTGTATGCAAGATTTTGGAACAAAAGTTGAAAGAGAAAATACTTAAGGACACAGAGGTTAAAAATAATTGGGATAAAAGACAACATGGGTTTACAAAACATAGATTGTGCCAGACCAACCGTATCTCCTGCTTTGAGAAGCTACCGGATTTTTGTAGACAAAGGCAATACAGTAAGCTAATCTAGCTGATTTCAGAAGGCATTTGATACAGTTCCACGTGGAAAGTTGTTAGTTAAATTGGAGAAGATGGGGATTACTATGAGGATTGAAAGGTGGCTAAGGTTAAAGGGGAGGGTCATGCTGAAAGGTGAACTGTCCGGCTGGAGGGAGGTTACTAGTGGAGTTCCTCAGGGATCGGTCTTGGGACCAATCTTATTTAACCTTTTTATTACTGATCTTGGCACAAAAAGAGAGACTGCACTAATTACATTTGCAGATGACACGAAGTTGGGAGTTATTAGCTATACAGAGGAGGACCAGAATATCATACAAGATCTGAATGACCTTGTCAACTGGAGTAATAGAAATGGGATGAAATGTAATAATGCAAAGTGCCAGGTGATGCTTTTAGGGACTAACAACAAGAATTTTGTTGTTACTGGGGATGAATCAATTGGAAGCAACAGAGGAGAAGAAAGACCTGGGAGTATTGCTTGATCACAGGATGGCTATAGGCCACCAATGTGATGCAGCCGTGAAAAAGGCTAATGCAGTCCTAGGAGGCATCAGGGACAGGGAAGTGTTAGTACTGTTGTACAAGGCACGGGTGAGACCTCATGTGGATAACTGTGTGCAGCTCTGGTCCCCCATGTTTAAGAAAGATGGATTCAAACGGGAACAGGTGCCGAGAAGGGCTGCTAGGAGGATCTGAGGAATGGAAAACCTGCCTTATGAGAGGAGACTCAAAGAGCTTGGCTTGTTTAGCCTGTCCAGAGGAAGGCAGAGGGGAGATATGATTGCTCTCTATAAATACATCAGAGGGATAAGTACCAGGGAGGGAGAGGAGTTATCTAAGAGGAGGTTGCCAAAGATTACAGGGAGTCCGTGAGGCTTCAGCAATATTGAGGTCGAGCCCCCCGAGCCCCACGCCGGCCGGGCACAGCAGCCCCACGCCGGCCGGAGCGGAGGAGCAGCCCTCCCCGAGGGAGCAGCAGCCCCGAGCTCTGCACCAGCTGGAGCGGAAGAACAGCCCCCCACAGCCCCACGCCGGCCAGGTGCTTGGCCGGAGCAAAGCAGCCCTGCACTGGCGTGGGCCTGGAGAACCCCGGCCAGCCTGCCAGCACCCGACGCCTCCATTGCCCTCAGTCCATGAGGGCCAGGAAGAGGTGGGGCCCCACGGGACGAAGGCGTAGCTTCTTACTCAGTGATTGATTCTTTATGTAGTTCAGTGGTGTTGTTATGATCATTACCTGTGTTTACAGTGGTTATATGGGTTTGTGGCCAGGCTGGGGGTGGGGGCGCGCCTATTTGACCTAGTGGGAACCAGCGGGGCTTCACTCACAAAGGCGGGACCCACTGGATTGGAAGATGCTCGCGATGGTCCCGTCTGACACTCAAGTCTCTGGGAGAAAGGGCTAAGACAGTTCGATGGCTGGGAGCTGACGCGAGACACATTCAAGCTGGGAAGAAGGTGTACATGTTTGCCTGTGAGGGTGATGAACTGTTGGCTCAATGGACCAAGGATCCTGGTGGAGTCTCCGTCAGTGCCAGTGTTTAAATCACGATGGGCTGGTTCTCTAAAAGCTCTGCTCTGGGATTGTCCTGGGGCAGTTCTCCGGCCTGTGTTAACAGGAGCTCAGACCAGCAGATCAAAATAGTCCCTTCGGGCCTTGGGCTCGCTGAACGTGTGTGTGTGTGTTGCACACCAGCATTGTGTGTGGGCACGGGTGTTCTGCAGAGGGGCGTGCTTGTCTGTGTGGGGCTCGTGCTGCAGGTTCTCAGCTCCTATCCTGACAGGATCCTTGTCCTGTCTCAGAGCAGGCCCAGGGCTGGGTCACTGTGTGCGGACACCCCCCTCCCTAGGAAGCTCACCAGGGGGAGGTGTGGTCGGTGCTTGGGAGGGGACCTTCCTGGGTGAATGCAGCGGTGAGTGAGTGGGGTGGCTGAGTCTGTAGGGCGTGGGGCAGAGTCGCCGTAGGGGGCGCTGTCCCTTGCAGTCAGTGCTGGCCCTGATGAGGGGGGCGGGGAGGAAGTGCTGCTGGACTGGCCCCAAACACCATGTTAGCCCGAGTGCCCCAGCTTGGTTTTTCCCTCGGTTTGTCCCTCCCCACAGGCTTCCCCTTGCTCTACGGAGGCTGAGCGGCACTGCTGAGACGCCGCAGCTGTCTCCTGGGCCAGAGGTAGCTGCCTGGCATTGCTGGCTGCGCCCTCTTGGGGTGAGCAGGGCCAGGCAGCCTCGTAAATGTTCCCCACCCTGCTGTGACTCAGCCCTGCCACGCACACCAGGCTGCGTATAACTACTCGTTACAAAGGAGGGTGGGGGTCATTTTGTCAATGGGGAAACCGAGGCAGGAAGAGGGGAAGGGACTCGCCCAAGGTCACCCAGTGAGTCAGCAGCAGAGCCGGGGTTGGAAGGCAGGAGTTCTGCATCCCTGAGCTAGAACTCTGGGCCAGGGGTTCTCAAAGGCCAGGACCTGGAGCTGTTAGAGAATCCCCCTTAGCAAGGGAGGGGGCATGACCTGCAGCTGAGCCGTTCCAATCCCCCCCAGCAGAGGGCAGCGGTCTCTCTGGTTCTCACTCACAGCTGGCAGCAGTCTGGACAAGCCCCTCCAGGGGGAGAGGGCAGGGACTGGCTATCAAAGCTGGTGGCGGGCAGCGTCCAGGTCCCATTTCCTGCCCTGAGAGGCAGGTGTCCCCCCCCACTGTCCCCTTTGGTCCTGCCTCGCCTCCTGGGACGTTTCTGGTGCCCGCACTGCAGGAAGAGGGTTAATAGGACGTGTCTGGGCCCATTAATCCTCTTACTGTCTTGGGCAGGGAGGCCATGTCTGGGGGAGGGTGGGGGGGGACACGACATGGCTGGGGCTGAGCCTCTGTGGAATGCTAACCCCAGTGCCTGGGGAATTAACCCTTTGCTGGGGGGCGCATGAGGCAGGGGAGAGGCAGGGGCTGCTGGCCATGGGACAGGCCTCATCTCTGCCTGAGCGGCTGCCCTTTCCCATGCTCCGGCCAGGAGCCTGGAAGGGGCTGGGGCAGGTTGGGAGAAGGTAGGGAGGTGTCGTTGGTGACTTGTAGGGTGCTTCTCTGGACCCTGCTCCCCTGGGGGACTTCCCATGTCCGGCCACCCCAACCTCACTCCCCATCCCTATCCCAAAAACGTACCCCTGGCACCCCTCCCCCAACCTGAGCCCCCCCACCCATCACAGCCCCCCACCCCAAACTGACTCCCCACCCCATTCCGAAAACTCATCCCCCAGCCTAACGTCTGCCCCGAGCCCCCCTCCCTGCACCTTCCCTTCCAGTATCCTCCCCCCACCCCACCCCCGCTGGCCTGGGAGCTGGGAAGAGCAGGGCCAGACCAGGACATTTCCTAGCATCCCTGGTACCCGTCCCACCGGGTCCCAGCTCCGAGGCCTGTGTGGGTCCCTGGTCGAGCCCCTGGCAGCCCTGTGGGCTGAGCACTGAGTAGGGGCTGAGACGGGCACCGCCCTGTGGGAGAGGCTCCTTAGCTAAACCCCACATGCCCTGCCACCCTCGGTGTCCCGATGGCTAAGGGCTTGATTCCTTTGTCCCTCAGGAAAGCAGCTTTCCCAGACCAGGCACTGCAGGGCTCCCAGAATGCACTGGGGCTGGGCACTCTGGAAGGGCACCGCAGGGCTCCCAGAATGCACCGGGGCTGGGCACTCTGGAAGGGCACTGCAGGGCTCCCAGAATGCACCGGGGCTGGGCACTGTGAGAGGGCATCGCAGGGCTCCCAGAATGCACCGGGGCTGGGCACTGTGAGAGAGCACCGCTGGGCTCCCAGAATGCACTGGGGCTGGGCACTGTGAGAGGGCACCGCTGGGCTCCCAGAATGCACCGGGGCTGGGCACTGTGAGAGGGCACCGCAGGGCTCCCAGAATGCACCGGGGCTGGGCACTGTGAGAGGGCACCGCAGGGCTCCCAGAATGCACCGGGGCTGGGCACTGTGAGAGGGCACCGCAGGGCTCCCAGAATGCACCGTTTCTGCCATGGCTGCCATTTGTGGCTGCCCCAGAACGGCTGTGCTGGAACAGGGGCTCCAGGCTGAGCACGGGGCCCTGCCACACTCGCCTGAAGTGGCGCGACACAACCTGATCCTCCGCTGTGCTCCAGCATCCCTGAGCCAGGCCCTGCCCATCCGCCCCAGCCCCGGGGGGCAACATCTGGGCTGGGGAGTGGGGAGCAGCTGGGGCCGCCAGAAGGCAGCGAAGGAAGCGAGTGCTGTTGTGTTGGGAGGGGCGGGCGTTGGCTGCCCGGGCTCGCCTGCGCAGCGGCACCCATGTGCCGGGGGGGGGACAGGCAGGCTGCCATGTGCTACCAAACGTGCTGAGTTGGAAACAGCATCGTCCGCCCCCGCCCCCCCCCCGACCGGCGGGCTCGCCCCGCTAGTGACATGCACCCCCTTTTGGATGGGCTGTGCCAGCTGCCTGGCCAGAGATGTAGCGCAGGGGTGCCTGCTAATTACCTGGGCTGAAACCTGGCCAGGGCTCCAGAGGTGACACCCCTCCCCTTCCGAAGGGGCCACAGGTGTGTTAACCCTTTGTTCCCTGGGAACGAGCCGTTCCAGAAGCCTGCTCTTTCTAGCTCTCTCTCTGGGGGTGCCCTGATTCCCCCCCAGCTCCCAAATTCTCCTGCTACCCCTCCCCACCCCTGGCTCCCACACCCCTTGAACCCAAAGCCTCCTGCTACTCCCCATCCCCTTCCAGCCTTTCCTGTTACCCTGCCCCTCAATCACGGCCCCCCCCCCGTCCAAAGGCTCCTGTTAACCCATCCCTCCGTCTGCCCAGACCCCCCCAATCCAAGCTCCCTGGCTCTCCTGGTAACCCTCCCCAGGCGCTGCCGTCTCTTGGAGCCCCTCCCCCAATCCCAGCAGCTCTAGGCTTTGCCGGGCGCTCAGCCCCTTGGTTCCCGGTGCACTTGGGGAGCTCTGGCTATGATGATGCCCCTTAGCCAGCGCTCTGGCTCTCGCCCCCCAGAGAGACGGTTCCTGCCCCTAAGGGCATGTGATCTAAGTGGAGACATTTCGTAATTATATTTTGGCTGCTCCTGTTGGCTGAGCATATCACTCCCCCCCCCACCAGAATCCCCGCACCCCTCCACAGACCCCATTGCATTGCTCCTCTCGGCCAAGCGCATTGCCTCCACCAGGCTCCCTGCGCCCCGCCCCCATGCTGTCCCCGCTGCATTGCTCCTGTCTGCAGAGCACAGTGCCCCCACCAGGGCTCCCTGCACCCCCTGCACTGTCCTGGCCCATGGGGGGACTGTCCTGACCTTAGTGGGGGCTGGGCAGTAGCAGGAGGTTTGTGGTTCAAGGGGTATGGGAGCCAGGTGTGTGGGAGGGGTAGCAGAAGAGGCTGGGGGTGGGGGAGATCAGGGTGTCCCCAGAGATGGGGGCTCAACAGCTGGCTTCCAGAAGGGCTTGTTCCCAGGGGAGCAAAGGATTAACATGCCCTGGCCTCTTCGTAAGGGGAGGGTGTTACCCACTGGAGGAGCCGAGGCTCCAGCCTGAGCCTGATTGTCTAGCCCGCAGCCTGTGGCCGAGTCAGCTGTTCTGGGCCAGCCCTGGCCGTGAGGCAGTGTGGACGCCCCCCGTCATGGTGTGAAGCACCTAGGGCCAGGGCTGTGGCTGTTCACACTAGAGAACCGCAGCCCTGCAGCGTGCTCCGGCCTGACCGAGCCTGCGCAGGCTGCAGCAGGGCCTGGCTAAGCCACCCACCTACTTCGGGGCCCTGTGGCCCACAAGCCCCAGCTCAGATCCCTCTCCCCTAGTGGGGCTTTGCACCCACTGCCATGGGATTGGCTTGTCCCTTTGCCTGCTTGCGTGGCTGTGTCCTGCTGAGTGTTGGTGGCGGGAGCTGTGCCCTCAGTCCCCGGGGCAGGACGGAGAGCAGGCAGCTCCTGTGGCCTGTGGGCAGCGTGTAGCGTGACCAGCAGCCCCCAGGAATGGATGCCCCCTCCACTCAGCCCTTGGCCTCTCCTCTGGGGCTCAGCCAGGGGCCAGGTAGTGACTGGTCTGGGGCCAGTGGACACCTGGGGGTTTCCTCCTTTCCTCCATGTCTTGCTTCATTTCACTGGTTCCTCCTGAAGCTGCGCCAAGGGTTTTCTTCTCTTATGGTTCCTTCTAGGAAGCAGCCTGGGCCCAGGCGGCCGTCTGTGCCCCTCCCCGTAGCCCCACGTGTTCCCCCAAGGCCTCCAGAAGGGGTGGGAGTAGGGGGTGCTGACCGATGGCTTCACATAGCGGTTGGACAGCCTTGCCTTAACGCCCAACCCTGCTTTCTCTCTCCGAGCCCAGGGGTGGGGACAACGTACTGCTGAGTCCCCCCAATAAAGTCAGTTAACTTGGGGGCCCCTCCATGTGTCTGCTGCACAGCCACCGATATCATCTTTTGTGCTTTTCAGGGGATCCCCAAGGGCTAGACCAATTAAATCCAGCGTCAAACCCGTGTTTCGCCTCTTTGGGTAGTTTTTAGTACGTCTGCGTGCGTGTGTGAGTGTGCGAGTGTGTGTGCGTGTGAGAGTGTGCGTGTGTGGTTGTGTGCATGTGAGTGTGAGTTTGTGCATGTGAGTGTGTCCCTGTCCCCTGTCGCTGCCTAGACTTTTGGTCCCAATTCAGGTCGGGAAAATGGTGTGCGAGCCTGAATTCTGTCCTGGGCTGTAAAACCCGTTGCCCGCCCGGCTCTGGCTGCAGGGTCGGCCGTGGGGAAGATCTCAGGGCACTGATGCCGGCATCGAATGTAGAGTACGTGGGATCCTGCAGCACTGGCGGCTCGGCCCTGCCCCGGTGTTTGCCTCAACCAGTCTGGCTGGCGTTGTCAGCAAGCTTCTCGGGAGTGATAAGCTGCAGCCGCACCCTGGCATGCTGCACTCGCTTCTGCAAACAGCCAGCAGCCAGGCCGTCCCCTCACAGCGCTGCACTCAGCCGCGCGCAACAGCCGGCTTGCAGTCTGCATGGCCCAGGATGGACCATGGAATGAATAAATGTGGGGGAGGAGAGTGGGGGCTCAGTAGGGGGTGCTCCCACCAGAGTCACTGCTGCTCCCAGTGTGGTGCTAGGGGGCACTGTGCTGCAGGGAGCGGGGGGTGGGGGGATTCATCCTATTCCCAGTACTCCCATGAGCATCTGTTTGCTGAGATACCAGGCTTTAGCCTCAGCCATTAACATTAAATAACAATTCCATGGAGCTCTCCCTGGAGCCCGGCTTCCTGCCCCTGTTCCAAAAGAGACAATTATATTCCACCCTCCTCAATGCCCCGAGCAGTTATCATAGAGTCCTAGAATGTTAGAAGATGAGGGTTGGAAGGACCTCAGGAGGTATCTAGTCCAACCCCCTGCTCAAAGCAGGACCAACCCCAACTAAACCATCCCAGCCAGGGCTTTGTCAAGCCGGGCCTTAAAAACCTCTAAGGATGGAGATTCCACCACCTCCCTAGGTAACCCATTCCAGTGCTTCACCACCCCCCTAGGGAAAAACTTTTTCCTAATGTCCAACCTAGACCTCCCCCACTGCAATTTGAGACTGTTGCTCCTAGTTCTGTCATCTGCCATCACCGAGAACAGCATAGCGCCATCCTCCCTGGAACCCCCTTCAGATAGTTAAAGGCTGCTATCAAATCCCCCCTCATTCTTCTATTCTGCAGACTAAACAAGCCCAGTTCCCTCAGCCTCTCCCCATAAGTCTTGTGCTCCAGCCCCCTAATCATTTTTGTTGCCCTCCGCTGGACTCTTTCCAATTTGTCCACATCCTTTCTGTAGTGGGGGGGTCCAAAACTGGACACAATACTCCAGATGTGGCCTCACCAATGCCGAATAGAGGGGAATAATCACTTCCCGTGATCTGCTAGCAATGCTCCTGCTAATGCAGCCCAATATGCCGTTAGCCTTCTTGGCAATAAGGGCACACTGCTGACTCATATCCAGCTTCTTATCCACTGTAACCCCCAGGTCCTTTTTGCAGAACTGCTTACCCAATCTGTAGCTGTGCATGGGATTTTTCTATATGCAGGACTCTGCACTTGTCCTTGTTGAACCTCACCAGATTTCTTTTGGCCCAATCCTCTAATTTGTCTCAGTCTGTATCCTATCCCTGCCCTCCAGGTATCTACCAGTCCCCTCAGCTTAGTGTCATCTGCAAACTTGCTGAGGGTGCAATCCACCCCATCCTCCAGATCATTAATGAAGATGTTGAGCAAAGCCGGCCCCAGCAGCGATCCCTGGGGCACCCGCTTGTGACCAGCTGCCAACTAGACATTGAGCAGTTGATCACTACCCGTTGAACCTGATGCTCTAGCCAGTTTTCGCTCCACCTTATAGTGCATTCATCCAACCCACACGTGTTTAATCCACGGGAACCCTCTCTCTGGCTGATATCACTGTAGTTACGCAGCTGTTCAGCAGCTGCCAGGACACACCTGCTCCAGAGGTGGCTGCATTTCAGTGACAGTGCAAAGCGAGCCCTGTGGGAAAGCTGCACATGGTGTTGGGTGCTACAGGAACGCAGGTTATTAGCCAACCCCTGTTTGGTGGCCCCCTGTGTGAGACCAGTTTAGTGGGTCTCATCTCAGGCGTCCAGTTACCCAAATCACTGTCATTACCTGAGACCCAGGGGAGAGGCCAAGGGCTGAATGGGCGTGGGAGACCAAGCCTCCTAACCTCCTAACTTCATGACTGGAATATTGGTGCAGAGGGATACAGCTTGTTCAGGAAGGACAGGCAAAGGAAGAGGAGATGTTGTTGCATTATACATCAAGAATGTACATACTTGTTCTGAGGTCCTGAAGGAGGTGGGAGGCAGAGCAGTGGAAAGTCTCTGGGTAAAGATAAAAGTGAAGAAATGGGGGTTTTGCCGTGGCAGGGGGTCTATTATAGACCAGCAAATCAGGGAGAGGAGCTGGATGAGGCATAGAACAAATAGCAGAAATATCCAAAACACAAGCCCTGGTAATAACTGGGGACTTTAACTACCCGGACGTCTGTCGGCAAGGGAACACGGCAGAACACAAACTACTGTAATGTGGGCTACTTTTTGTTTCACAAAGTGAAGGAAGCATCCAGGGGCACAGCCATTCTAGACTGGATTCTGCCCAGCAGAGAGGAATTGGTGGCGAATCTCCAGGGGGAAGGCAAAAATGGTCGTGAAATGACAGATTTAATTATTCTAAGGCAAGGAAGGAGTGAAAGCAGCAGAATAAGGGCACCGGACTTCGAAAAAGCAGACTTTAACAACCGCAGAGAACTGGTCAGTTAAGGGCCCATGGGAAGAAAATCTGCGGGATCAAGGAGTTCAGGAGAGTTGTCGGTTTCTCAAGGAGACAATATTAAAGGCACGCTTGCAAACTATCCCGATGTGAAGAAAAGATCGGAAGAATAAGAAAAGGCCAACATGGCTCCATCAGGAGCTCTTTAATGACCTGAAAAGCAAAAAGGAACCTGCAAAAAGTGGAAACGGACAAATTGCGAAGCAGGAGAACAAAAGAACAGCACAAACATGTAGGGACAACATCGAAAAGGCTAAGGCACAAAATGAGTTACACCTGGAAAGGGACATACACGGCAGTAAGAGGTTCCTTAAATACATTAGGAGCAAGAGAAAGATGGATGAAGGAAAGTTCAGGTCCTTTACTTAGTGGGGAAGGAGAGTTAATAACTCATGGCATCAGGAAGCTTGATGTATTTAATGCCTATTTTGCTTCAATCTTCACTAAAATGGTGAATGATGACCAGAGACTCAACACAATTGATATTAACAACAAGAGGAAAGGAACACAAGCAAAATAGGGAAAGACCAGAGTAAAAAAATGTAGTGAGTTAGATGTATTTAAGTTGGCAGGGCCTAGTGAAATTCATCCGAGGGTACTTCAGGAACTAGCTGAAGCAATTTTAGAACCGTTAGCAATTATCTTTGAGAACTCCTAGTGAGATCCAGAGGACTGGAGAAGGGCAAACAGTTCCTGTCTTTTAAAAGGGCACAAGAGGATCCAAGGAATTATAAACCAGTCAGCGTAACTTCCATACCTGGAAAGATTACACAATCAGTTTCTAAGCACCTAGAGAATAATAAGGTTGAAAGGAATAGCCAGCATGGATTCGTCAAAAGAAAATCATGCCAGACCAAATGAATTTCCTTCTTTGCCAAGGTTACTGGCCTAGTAGCTAAGGGGGAAGCAGTAGACATGATGTATTTTGATTTTAGTGAGGCTTTCTTCGCAGTCCCCCATGACATTCTCATAGAATCATAGAATCATAGAATATTAGAGTTGGAAGGGACCTCAGGAGGTCATCTAGTCCAACCCCCTGCTCAAAGCAGGACTAACCTCAACTATATCATCCCAACCAGGGCTTTGTCAAGTCTCAGCTTAAAAACCTCTAAGGATGGAGATTCTACCACCTCCCTAGGTAACCCATTCCAGTGCTTCACCACCCTCCTAGTAAAAAACTTTTTCCTAATGTCCAACCTAGACCTCCCGCCCTGCAACTTGAGACCGTTGCTCCTTGTTCTGTCATCTGCCACCACCGAGAACAGCCTAGCCCCATCCTCCCTGGAACCCCCTTTCAGGTAGTTAAAGGTTGCTCATGCGCAAACTAGGGAAATATGATGTAAATGAAATGAATCTAAGGTGGGTGCTCAGCTGGTTGAAAGACTGTGCTCAAAGCGTAGTAGTTATCAATGGTTTGCTGTCAAACTGGGAAGACATACCTCGTGGGGTCCTACAGGGGTCAGACCTTGGTCTGGTGCTATTCAAAATTTTAATTAATGACTTGGATAATGGCGTATGCTTAAAACTTTGTGCATGACACCAAGCAGTGAGGGGATTCAAGCACTTTGGAAGAGCGGATTAGAATTCAAAACCACCTTGACAAATTAGAGAATTGGTCAGAAGTCAACGAGATGAAATTCAGTAAAGACAAGCGCAAAGTACTACACTTAGGAAGGCAGAATCGAATGCACAACTATACATAGGGAATAACTGGCTAGGTGGCTTTGCTACTGAAAAGGATCTGAAAGTTATAGTGGATCACAAACTGAATATCAATCAACAGCGTGATGCGGTTGTGAAAAGGCGAATCTCATTCTGGGGTGTATAAACAGGAGTGTTGCATGTTAGACACAGGAGGTAACTGTTCTGCTCTACCCGGCACTGGTGGGGCCCCACTGCGAGTCCTGTGTCCAGTTCTGAGTGTCACACTTGAGGACATGGACAAATTGGAGTCCAGAGGAGAGCAACAAAAATGATTGAAGGTTTAGAAAATCTGATGTATGAGGAAAGGTTACAAAAACTGGGCAGGTTTAGTCTTAAGAAAAGGAGGCTGAGGGGAAACCTGATGATAGTCTTCAACCATATTAAGGGCTGTTATAAAGAGAACAGTGAGCAATTGTTTCCCCATGTCCACTGAAGGTAGGAAAAAAGTAATGGGCTTAATCTGCAACAAGAAAGATTTCGGTTAGATATTAGGAAAGACTTTCTAACTCTCAGGGGAGTTAAGCTCTCGAATAGGCTTCAAAGGGAGATTGTGGAATCCCCGTCACTGGAGGTTTTTAAGAACAGGTTGGACAAACATCTGTCAGGGGTGGTCTAGGTTTACTTGGTCCTACCTCAGCGCAGAGGGCTGGACTAGATGCCTCTCAAGGTCCCTTCCAGCCTGGCATTTCTATCATTCTACGAGCTTTGGACTCTGGGCTTCTGTATTGAAACTTTTCACCAGTGCCAAGCGTAACCCCCACCGCTGCTTTAAGTGCCTACACAGAGAGCTACGTGGGTGTGAATTCAAACTGGTTCAGTGGGGCCAGTGCAGGCACCTATATGGATGTCCCTTTAAGAGCAGCACCCTCTGCTCCACACACTGATTTCACAGATTTATAGATTCCAAGGCCAAAAGGGACCATCGTGAGCATCGTGTCTGAGCCCCAGAGACCTGCCCCAAAATAATTCCTAGAGCAGAGCTTAAAGAAAAACATCCAATCATGATTTTAAATTGGTCAGTGATGGAGAATCCACCACGACCCTTGGTCAATTATTCCAATGCTTAATTACTCTCACTGTTAAAAATATACATCTTATTTCTGGTCTGAATGTATCTAGCTATGTTAGACCTTTTTCGGCTAGATTGAAGAGCCCATTATAAATATTTGTTCCTCGTGTAGTTACTTACAGATGGTGACCGAGTCACCCCTTAACCTTCTCTCTGGTAAGCTAAACAGATCGAGCTCCTTGAGTCAATCGCTATGAGGCAGGTTTCTAACCCTTTAATCATTTTTGTGGCTCTTCTCTGAACCTTCTCCAACATCCTTCTTGAACTGGGGGCACCAGAACTGGGCCCAGGATTCCAGCAGCGGTTGCACCAGTGCCAAACACAAAGGTAAAATAACCTCTTTGTTCTTCCTTGAGATTTGTTTACACATCCCAGGATCACATTAGCTCTTTTGGCCACAGCATCAAGTTGGGAGCTCATGTTCAGCTGATGATCCACCAAGACCCCCAAATGGTTTTCAGGGTCGCAGCTTCCCAGGATAGAGCCCCCTCTCCTGTAAGCCTGGCCTACGGTCTTTGTTCCTGTGCGGATACATTTACATTTTGCTGAATTACGGTGAATATTGTTTGCCTGCACCTCGTTTACCAAGCAATCTAGATTGCTCTGTAGCATAGACCCATCCTCTTCATTATTGACCACTCCCCCAGTGTTTGTGTCCTCTCCAGACTTTAGCAGTGATCATTTTACGTTTTCTTCCAGGTCACCGATATAGATGTTAATAGTGTAGGGCCAAGAACCGATCTCTGAGGGACCCCACTGGAAACACACCTGCTTGATGACGATTCCCCCTTTGTAGTTACATTCTGAGACCTTTCAGTTAGTAAATGGTTAACCCATTTAAGGTGCGCTGTTAATTTTATACTGATTTACTTTTTACATCAAAATGTTATGTGGTACCAAGTCAGACGCCTTACATTATTACGTCAACACTATCGCCATTATCAGCCACACTTGTAATCTCATAAAAAAAATACCCAGTTAGTTTGACAGGCTCTATTTTCCATAAACACGTGCTGATTTGCATTAATTACATTACCTTCCTTTAGTCATTTATTAATCAAGTCCCATATGAGCTGCTCCATTATCTTGCCCAGGATTGATGTCAAACTAACAGGCCTGTAATTACCCAGGTCATCCTGGGTAATTGTGTTTTGTACCAGTATAGCTGTGTCAGTGTGGGATGGGCCTGTTTCTCCAGTGATACCAGTCCAGTCCGGAGTGTGGGAGCATTTATGCTGGTATAAAGATGCCATGCACTGGTCTGGTGTGTCGCCTCCCCATATGGGAATTGCTAGTCTGCATAAATCCCGTTGACATAGGTAGAATTGCCTCCACATTAGAGGGTCACAACTCTACAGGTATCCCGGGAGAGTTCACGTGACACAACGTTTATATGTGGACAAACCCGTAGGGCCAGTCTACAGGAGACACATTTACCAGCAGAGCACAGTTGTTCAGGAATGTGTGTGATGTTTTCAGGACAATTCTATACTGGCAAAGCCCTAGTGCAGACGTAGTTGTTTTTCCTGGGTTTAGTAGTAGCACTGGACCACGCTAGCCCAACAAACGCTTCGGAGGTTGGACTAGGCCTGAGGTCCAGGCTACACTACAGACCTAAGTCAGTATAACTACACCACTCAAGGGGGTGAAAAATCCATACCCCTGAGCAACACACCGACCTAACCCCCGTGTAGACAGCACCGTGTCGGTGGGAGAAGCTTCTCCCGCTGACATACCTGCTGCCTATCAAGGAGGTGAATTAACTGCACCGACAGGAGAGCTCTCTCCTGTTGGCTTAGAGCGGTGGGTCCCAGCCTGTGGCCCGGGGACCAAAAGTGGCCTGCAGAGTCTTTCATAGAATCATAGACGATTGGAGTTGGAAGGGACCTCAGGAGGTATCTAGTCCAAGCCCCTTTCAAAGGGGCCCGCCGCTGCACAGCGAGCCGCCACCTAGGGACCCAGGTGGGGTGCGTTGCTGTGGGGCCACAAGACCAATGCAGGCTCCTTACTGCAGCCAAAGGGACGGGAGATCAGCACTTCCCTCCCCATGGCTGCAGCAGGGAGCATGACAAAGCGCTCCTCCTGGGTCCATAGACGCTGGGGTCCCTGCTGGAGCCAGAGGGAGGCGAGCACTGATCTCCCGTCCCCCTGGCTGCAGAAGGGAGCCCCGGCCTAGGGACCCAGGAGAAGCGCACGGGGCTACAGGACGTGCAGTTTCCCTGCTGCAGCCAGGGGGACGGGAGATCAGCAAGGAGGCAGCCTCCTCGCTCAGCTCCTTCCGTCTGCACTGGGGCGGGGGCGCTGCTAGTGGAGCAGCCAGGACCTACCATGCTTGAGGAGGGGCAGGGCTCTAAAAATCAGTGCCTTCCGGTTTGGCCTGTGCCAGAACTAGTGACAGTCCCTCATCTACACTAGGGCTCTGTCTGAGTGTGAGACATACGTGTGAGTAATTTGTAGGTGTAAAATAGTGAGGGTAACCATGAGCATCAAAGTGTTGACTTTAAATATGTCGGGCTCTGTAGTCCGTCATGGTGTGCACATCAAGACAGTCTGTGCGAGTGGATCGGCTGGTGGCCCTTCAGGGTTGTAGAAATGATATTTGTGGCCCTCGAGCCAAAAAGGATGGGAACCACTGGGCTAGACCAATCTGGATTAAGCACGTCCACATGGGCGCTGGTGTAACTGCCCCCGCAAGCAGGTCAGGCCTTTCCCCGTTGGAGGCTGCCGTGTATGTGGTAATGCAGCGGGGAGGCGGTGGCTGTGGGAAGTGCTTGATGGATGCGGACTAAGCCCTCGCTTTGGGCGCTCTCCCATTCCCAGGCACTGATTGGTGGCCCTGAGGCTGCCCCACCCCAGTTCCCAGCTTTTATTTTGTTTTGTTTTCCACAGGGGAGCAAAGGCAGCATGCGAGCAGACTTGATCCTGTCAACGCCCACAGATGACCCAGGTCAAGCTGCTTGCCCATTGCAGACAGCAGGGTTGTTGCTTGGGGGAGGGGGTGTTTGCTGGATCAGGCCACTGATGCTTTGATGATGGACCCTCTGTGGAGAGCCTGCTCTGACTCCCCTTAGTTCAGGAGTGCAGGATTGGGCCCCTGAAAGGGATTATAACTACATGGATGGGGAGGGGTGTGGATGGGATGTGGGGGCTGGGTCACAAGACTCCTGAGATCTGGGAGGGGACTGGGGTCTGGTGTGTTAGCATGAGATTACTGGGAGCCAGAACCCATGGCTTCTATTCCCAGCTCTGGGAGGGGAGTGGGGTCTAGTGGTTAGAGCAGGGGGCTGGGCATCAGCTCTCCTGGGTTCTATCCATGGTTCTGTGAGGGGAGTGGGGTCTAATAGTTAGAGCAGGGGGCTGGGAATCAGGACCTCTGCAGTTTAGTCCCAGCTTTGTAAGGGTCCAGGAGTTAGAGCAGCGAGAGGGCACCAGGATGCCTGTGTTCCACTTGAATTTTTTTTCATAATACTGGAGAGTTATTTTAGTTGTACGCATGTGTCTGTTCTGCAGCACCTCGCGCAGCCACCAACGTCACAGCATGGGCACAGGGCGGGTAGGACAGAATGTCTGAAGAAAGAAATAAAATGAGTGATGGATGTGGCAAGTGGGGAAGCCAAGCCTGACACGCAATTCCAGGCAAAGAAATGCTTGCATCTGCAGCCCCTCCTCGTGCCCTGTGCAGAGAGGCTGTGCTAAAGGCAGGACCCTGGACTGCTGGAGACACAGGTTCAGCACCCCCTGCCGCATGGGGTGCTGCGTTATTGTGGAACGGGGGCATTTAAAAGGCCTGCAGGTTTTCACCTTGCTGGACATCATGGAAAAAATGGTGGTCAGGGGAGGGGCCCTGGCACTGGATTTTGGCGGTGGTGGAAGGGAGCTGGCACACAGCTCCCTGCAGGGCAGCTCACCTATTTTGCATGGGGCGTATTTCGAGAAAAGTCACAAGGCCCCAGGCCCTGCAGACACTGGCTGGCTGCTTCATGTAACACACGGGCTTCATGTAACTGTCTGGGGCTGGCGGGACTGGTGGGCAGGCAGGGCTGAGTGTGACACCCCGAAATACACACGTAGTGATGGAGTGAGTATAGGGGTGTCTCACACACACAAGGGAGTGTAGGGGTGTCTCTCACATGCACATGGGGGACAGTGGGGGATCTCTCTCACATGCACACAGGGGAGTGTAGGGGGATCTCTCTCATGCACACACACATGGGGGAGCATAGGGGGATCTCTCTTGCACACACATGGGGGAGTGTAGGGGGATCTTTCACCCGCACACAGGGACAGTAGGGGGATCTCTCTCGCACACACACGGGAGTGTAGGGGGATCTCTCACACACAGTGTGTGTGGCAGTGCAGGGGATCTCATTCTCAGACACATGGGGGATGGGGGATCTCTCATGCACATATACTGGGGGAAACACAGGGGGATTACACAGCTGTGTGGAAGGGCAGAGGGATCTCCACACACAGGTGGGGGGAGATCTCTCTGTCATACATGGGGCAGGGGGAAATGCGGGGAATCTCTCAGTCTCTCTCTCACACACACACCCACACACACCACAGAGGGGCCAGCCCAGCCGGAGGCCGCAGTGCCTTGGAGCTGTTCCCCACCCGCAGTCCCTTTGTGTCTCTTCCCAGCAGAATGAAGTGGCTTTCGCCTCCCGACATGTGCAGCCCAGACAGCAGCAGTCGGGGTGGGGGAGGGTGTACCATCTCCCTGCCTGTGTGTGTGGTGGGGGGGGGGGGGGACGTGGGGGCTGATGGGTCTACGGAGCCCCCCTTGCTGGGGGATGGGCCTGCAGAGCCCCCCATTGCTGGGGGGGGGCTGATGGGCCTGCAGAGCCCCCCGGCTGGCTCCCACCCTTCTCCTCCGTGCGGGCAGGTGCTGGCTCCAGGCGATGGGTGCGGGGGGGGGAGCCCCACGCTCCGCGGAGGAACTAACCCCCCCCCGCTTTTGCCCCTGCCTAGGGCAATTACCTGGCCGGGAGCCCCGCCCCCCGCGCTGACTGACAGCCGCCGGGATCACATGGGGGGCGGGCGCTGGGCTGGGCAGGCACCTGGGAGCCGCCGCGGCCGGGCCGGGGCCGGACTCGCAGGAGGAGACGCGCCGGGGATGCGCTCGCCGCCGGCCGCCTCCCCATCAGCAGCGGGCGGGGCGCCGGCCCCCTTCGCCGTGCAGCCGGGCCGCTGAGCCGGGCCGGGCCGGGCCATGGTGGCCGCCGCCCCCGCTGCCGCCGCGGCGATGAGGAAAAGCTTCCTGGTGCCCGAGATCAAGCCCCTGGATCAGTGCGACTTTCCCCGGGCGCGCAGCGCCGCCAGCCTGGCCTGGGTGCTGGCCAAGGGCTACGGGGGCGCAGGTACCGACCGGGGGGCCGGGCACGGGGGGCGGGGTAGCGGGGGCTGTGCTGGGGGGCGGAGAGGGCAGGTACACGGGGGGCAGCTGGGAAGAAGAGGGGGATCCGGATTAGCGGGGGGAGGGGATCTGGATTAGCGGGGCTGGGGGGCAGGTGGCGGCAGGGGGGCCTGGGGATCTAGCGAGGGGGGATCCGGATTAGCGGGGGTGGGGGGAGGCCTCTGAAAGCTGCGGAGGCCTGGGAGGGGGAAGCCCCGGCTATGGGGGGCAGGGAGAAGAGGGAGTCTAGATTATATGGGGTGGGGGCGGCAGGTCGAGGCCAGAGAGGCCCTGATTCCAGGGCGGATGGGGGCAGATGGACAATCTGGATTACGGGGTGCGGGGCAGCGAGGGGTAGTCCGAAGTGTGGCTGCAGGGGTGGGGGGAAGGGACGAGAATCCAGAGTACGTGGGGGTGGAGACTCGGGTTGTGGGGAATTTCCTCTTCCTTGTCCCCTGGCCGCCTCTGTGCGAATGCAGGTGGCTGGTTTGGGGATACCTGGGGGGCATTGACCCCCCCCTTTCTGTCTGGGTTTGGCTTTGGGGGGAATTTAATCACAAGCCCTGCTACTCACCAAGGCCTCCAGGCTGTTTTCAGGGGGGTGGGTCCCTTGTGGGGTGGGGGAGACCGTCTCTGCCCCCCATTCCTGATCCTTCTGTGGTGGGGGAGCCCTTAGACGCTGCAGGGGGGGGTGGTGACAGGGTCACTTGGTGCTGGAGGGAGGGGGGAAGGGAACAGAGGAACCCCCCAGCTCCACAGGCCTGCCTGCTCTGAGCTGGGGGGGGGGGGAAGGGATCCCTCCCCCATGCCATAACCCTGCCATGCCGCTCCCTGGCAGGGCCCTTGTTTCCCTGAGCTCCTGCCGTCTTGCCTGGCATCTGGCTGGCTCCGTAAACGCCCAGCCCGAACAATAGGCTGGGGTTTTTACCCTCCATCTCCGTGCTCAGAGAGGCTTTTTCTGGCCCTGGTGGGACGGGGTGCTCTGTGTGTGTGTGTGTGTGTGTGGGGGGGGAAGTGTGGGTCTGTCACCTGCAGTGCAACTCCCCCACCCGTGCATGCCCACCCCAGCGGTGACCCATGAAAGGGCTGCCTGAATAGGCAGGAAAATGGGGACTCTGGGAGTGGGGGGAGGGTTATGCGTGCTGGTCCGTTTTCCACCCCCCCCCCCCAGCCCTGTCTGCAATCTGTTCCCAGGCCTGCTCTGTGATTGGAGGCAGGGGAGGATGCAGAAGGGCTGGGATTTAATCTCCATGTATTTGTCTCTTCTTTCGGCTGCCCCTGGCTGGCTCTTCCTGCGGCCCCGGGTGGGCAGGTGTCTCGCTCTCCCCAGCCCCGGCGGGCGAAGGGTTTTGATTGAGGGCCGTGTTTGTGTGTGATCTTGGGGAGGCCGGGGGGGGCTGCCGTGCCTCATGCCCCCAGCGCCATAGTCTGCAGCCCCTCTGCATTGTCTGCCTGATGACGGGCTGCTGGCGAGGCCGGTGCTTTTGTTGCGGTCGGTCGGTTGGGCGCAGGGCCTGGGTGGTGGGAGCCGTGGTGACGTGTGGCTAGGTGAGATCACACTGCTTTAACCCTCTGCTTGCTGCCGCCACGCGCCAGGCTGTGGCCAGGGCAGCGGGTGGCTGGCTGGCGCTGTGCCCCGCCCTGCCAGGCCGTGACACTGGCTGTGTCCGGTGGCTTTGGCAGGTGTGGCTGTCAGACCACGGCTGTGTGTTGATGCTGGTGCTGGACAAGCCCAGTGCAGGGGGAATTAGCCTCCGGCAGTGGGGCTCCTGCTGGCCTGTCCTCGCCGCTGATGCGGCCCCACGGGGAGGCAGTTGGCTTGCCCTGCCTTCCAGGGCACCCGGCTAGAGGTGGCACCTGCCCTGGGACGTGTGGCTCCAGGAAGCCAGGGCTGGCCAGGCCCTCTGAGCGAGGAGTGACTGCAAACGTTGCCTGGGGGTCCCAGAGACTGAATCTGGGACAAGAAAGGGTCCTTCTGTGCGGGAGCTTCACGGGGAACCCGAATTGTCTTGCCCCGTCAGTGGGGTTAGGCCTCGTGTGCCGGGGAAGGGGAGGCACCTATATCCTGGATCCAGAGTGTTTGGGCTTCCCCTGGCCTTACCCAGCACCACCTCCCCCGGGCCCCTTTGGCAGGGCAACATGCTGCCCCCAGGCCTGTGGGGAGGCCCTAGGCCTGACCACGGGACTGGGCTCAGTTGCCCACTAGGATCCCCCTCCCTCCCTCCATGTAGGGTCCCGCACCCAGCTCAGTCTGACCTGATGTCCTAGGAGGCCCCGGGGATCAACGCTGGGTGGCGATGGGGAGGCGCGACTGAACCTTCCCATTCGGGGCTCTCTGTTCCTGCAGCCCCCCAGAACGGTGTCTTCTCCCCTGCCCATTCCCCTGCGCTCCCTACATCCTTGGTCCCCAGTCAGCCATGGGGCTCTTCTGTCCCTGCCTGGCCTCTGATCCTCCCCAGATGGCTGGCGGGGAGCAGCTCTCCTGCAAGCAGGCTGGGGAGGGGGTAGGGCCCCCAAGCCCCCTCTACACCCTGTCTGCCTGGGGGAGGAGATCCTTTCCCCTCCTAGTGCTGTGTGGCTGGGAGGGGGAGGGGTGGTAGGAGTCAGGGGGGGAGGGAGGCTGGCCGGGAGCAGTGCACCCCCGTTGGGGCTGGGGTGCGTGCTAGCAGCTGGGTGTTGTGTGTCGCAGACGCAGCCCAGTCCCGGGGGCGGGAAGCCCCAATTACTAAGCAGTGGGCTGGTTGGAGGAGGGCGTTTGGCGGAGACAGCTGACCTGGAAGTGATGTGGGAGGGCCTGGTGGCTGGGCTGTAGCCCAGGCAAATGCTTCTGGAGGAGGGCTGGTGCTCTGCGTGGGCTGGTGCTCTGCGTGGGCTCTGCCCTGTGGCGAGGGGGCAGGGGGGAGCATTGCCAAGGCCATGGGAGAAGGAGGAGCTAGCGGCTCTGTGGCCGCTGTACAGGAGTTGCACACTTGCTGCTAGGATGCAGCTGACTCTGGGGTGAGGTTCGGCAGCTCAGAGGAAGTGACGGGCAGGTCCTGCCCTAGCTGGGTGTTCCGGGGTTGCTGACAGTGGGGTCAGGGCAGGCTGCAGGGTTGGCCAGTCTGGTTTGTGCATGGAGGGAGGGGGTCCAGCTGAGAACAGGTTCCCCCTGTCCCTGCCCTTCTGTGTCACACACAAACAGCCCAGGCAGGAGCCTGCGTCATCAGTTTTGGACCCAGGCCAGGGTGGCCCTGGCGGGGCAGTGCCAGGTTCAGAGTCCAGGCGCTGCTGGGAACTGCGTGCTTATCTTCGCTCTGGGCAATGCCAGACACCTGCTGGCAGCCCCGCTGCCCTGAGCTGGGGAACCCAGATGGTGCCCGCTCGGTGTGCTGTCTTCCCCCACCCCCCCGGTCCGTATTCCAGCGCTGAAGCCTGGGTGGGTTTTGGGCTGGCTGTGGAGTTCAGCACTACAGACCAGTGGAGCGGGGTGTTGGTGTCTGACGGGTGCCTGCAGGTTCTGCCTGGGGGGGGGGGGGGAGCTGTTGTGCTGGCTATTGAGTGGTCTCCCCCTGCTGAGATTAAGGGACCCTGTTGTGCCCCGTGCTGCATGGACACCTAATAAGAGACAGTCTGTGCCTCAAAGAGCTCCCAGTAAGTAAAGTGTAGAGGGGAAACTGAGGCACGGAGGGGCAGCCCCACGGCAGGTCAGTAGCAGAGCCGGGAATTGAACCCAGCAATCCTGACTCCCAACGTAGAGCTGTCGCCACCAGACCCCACTGTGCCCCATAGGCCAAAACTGTTCTCGCCGCTGTCTTATTTGGCCACACTTAACTGAGGCCTGCGGGGGCCAGGCCTGGGACACGGTTCCTTGGCGTGTTGATGTCAACACCGGCAGCAGCGCCAGCCCCGGACGAGTCCTGACAGGATCCTGGCCCAGCTGCTCCACGGCCATGTTCAAACCTGGTGATCTGGGCTGGGGCGGGGACTCCTGGCTGCTGAATTCCTGCGGTGGGAGCTGGGAAGGGAAGCGCGCCGGTCCCGCTGTGATCCATGCCAGGGAGAGCCAGGGCGAGATGCCTGGCTATGTGCGCGTGTCCCGCACCCGGATCGCACCGACCCTTGGACCGGCTAATCTGGCTGTGTCCCCCCCGCCATGCTGTCTGTGGGGCGGCGGGTGGAAGAGCAGCTTCCCGCTGAGCCTCCCCTAGACAGCTGTGCCTGGGGGGAGGGGGGCTCTGGCACCTGCTGGAGGGAGGGGGTGAGGGGGGCCGGGGGGTTGTGGTATGAGCCAGTCCAGGTGGAGGTGGGTGCCCCGTAACCCACATCCCCCTCCCCCAAGTTGTCTGGCTCCTTCTGGGGGTGGAAGCAGGGGCTTCTGGGTATCTTCTCAGGGCAAAGGGACAGCATGGCAAGGGCCTGGGGGGGGGGGGGAGAGCACCCTCTGCCCCTGTGTGCCTTGCCCAGCCTGGGGGAGGGGAGGGAGGGAGCCTCTGTATTCCCCCCCCCCCCCCCCCCCCCCCCCCCCCCCAGGAGTGGCTGCTCCTCATCAATGAAGACAGGTCAGTGATTGAGCCGCCTGGATCGCTGGGTGAATGGGGCGCACGCAAACACGCTGCCTTTTCGTCTGGCCGGCTGTGGACGCGTACCTCTGGGGACAAAGACCGTAGGCCAGACGCACGGCAGGGGGGACTCTGTCCTGGGAAGCGATGCCTGGGGATCGGGGGAGATCATCAGCTCGACGTGAGCCCCCCCTGCCATGCTGCGGCCAGAAAGGCTGACGTGACCCTGGGACGCAGGGAGGTTATTTTACCTCTGCGTTTGGCACTGGGGCGATGGCTTCTGGATTCCTGGGCCCAGGTCTGGTGCCCCCGATGAGGGAGGCTGTTGATGAATGGGAGAGGGGTCGGAGAACAACTCCAGCATAGACTCCCATTGCTCAGGCTGTTTAGCTTAGCTAAGAGACGGTCACGGGGTGGTTTGATTTCAAGCTTAGAAGGACCTACCCAGGCGTAACTGTCCAGTGCTGGGCTCTTCAGTGCCGCAGACGCAGTCTAACGTGAGCCCCTGGCTGGAAGTTGAAGCTAGACAAATCCAGAGCGGGGAGAAGGCCTGCATTTTTAATGGGGAGAATAATTAACCACTGGAAGATTTACCAAGGGTTGTGGTGGCTTCCCCAGCACTGACCGCGTTTCGGTGATGTTTGGAGGGTTTTCTAAAAGCTCTGCCCTGGGAATGATCTCGGGGCTGCTCTGTGCCCTCCAGGAGGTCAGACTAGCGGATCCTGATGGCTCTTCGTGGGGAATGGCGCTTCCCTTGTGATGCCCAGTGCCCTGGCAATGCTGCATTCTCCCTATGGGGAACAGGGGCTTCAGGGTACCTCCCCAATGGGGAGCGCTGTCCTTCTCTAGCGTGGAGGTTCTGGTCCCACCTCGGGTGTTGGAGCCAGTCGGGGTCTCCCACTGGGGGCAGCGGTGCCGGCACTGCAGGGCGTGGCTTGTTGCAGCTTCTACTTGCCTAGTGTAGACAGGCCCTGTCAGCCTTTCCCCCCCAGCAGTCCCCTGCCCCAGGCTGCCAGCTCTCTGGAGTCGGGGTCTCAAGGGTTACAGGGGTGCTGGCCCCTTGGCAGTGACCACGTGGTGGGTGGGTGGGGGCGGGGAGGGCCACTCTGCTATTTTTCTCTAATCCTGGCTGCCCAGCTGCGTGCGGCAGCTCTCAGCCAGCGCCTGGCACAGCCTTAACCCCGGGCCTCCGCACCCACCGCGCCCTCTGCCTCTGGCTGCCCACACCTCCTGTTTGCAGGGGCCACCTCCACTTCTTGGTGCCCAGCTGCTGCCCCCACTCCTAGCACAGCCTGGGCGCCCGGCTGTGAGCAGGCCCAGCTTGGTGGGGGGGTAGGGGGGGCCCTTTCTCCAAGGCCCATGTCTGTGCTGTGCCAGCGCACACCCTTTCCTCCCTGGGTCCCGCCCCCCCCCCCACCCTGCCCCTGTCCCCGAGCCATCGGGCGGCAGGGCCCGTTGGGACCAGTTGTCTCTGGGGCCCGTGCCTTGCCTTGGAGCTGAGTTTCAGGCCTGGCTCCTGCCAAGCAGCTGGGTGTCTCCCACCATGTGCAGGCCCCTCGTGCCGTGACTTCCCAGGCGCCTGCACGTGCCTCCTGCGGGGCGGGACGCTGGCATGTCACGGGCAAGCGTTCTGGCTGGTGTGGTGGGGGCAGGGCACTGTCTAGCGGGTTAGAGCCGGGGGCTGGGAGTCAGGCCTGTATCTAACCACCCCTTCTGTGCTTGTCTCCCAGTCAGTAACCATCCTCCCCATTCCCCCCTCCCCCCCCGGGGTCTGGCCTGGTGATGGTGGGTGCGGTGGGGTAGGGGGTGGAAGGGGCTGCTGGGGTCCTGCAGGAGGCTGCTGCTTTCCCAGCTGGCCGGGGCATGGAAGCCATGCTGTGCCCATCCCAGGACGTGCCATGTTTCCAGCCAGTCCACTCGATGCCCGCGTTTGGGGGGGCCCTGGCTGGGCAGGGGGCTGCTGGAGCGGTGTTGCTGATTGGTCGGGAAAGTCACACGGTAGCATTCCCATTGGACGAGTGCACAAGTGTTCCCACCATGACGCTCACGGCGTGTCCTGGGTGCAGGTGCCGCCTGAGTCTCCCTGCCCCTGGCATGGCCTATGGGTGACTGGGGCAGCAGCTGGGCGTGGGACACAGGGCGGTCTGCACCCGTCCCGGGGCCTTGATTGTGTGGGTCAGGAATCCCCCAGGATCAGGGCCTTTCTTTGGGCCTGGCTCCTTGCAAGGCATTGGCCCCTCCAGGGCAGGCACACGGGCTGCCATCTCCTGGCAGAGGGCAGAACAGGACGTGGCGAGGGGGCTGACCCCGGGTTGCTGGGAGGGCGCGTGCAGGGTGGCGTGGGCAGCCGGGTGAGCTGGCTACGCTGCGGTGGTGGCTGCAGGGCCAGCGCTTTGGCAGCTAGGAGTGGGGGTGGGGGGGGGTAGGCCTGTGGGTGCCTGCGTGTGCCAGGGCCTGCTGTCCCGGGGTGACTGCCCGTGTGAGTGTGGGGCCCCGGGGGTTCCCTGTGTTGACAGACTTGAGGAGCTCGATCTGTTTAGCGTAACAGGAAGGTTAAAGGGTGACTAGATTCCAGTGCCGAGGCGGGGACCAGCTGTTGGCTGCGGGGCTCGTCCATCCCGCACACAAAGGTCCCACCTGACCCAGGCTGCAGCTGGACAAATTCAGCCTGGAAATAGGGTGCCTGTTTTCACTGGGGAGGGCAGCTGACCGTGGGGACGGCTCCCCAGGGCGGCTGGTTCTCTGTCGCTGGAGGGGGATGAACTAGGCGGTCCGGCGGCCTGTGCTGTCCAGGTCGGACTAGATGATCCCAGTGGTTCCTACTGGCCTTGGAGCCCATCGGTCTGCTCCAGCGGTGGGGGCTCTGCATGGATCCCCCCCACGCTGGCTCCCAGCTGCACACTGAGGGCCGTGTCCCTGCCTCACGGTCTGCAGGAGGCTGGGTGGCACCGTGCCCTGGTCCCAACCCCCATTACAGCCTGGCCCAACCCGGCCCACCCGGAGAGCTCTGCAGATGAGGCCAGTGTGCTGTGGGTTGATGACTGAGAGATCCTGGGGGCTTGGAGACTGCTCACTGCCCCCCTGCCCCGGGATTCCCTCCCTGGGTCCCTGTGCGCCGGGGCAGGGCTGTTACCCAGGTGCTCAGAGCAGGTCTGCCCACTCCAGTGCTCGTGAAGCAGGGGGGGAGCTTGGGGGTGGGGAGTACCCTCTGGGGGGCGTGGGCAGTGCTAGGCCCTGTTCCCCTGACTCCCCCCTCTAGGCAGCCGCATGTTCTTGGCTCCCATCTGCACGCCTGGCAGGCTGGGCCTCCTGCCTCTGCGGCCGGGGCTGTCTCCCAGCTGTGCGCATCTGAGATACAGCTGGGCAGGCTCCGGGGTGAGGGAGGCCTGGCGCCCGCCCAGCATTGCTGCGTTCTCCTCACGGCCTTGCCCAGATAAGCGGCTCAGGCAGCGGGGTGGGATTAGCTTGCCGGCTCATGTCGCCGGTGCTGGTAGCACCCGCATGCAGCTCCCAGCGCAGGGAGGCAGCCACCTCTGGGGTGGGATGTGGCAGCTGCACAGATGTCTAGGGGAGGAAGGGGGCAGGGGAGGGCTCCTGGGGGGATTGGATCCTTGTTTCTCTGCTGCTGTTGGCAGCTCCATGCTGCTCCCTTGGGGGCTGGTATCTGAGCCCCACAGCCAGCGAGAGGGCAGCACCACAGAGGGGGAGGAGCAGGGCTATGCATGCCAGCCCCCAGCTGTGTCACGCAGACCCTTTGTGTTGATTCCTGGGCTCTTTCCCTTTGTCCCAGGCCTGTTCTCCCTGCACTGCACAGACATCAGGGGCTCCTTGGGAACCAGTGTCTGAGCCCCACAACCCCCCGCTGTCCCAGCCCTGGGCTGCTTCCTCCCCTAAGCCCAGACACCCAGCTCCTTCGCTGTGCGGCAGAGACCGCTGTGGGGTGTGTGATGTGTAGTGGGGCTGTGTCCCGTTGTGCTAAGCCAGGATCACGTAACTACGCCTGGGGGGCTGGGGTGTTCGCACCCGCATTTGCCCCCACCCCATCCTGGGATCTGCCTGTTCCCAGCGTTGGGTGCTGGAGGGGCAGGCGGGTGTTGTGGGCCCAGTGCCATGGGGGGTGTGGTGTCTCCACGCTGGAGCCGCCAGTCCCATGCGCAGCAGGGACTCTGCCGTCAGGTGATGCTGACTCAGCCGTGTGGGCTGCTCCACCTGTTGCCTGGTGGTGGGGGGGGGGGAGGCATTCTCCCTGCTCAGGAATGTCCTGCCCCCCCATCCCGCGTGTGTGTGTGTGCTGACGCACAGCTTGTGTTTCACGTCCTTTCTGCATAGAAAACAGCCTCAGGAGGGTTGATCTCATCCAGCCCCTTGTGGTGGAGGGGGGAGAAGGACTGTAGGAGACTGTGTACCCTGCGCCCCCCCCCCCGCCACCTTGGACATAAATGTAGGGGTCATTAGTGAGGTCTAGGAGTGAGTGGGGCAGAGCCAAGGACAGAACCCAGGTGTCCTGACTCCCAGATGCGCACGCACGCGCACACACACACACACACACACACACACACACCCCAGCTGTAACCTACCAGATCCCACGTCCCTCCCAGAGCTGAGGACAGAGCCCAGGTGTCCTGACTCCCGGGCTGCCCTGCTGAGAACAACCTGCTGATGCTGGGGGGAGCTGTGGCTCCAGCTGGATTATTGATCAGTCCCATTCCCCCCCCAATGTGGGCCTGGTGTGTTTGCACCCAGCTGTGAGCCCCTCTCCCCGGGGCTGGCTGTGGCAGGGGGCTGGCACTGTGACCTCCCCATCTGTGCCCCAGGTTCCATCAGTCCAGGTGAGCCTGTCTCAGCCTTGGTGGAGCCCCTCTTGCGCTGACAGGGGCAGTGGTTGGGCTGGCAGCATGCGGGCAGTGGGAGGGCTGGAGCATCCCAGCGATGTCCTAGTCCCCGCACTGCAAGCAGGGACTCTCCCATAGTTGGGCAGGGGCCCATTCTGGCAGGGCAGGGGGTGGATTTGAACCTCCCCCAGTCTGCGGGGTGGAGGCAGTGTGTGGAGAGAGGTCAGAGGCCATGCCGGGGAGTGCGGGGGATGCTACGATGGGAGGTCTTGTGTATCAGGCGGTCTCTGGTTAGTGATTTTCCCCCTCCTCCCCTGCTGCGGCATGGGGTGAACTGCCTGGGCATGGGCAGGGCTGGCACTGCAGGGACTAACGGGGCAGGCAGGGCCTGGAGGGGAAGGGGGGTGCTGGCTGTAACCTACCCTGTGCTGGGCTTGGGCAGGGGACGAGATGCGGAGAGTCTGGAGATGTTGGGAGGGCGGGGGGAGGAAGCAACGGGCTGGGGAGGGCCTCACGGGTGGGTGGCTCTGAGCCCTGGCTGGTCCTGTCAGTACTGCTGGGCGGGGGATCAGAATAGGGGGCAGAGAAGGCTGGGGGGGTCTGGGCTCCCAGGAGCCGGTGCAGGGATCCCCCAGGGCCGGGGAACCAAGGGGCTGCAGCTGGGACCCTCTGTCCCGGCTCCAAGGCCAGGAGGCCACACTGGTGTGGTCCCAGCACAGGCTGTGGCTCTGATGGGACACGGCCCTCGCCGGGCCACGGGCAGCCAGGGGGCTGTGCTGAACCCCCCTGGATGAGACAGGAACAGCCTGGAGCCACGCGCGGCTGGGCTGGGAGAGCCCTGGGAGCTGCTGACGTGTGGCTGGCGGTCGGGCAGGACATGGGTCCCTTCCAGCTGGGATGGCAGCTCCTCTGCCCCAGGGCTGTGGGGGGAGCGTCCTGGCTTGGAGGGGGCATGAAAACAGGACTCTGCAGTGCAGCAACTGGGCTGTGCCAGCCTCTCCCATGGGATCTAGCCCCACCCTGGCGTGAGCTGAGGTGATCAGGGTGCGGGGGGTGTTGGGGGATGAGGGGGGGCTGGGCTGTGCTCTCTGCAGCCTCTCCTGGCTGCTGTTTTAGAGGAAGCCCAAGTCCGAGGGCTCCCTGGTGCTGGAGGGGCCGGCTCGGGTGTAAGTGCACTCCGGGGGGCTGCAGGGGGCGGGGATCACCCCTCCCCAGCTCTCATGCTAGCTGCTGTGACCCCCCCAATCCTGATGCACGCCCCCTCCCCCCCATGCCTGGGAACCCGTCGGCTCCACCTGCCTCCGCCCAACGCCCTGGCAGGCTAGGGGAGGGAGGCAGCGGGGCTGTGGCCCGTGGGAAGATGTGCCGGCCCTTGCCTCTCGTACGCCAGGACGTGTCTGTACAGGTGCAGCGTGGGCGGGGGGCCGCTCCCGTCTGGGGGCTGGGAATCAGGGTGGGGGGCCAGGCCTGCTGCCGTGCAGCCCCAGGGGGGCAGGGGTCCCCTTCTCCCGCACTGACTGTTGGGAAACCAGTTCCTTCTCCAGCATCCCTCCTCCTGCCTGGGTCGGGGGGGAAGAGGGGGAGGAAAGGGGTTTCCATGCCCCCCAGCTGCTTTGGCAGCAGGAGTGGGGTGGGGGCTCTATTCATCAGCAGCGGTGGTGGGGAGGGAATGAGGGGGTTCATAGCGAATCCCCAAGGAGTTCAGCTGGCTGGCACTTGGCAAAGCATCTCCCAGGACCTCTGTGCATGGCCCATCCAGGGGCCGCTTCCCCCTGGACGTAGCTCGGAGCCGGGAATCCTGGGTTCAGTTCTGGCCTGGGGGAGGAACAGGGAGCCTGGACTCCTGGGTTCAGTTCCTGGCTCAGGGGGGGCGGAACTGGGTTCTGTTCCTGGCATGCTGCTTCCCCAGGAACTGCGTGCTCTGGGGGATGGGAAGGGCCGGGGCTATCTCTGGGGGTGTGAGGGAGCTGACAGCCTCTGTCCCTGAGGGGTGCTGCCCCGTGTGGCAGGGAACCTCCGTCTCCCTGCCCGCATTGGTCCCCAGCCCTGGAGGGGGGGTCGGGCTCCATGGTCCGACGTTGTCTCACGGGGGGAGGGCTGAGGCTGGGCTGGCTCTGAGCAGAAGCTGGATGAGGCATTTCCCCCGGTGGGGAGCCCCGAGCCAGCCCATCGCCCAGGCTGGGGGTGCTGAGCGCTTCCTGGGGAGCTTGGAGTGGGCCTGGGGTTTAGCAGAGGGCATGCTTTCTGGGGCAGGTGAAGTTCAGTATGATTTGGATAGTGGCACCTGTGACCTTTGCAGCCGATACCAGGCCGGGAGGGGGTGCGAGGGCTTTGGAGGATGGGATTAAAATTCAAAATGGTCTGGACAAACTGGAGAAATGGGCTGAAGTGACTAGGCTGAAATTCAATAGGGACAAATGCAAAGTTCTCCACTTAGGAAGGAACAATCGGCTGCACACAGGAAAATGGGAAGTGACTGTGCAGGAAGCTGTCCTGCAGAAAGGGAGGAGGGGGGAGTTTTCCATACTGGATCACAAGCTAAATGTGAATCAACCCTGTAACACTGGTGCAAAAAAACCAAACCTCCTTCTGGGCTGCGTGAGCAGGAGTGTTGCAAGCAAGACCCGAGTAGTAATTCTTCTGCTCGGTCCGTGCTGACAAGGGCCCAGCTGGAGCGTTGTGTCCAGGTCTGGGCGCCACATTTCAGGAGAGATCTGGACAAACTGGAACAATCTCAGAGAAGAGCAGTCCAGAAAACACGAGCTGGGAGGGAAGATTGAAAAGCCGGGGGGTTAAGTCAGGAGAAGAGACGGCTGAGGGGGTGTGACAACATTTTCAAGTGCATAAAAGTTTGTTACAAGGAGGAGGGAGAAGAATTGGTCTTGTTACCCTCGGAGGACGGGACAAGGAGCAATGGGCTTAAACCGCAGCAAGGGCGATTTAGGTTGGACGCTAGGAAAATCACCCGGCCTGTCGGGTAGTTCAGCGCTGAATGAATTGCCCAGGCAGGCTGTGGGATCTCCGGCACTGGAGACTTTTAAGAGCAGGTCGGACAAACACCCGTCGGGGAGGGGATGGGGCTAATGACCTCACAAGGTCGCTTCCAGCCCCTGTGATTCTCCGATTGGGGGAGGGGGGAATGTGGCACTGGGGGACTTTTGGGGCTGGGTGAGTGGGGGGCTCAGTGGGGCTGTGGAAGGATGGGGGGGCCAGGCCAATGGGAGGCCATGGGGATGTGGGGGGCTGTCAGTGAGATGGACCATGTGGGGCTATGGGGGGACATGGGTGTTCTGGGTGAATGGGGGGCCACGGGAGATCGGGCGGGTTCTAGGGGAACGGGGTGAGTGAGGGCTCCCCAGCAGCTCCTCACCCTCTTCCCCGTGCAGAGAAGGTGCCGGACGAGCTGCGCGACCCCTTCTACACGGACCAGTACGAGCAGGAGCACATCAAGCCGCCTGTGACGCGCCTGCTGCTCTCCTCGGACATTTACTGCCGGGCCTGCTGCCAGGTGCTGCCCCCCGACGATGCGGCTGCGCCCGGCCCCAAGGACAACGCCGCCCTGCTGGCGCTGCTGGGGCGCCACGGCCTGGCCCCCACCTACCAGGACAAGCCCGTCAAGGAGGCCGACCTGCGCCAGAAACCCATCAAGATGGTAAGGACCCGGCCAGGTCAGGGGGACCTTCTGGCTACTGCTTTGGGGGTGCCAGTTATAGGGGGCTGGGGAGGGTCCTCCAAACAGCTGGGCGGGGCAGCTTCCAGACTGCCCCTCCCCCCGGGGTGTCCTGTCCAGGGTCTTGCTCTGCAGTTCATGGAGAGGTGGCCTGTGGTGGCATCTGGGTGGGCAGGAAGAGACAGATGCTGGGAAGGGGGGCGGGGCGCTGTGGTGCTCCCTGGAGTGGGCATCTTATGGGGCAGGGCATGAGCCTGGCAGTGGGGGAGGGAATAGGCCCCCTGGATTGGGTGGATCCTCTCCCCTCTCCCCCCACCATCCTGGCGGCTGCTGCTGGGACGTGCGCTGGGGCTGGGATCCTGGCTGGCACCTGCCCCACGGCTGCTGGGTGCTGAGCTGGGCCCCTGCCCCCCCATGCGTGCTGGAGGGGGACCTTCAAACCCAGAGAGGGGCCCCCTCCCCTCTTCAGGCTGGGCGTCCGGGTGTCAAAGGCAGAGAGGGGCTGGTGCCCCGTGTGGGGTTCATGCTGTCGGGGGGGCAGGGGCCCTGTGCGAGTGTGAACCTGGGGGTGTGGGGATGGGGCTGTGAGCGCAGGGCTCCTGGCTCCGGAAAGTCAGGTCAGCTCTGCCGGGAGCCGTGTGGGCTGCTTATGTCCCAGAGGCTGCGGAGGGAGGGTCTCGCCAGCCTGTTTAAATCCAGGGGTGATTGGGTGGCATGGGGGAGAGGTCTGCTTCCTGGAGACTCGAACCCAGCCCGCGTGGGGTGACTGGGGGGGCCCAGCTGTTGGCGCCGCTCTGCTAGCAGGTGCCTGATGGGAATGTGGGGTGCTGAGCTGGGCTCTGGTGGCTGGAAACGCTGCCCGGGTGCTCCGGCCGTGGGGCTCCGGCTGCGGGGGGGTGTGTTGGATCAGAGCACGGGGGTGGCATCCGGGCAGGGCGTGGCGAGGGCACAGCCCAGTTCTCTGGGTCACACACAGCGCTGGGAAGGGGCAGGGGGAATCACCGCCATGTGGTGGGACCTCATGTATGCCCCCCCAGCAGGGCTGCCCGGGGAGGGGGCGGGTGGTGCCCTGGGCTCCTGGTAGCTGCCTCCAGGCCTGATGCCCCATGGAGCCAGCTGAAGCCCCTGTGGGGGGGCCCTGCAATCCCCGTCCCTGACTCCCATGGGGCTGGGGGGCCAGTCTGCCCAGGGCGACCACGTTGGTCTGGCATCCCCTCCCCCGCTGCGTGGCCCAGCCTAGAGCGGGCACTGAGCGTGGCCCCGGCTGTGGGAGCTGATCAGAGACGGTCCTTCCAGCCCAGACTCCATCTCTGCCCCAGCAACGTGCATCGGGCCTGGTCGCCGGTGGCTGCTGTGGCCAGTAGCAGAGCGTTCCGTGCCAGATGTACAGAGCCTCTCTCTCCCTGTGGGGGACTCAGCTGTGGGGGCGGGAGGGGTGTCTCTGCCTTGCCTGAAGTGTGGGTGGGGGTTTCTGACTTTTGTGAGCATCTTGCCCAGCTAATGGAGCTGCTGCTGCCCCACTGCTCACAGGGAATATCCCAGTCCTTCTCTGACCCTCTCTGGATCCAGTGGCAGGCAGTTCCACAGGCTGACTGGGGCCCATCTCTATTGCCCAGCTGGTGTTTCCTCCAGTCAGCCTCTCCAACTTGCTGTCTCGTGATGTCACAAATCCCTGCCCCCACCCTGCTCTTGGGCTGGGGGAGGGGCAAGCATGCATCTTCCCTCCTCCATCTTGCTCAGACACCCCCCCTCCCCCCCCAAATCTGTCTAGGCCAGGGAAGGCTGAGATCCAGGTCAAGGGATATTAGCTGCCCTGCTTAATAATCCCAAGCCTGGCTAATGGGACTCCCCCCCCCCCCCCCCGGTCACCTGGCAGGCTCTGTCTGACCCAGCTGTTCTCCGGGGGGCGGGAGGGGACCCTGCTGCCTGCCCAGCTGTTGGAGCAGGGCTCCAGCTGGGAATGGGGCCTCTGCAGCACCCTGAGTGGTGCCTGTGCCTGGCATGGGGGATGGGCTCACGTTAATGATTGGCGAGCTGCTCTATTAGGCAACGGGCAGCTGCATCCCTGGCGGGCGGGGGGCCGGGCAGGGTGGGGAGCCGGGGGCGGGGAGCTCCAGTACCAGTGTTGGAGCCACGCTAATCCGGTTAAATATTAACCACCAGGAGATGCCAGGGATCGGTCCAGGGATAATTGGCTTGTGGGAGGATCCTATTACCCGTGTCCTGCCGGGGGAGGGGGCTCGGACCCTGCTCCTGGAGGCATGGGCTCCTCTGGCTGAGGTCCGGGGCGCTGGCATGACCCCAGGGGCCCTGGCAGCTCAGCCCGGGCAGAACCTGCCCCCCACTCGCTCTCACAGGTTCATTTGAACCGCTCAAGCCGGCTAATCCCACAGCCCCGCCGTGCTGGGGAGAGGCAGGCCCGGCCTGGGGCAGCGCAGCCTGGGCTCCGCAGTCCTGCCCCCCCCGCCCCCCCACCCCCCCGCTGCGTGCACGGGCTCTGCTTTCACCATCCGCTCCTGAGATCATGGCCCCAGGCTCCCTGTGCTCTAGTGAGGGGGGTGTATGGGGGGGGCACATCTTGGTCAGTCCCTGCTGGGGTATGGGGCAGCTGAGGGGACCCGGTGGGAGTCTCACCGAGCCAGGAGCTGGCAGTGTCCCTTTCCCTCCTGAGAGGGAGAAGTCACTTGTCCCATGTTGATGCGGGGGAAACTGAGGCATAGAGACTGAAGGGGGTTTGCCTGAGGGGGCACAGCCAGTCAGGGGCAGAACCCAGTCTTGACTCCCCTGCTCTAACCACTGGACCCCACTCCCCTCCCCTCAGAGCTGGGAATAGAACCTAGGAGTCCTGGTGCCGGTCTCCTGCTGTAACCACTAGGCCCTGCTCCCTCAGAGCTGCCATTGCCCTCCCTGAGGTACCTGCGCTTGTTAGCACTCCAGGCCACCACATCCTACGGTCGGTGGGCTTGGTGCTGACGTGGGCATGGGTCTCCGGCAGGGCCTGCCCTGGCAGCGATGCCCATGGCTGGGCTGGGCCGGGCAGCGATGCCCCAGGATTCTAGTATCTGCACGGACCCAGCTGGCCGTGGGCCTTTAAACCTCTCGCTCTCCTGCCTTGAGCCTGCCTGGCCCTTGGCGCGGCGTGAGGCCTGTGTCTGTGGGTATCTCTCCAGGCCCCCAGCCCTGGTCCCTGCCCAGTGGGGGGGAATATGGGGCTCCCTCCCTCTGGCTCTTAGAGCACTTCTGCTGTATGCTCCCCTCCCCCAGGCTGGGGTGCATGGCTTGCCCCTCTGCCTGTGGGCAGTGCCTGTGGGGTGAACTTTGGGGGCTGCCCTAGCCGTGGGGAGTGCAGGCCCTGTGGCTAGTGATGGGCCTGGTGCGGGGCCTGCTGGACCCCCCGGGGGTCTGTGCTGACTGGATTCACTGGCCAAGCTGAGCCTGCCATGTGCCAGCGTTTGGGCCAAGGGCTGCTTCTGCAGCCGAGGGGGGGCTGCCTCTCATTCACTCACCCCAAACCCTCTTCTCGCCCCACAAAGGTGACCCAGGCAGGTGTAAAGCAGGGGGTCTTGTGCCCATGGGAGGGACAGGCTGTGCGGGGTCATGGGGTGAGGGTGTCTTGGCTGGAGTGGGGGCTGGGGATGGCAGGGGTCAGTGCGTGGGGTCTCTGGGGGGGGTGGGGTGTTGGCAGGGGTGGGGTCTCTGGGCTAGGCCGGGCAATGGAGTTGAGGCGGGGAGGCTGTCAAGGGCAGTGTCTGACAGACCCTTTTCCGCACAGGGCCTGTGGGGTCTCCAGGCCATGCCAAGGCGCTGTGCGTGCGTGCGTGTGTGCGCATTGCCCGTGGGGTGAGGGGTCTCTAGGGTGCAGGGTTGGTGATGGGGTCTCTGGGTTCGGACAGTTTCAGATGGTTTGTCCGTGTGTGTGTGTGTGTGTGTGTGTGTGTGTGTGTGTGTCGGGGGTGGGGGGGATCTCTGGGTTGGGCAGTGAGGGCTGGTCTCTGAGCTGGGCCATGGGGTTGGGGTTTAGGGCTGGGGAGGATGCATCTGACAGTCCCTTCTCCCCACAAGAGCCATGGGGGGCAGGGGTGGGGTCTTTGCGGGGGAGGGGGGGCTGGTGATGGGGTCTCCGGGACAGCGTCTGATGGGCCCGTCTCCCCGCAGGGCGCGCACCTGGCCGTGATCGACTCCCTGATGACGGCCTTTGCTGTGGAAAGCACCCGCTCGCTCAGCGCTCCCCCTGGCACCGAGCCGGGCGCTGGCTCCTGGGAGCTGAAGCTCCTCAGCTGGGTGGACACGGTAGGATGTTGGGGGGGGGGGGGGGGTCCATGGCCCTTGCTGCCCCCTAGTGTTGGGACGCTTGTTCCCAGGGCACTGCTCTGAGTGGGTGCCCCAGCTGGCACTGGGAGTGGCCCCCTGCTACCTAAAGACTCCGGCCTCTTTGGTCCTTGGCGAGCTGATCTCTTCCAGCAGCATGGGGGGGGGGGGGTTTCTCTAGGCTGGGGGGGGCTCTCCCTGCCCCTGGCACAGACTGACCTGTCCCTACCCCTCCCAGGTGAACCGCAGGCTGCAGGAGACCACGGAGCATGAGAGTTTGCAGCGGCCAGCGCCCGGCACAGACGGCCAGAGCCAGGGCCAGGCCCAGCCCCTGGCAAGTGGTCCCAAGGTGGGTCTGTCCAGCGTTGTGCCGGGCTCTTTCTACGGGGGCAGTGAAGGGAGGGGGGTTGCCTTGGCCCCTCTAACTTGATGCAGGGTGAGTGGGCAGGGCCGCTGCACCGGGACAAGTGAGGGTGGGGGCTTGGGGTGTTCCCGGAGCCTGGTGCATGAACTCCTTCAGGGAGGGGCTGTGGCTGGTCCCTGGGGCCATGGACGAGCGTCCCAGGGGAGATGTGCACCCACCTGCCCGGTTTGGACAGCGGGGTCCCCTCCCCCTCCTCGAGTCTGCTGCTGAATGTCCCCTTTGTGGGGTGTGTGTGTTGGGGGGATCCAGTGGGCTCTGACCTCCTGGAGGTGATGGGTCCTAGTCTAGCTGTTCCCCCACGTGCTTCCCCCCTCCCCCCCGCTTCTCCTGCTAGGCAACGCTGCCTGGGTAAACGAGGGGTGGCTCCATGCCTGGGGTTGAGCTGAGGTGGGGGGGCATCTCCATGCCCCCCTCCGGCATTCAGGGGATGGGAGCCCCCGTCTCCCCCACTGGGCATGCAGTCTGCCCTCCCCTGCTACGGTGCCGCCCTGGGGCGGCTGGCGTGACCCCGGCCCGGCTGCGTGGCTGCCCGGGGGGGCCGGGGAGGTTCGCTGTGTGACTCTTTTCTTCTGCGTCTCTCTCCTCCTTCCTGTGGCCTTTCTCCTTCCTCCGCGTCAGTGTCCCACCAGGTGGTACTGGAAACTGGTTCCTGTAAGTGGGTGGTTTATTTACTCTCCCTCTCCCCGCGCCGACTGACGGCCGGGGCCGTGTCCGGCCAGCACTGCTGGGCAGGTGCCTGTGGGTCTGCATGCCAGGAGCCCCCCCCCCCCTCCCCTCGAGCAAAGGATGCTGGGGCCCCAGAGCATTGGGGGAAGGGGGGCTGAGGAGAGGCCCCAGAGCACTGTGGGAAGGGTGGCCCCTGTGTGTGGGGGGGGGGGGAGGTGGCAGGCCCCAGCACTGTGGGAAGTTGCTTCTCTGGAAGGGGGACAGTGGCCCAGAGCATTGTGGGAAGGGTGCCTGCTGTGGGGGGCCATTCCTCCCCCACCTCTGAGCTTGACTCTGGCTCGGGGGGGGGGGGGGGGCTAGGTCCCCTGGATGCCATCCTGTCCCTTGGGGGTGTGGGGGCAGCATCCTGGGTGTCTGGCGTGCGGCTCTCGGGGGTGGTGAGTCGGGGGATGGGTCTCAGGGGTGACCCAGAAGATGCCCTGTCGGCCCCCACCGCGAGAGATCTCTGCCAGCGGGTGGCGGCTGGTGCCCATCGCTAGAGGCCAGCGGATGGTGGCGGTTGCATCCTGGCATCCTTTGCTCACAACCACCCCCCCCCCCCCCCGTGCACCCCCTTCTTGTCTCTTAGCTTCTTACACACAGGTCTGGGGCATCCGCCCTGCTGAGCGGGCGGCGGGGGGCTTTACCAGGGCCAGGGTCCACGGGGAGTGCCATGGGGGTGGGTCAGCTAAGGGTACTTGGGACTGTCCAGCCAGTGACCCCCAGAACAGACCCTATGGCTGCGCTGGGGGGAGCTGGGTTCAGTAATGAGCTAAGAGACCCAGGAGTGGGGCAGTCAGACAGCCAATCAAAGGCAGCATGTTGGTCACATGACGTATTCCCTCCCTCCCTCTTTGCTTGCTCTGATCCCCCTGGGGGCGAGGGTCCCCAGTGCTCTGGGGTCCAGGCTGTGAGCAGGGGGGCACCCACCCCACAGGGCTAGCTGAGACCTGGCTTTGAGGGGTGCCCTGCAGTCCAGTTAGCCTATTGGGGGATGTCTGTGCAGGGGCCCCCGGTGCATGTTGGCAGAGAGCCACCCTGGGGGAGGCTCCCAAGGCAGCGCCCCCGCAGCTAGGGCTGTAGGGTGGGCCCCCCACAGGCCTGGCCAGGCAGCAGCTCCTTCCCCGCGGCGCTCTCTCCGGCAGCCGCTGGGCCCCCGCATTGATGAGGCTTTCTCTTTCCTTTGCTGTTGCATCCAGCATGCCATCGCTTTTTGTTTGAAGGAGTCGGGGAGTAAACCTCCTGTGGTAACGTATCACTCAGTGCCCGCGCCCCTGCTGCGCCTGCCGCTGCGTGCCCGCCGGACCCACTGAGCTTAGTTCCGTTGCTGCTCCATCCCCTCCCGTGGGGCTGGTTATTCCTCCTGCAATGCCCCGGCCCTGCTCCCCACAGCAGCAGGCACTGGAGGGACTGGGAGTGCAGAGGTATGAGTGACAGGGGCATAAATTGCTCTGGGGCAAGAGGGGCAGTTCCCCCCCAGATGTTGGTTTGCCCCTCTGACTGTCATAGGTCTGTGCTGCACTGCCACTCCCCTGCCCTGACTGCAGGGTACAAAAGTCACACGTCACCATCCGCGTTAAGTCAACTTTGCCCCTCACAGAGCGATAGGGGCCTTCATACAGGCCTGGCATAATGGTGCCATCTAGTGGCTGCAGCCCACCCAGCGGCCAAGGGCTTGCACCTCGCTAGCGGGGCCCCTCCTGGTTCCGAAGGTCCCGGGTTTGATTCCCGGTGCGCAGCACTGGGCCCCCTATGGGGTTAGATGTGGGGTGGCCCGGGTGAAGGACTGCCCTGGAGGAGCTGCCCCATACTCCTGCTGGGGTGTCCATCGCCACCCCCACTTGGGAACTGTAGGCCCCATGGATGCTGCTTTCCACCCAGCTCTTGCCCTGGCTCGGGGGTCTTGGGGGCTCCCCTGACCCACAACGGGGCTCCCAGGCGCAGCACAGGATGGATCTGCACCCCCAGCCTGTGTCAGGGAGGTGGGGGAGTCTGGCTCGCTGGGCTGTAATGGAGCAGCTGGTGGCGGGACAGTGTCTCCTGGTTCAGGACCCCCCCGCATAGGTCTCGTGGACCCCCTCGGTTGGGTCCCTGCAGCATCCTGGCCGTGGTGTGTTGGAGGGGTCGGGGATTCCCCATGCATTGTTCTGGGGGGGAGGGGCTCTCCAAGGGCTCATTGCAGCAGGAATAACCAGGCCCCCCACACGTATTTTTGCCCCTGTTCCCACACCTCCCCAAGGCTGTCTGTCTGTCTGGCCCGCTGGCCGTCTGTCTCTGTGGGATGTGCTCCTCCCCCGCTGTAGCTGCACGCTTCTGCCTTGCTCGGCTCTGTGTGCCCGGCCCTGGCGCGGGGCAACCGGCTGTTGTCTCGTCTCCTGCGCTCGAGTGTTGCTGTGACCTTGGGGTGGGCGGGGGCAGGTCCTGTTCACCCACCAAGGGCCTCTGGGGGGGGGCAGATCGGGCATCCCTGACTTGTCTTTCCTGCTTCCTCCCTCCGTGCCAGGCCTGTGGGGCTGTAGGGCCGCACTAGACTGAGGGGCGGGGGCAGGGCTGTTGCACTGAGTTGCCCCCAATCTCTGCCCTCCTGTGGTGGGCAGGGGGCTCTGCCCTGTTGTGGGGGGGCAGCGTCCCCAGGTCACAGCTCATCCTGGCTGCTCTGCCCCGGGGGACCCCAGCCACAGCCCCCTACCCTGAGGGAGCCCAGCCCCTCCCAGCATGGAGCCTGCACCGGGGTTCCCTGAAGCCCCATGTGGGAGGGGGGATCCGTGTGGGAGTGAGCGGACCTTTCTCAGTGGGGTACTGGAGGCGTGGGGGGAGGAGACCCCTGGAAGGGGGAACCCAAGGCTGGGTGTGAATGGGGGCGCTAGGGGTCTGCTGAGCCAGAGACCCCCATGTGGGAGGCGGGGAGAACAGGAGGTCTGTAGCCAGCATGATCGGGGGGCAAGTGGAGGTGATGGGAGGGGGCAGGGTCTGCCCGGCCCCTGGCTTTGCAATGCCCCTGCCCCGTGGGGCCCATCCCCCAGCTGTTGACGCCTCCCCCTGTCTGTGCTCCGGGCAGATCCGGTACCGGAAGGACAAGGTGCTGCCCAAGCAGACGCCCTGTTTCCCGCCCGTCACGGGCATGAAGGACCTGGCCAGCGGCGGGGCCATCGCTGCCACCATCCACTACTACTGCCCGGCCGTGCTGCGCCTGGAGGGTGAGCGCCTGGGGGCTGTGCTGGCGTGGGTGGGGCGGTCCCTGGGGTGGGGAGGGGAGCCTGGCTGGGGTGGAGTCCCTGTGGGGGGGGGATTCCCCAGGGCAGCACTGACGCCCCCCCCTCCCTGCAGACGTGTGCCTGAAGGAGACCATGTCGGTGGCCGACAACCTCTACAACCTGCAGCTCATCCAGGAGTTCTGCGCCGAGAACCTGGGCGGCTGCTGCCCCTTGGCGCTGGAGGACCTGCTCTACGTGCCCCCCGTGCTGAAGGTGGGTGTGTGTGTGCGGGAGGGGGGGGCTGAGCAAGGGGCCCCCGGGATGTGGGCGGTGCCCTGGGGGGAAGGGCGACATGCCTGGGCGGTGGTGCGTGGGGAGGAGGTCGTCACGCCCCAGGTGGTGTGGGGTGTGGGGCGGGAGTCGTGCCAGGGGGGCGCTGGGGGTGCTTGCCCGCAGGCCCAGCTGGGATCCGTGCAGCCTGCTGGCTGGCCGGGGGTCCCCTGGCAGGATGCCCCTCCTGTCCCAGTGCCCCCTTTGGGGTCGGGTTAAAGGTAACCGTAAAGCTCTCTGCTCTGGGGGTGGGGGCTCTGTAGCCCCCCCAGCCCGGCCCCTGCTCTCCACTCAAGCAGAAGGGCACGGGTTAGCCAGCCTGGCAGAACAGCCCGGCCTGGCCCTAATGAGGCCTGGCTGGTGCCTCCGGCTGCTCTAATTGGGGCTCTGCAGCCTGGCATGACCGGCCCCGTCTGGGTGGTGCCCGGGCCCAGTGCCCCCAGCTGGGGGGGCTGCCTGTGCTGGCGTCTCTGCTGTGCTCATGGGTGCCTTGCCCTGGATGCGCCCCCTGCTCCCCCAGGGGTCTGTGCACGCCCCGGTGGGGCTAGGGAGCCCCTCCTCTCGCTCGGGCGGGGCCTCGGGGAGGAGGGGGGGGGTCCTCATTGCTTTACCCCTGTCGGTGCGCGTGAGCCGCTCCCACCTCCCCTGCAGATCAACATCGGTGCCTTCCTGGCCGAGCTCTTCCTGTGCTTCGAGGTGCTCAAGCCGGACTTCGTGCGCCCCAAGGAGCTGGGGGGGCTCAAAGGTACTGGGGTGGGGCCCGTCAGTCCCTGCTGGGCCAGGCTCAGGACTGGGCTGGGGCGGGGGTGTCTCCTTCCCCTGCAAGCACCCGGGAGCAAGGCAGCCTCGAACCCTTCCCTCTGGCTGGCACTGGACCCCCGTGGTCACAGGTGGGTGCCCGGTCTGGGCGGGGCAGACCGTTCCCTGTCTGGGGTCCAGTGTTCGATGGCATGCTGACTGACCGCCCCCCGGGCCGGGGGGGGGGGGAGGGGGTGTTTCATCCCATCCCCCAGCCAAGTGGGACTCCCATGCCCCGGCTGCGGCTGCTGCTCCCTGGCCAAGGTCGGGGCGGGGGGGCCGCGAGGGAGTGGAAGTGGCGCATGCTGGGAGTCCAGAACAAAGGCCCCTGTGTTGGCGAAGCCCTTTGAAAGGCCCATTCGGATGCGGGTGGGGGGCAGAGACTCACGCTCCCTGCCTGCCTGCCTTCCAGATCTGCCTGCGCTGAGCGACTCCCTGACGCCCAGCAGTGGGAACAGCAACAGGTGAGTCCCCGGGTCCATGTAGCCTGGCGTGGCGGGCAGGTCCTGCCATGGCGCCCTGGTGGGCGAAGGGCCAGGTCTGCTGTGTGCTGGCCCCACTGCCCCACTGCGGCGCTAGGGGGCTGTGTTGCAGGGAGTGGGGCGGGGGCTTTCCCCAGGCTACTCCTGGCTGGCCATAGTAGCACTGCGTTGCTCCCGCGCCCCGAACCCTTGGTGACTCCTAGCATGACGTTGGTGGGTCTCAGACCAGCCTCCCTGTCCATGGTCACTTGTGGGCCCTCAGCTGGGGCACTGAGGAGCACAGGGGTCCTGGAGCCCGACCTCTCCCCACTCCCTGGGGTGGAGAAGGTTCCCCCTGGGCTGTGCTGGGTGGCAGGGGCTGGACTCCCTGGGATGCCGTTTTCCAGGCCCTGCCCGGGCTCTCTGCAGGGGCTGTCTGGGCTCGGCTGGTACGGACGCCGGGGCTCAGCTGCCAGTTTAAATAGCAACGCCTGGGCAGGATCCGCTCTGAGCCGCCAGCGGGACCCTTACAGTCATCGGTCCCCCCTCCCCTCCCAGAGCAGCAAGTGTACTGGGGATCAATGGGAGTCGATTTCCTCCTCCACCCAGGAAGAGAAGCATTCCGAGGGGGTGAGACTGGACTGGGCTGGGCTGCTCCTTCCCCAAAAGAAAAACCAACCCCCCGCCCCACCCCAAAGATTGGATTTTTTAAAAAGGAGGTGGCTTTTTTTGTTGTTTTTCCTCAACCTGGGGTTCTGCAAAACAGCTGTGGGAGTCCCTGGCAGACCCCAGGAGTCCTGGCTCACCACCCCCTGCTCTAACCACTAGCCCCCACTCCATGCCAGGAGCTGGGGCTAGGACCCAGGAGTCCTGGCGCAGGGCCAGGTGCTTAGTGCCATGAATGGCAGCTCTGGGGCCAGCCGGCTGGAGCCTGGTTTGGTTAATTTCATTCCTGTTCTGCCCTGGCAGGAAATTCACTTATAGAATCGAATCTTGAGCCCAGCTGGCTTGTGCCTTAGTCGCTGCCCCTGCCAGGCAGAGCTGCCCTGGTGCCCGCCCGCGTGTGACAGCCCCAGCGGTGGGATACACCCTACCAGGTTCCCCTCCAGTCTGGTCAATTTCACAGTCAGGGGATTTGTAAAATGTCAGTTTCAGTGAGACATTTAAATCTGAAATGTCCCTGTTCAAAGGGGGGGGGGGGGGCCTGACCCGAAAGGAGGTGGTGTGGGGGTCACCAGGCTATTGTGAGAGGGGCGCGTCTTTGCCACCCTCACTTCTGCGCTGCTGCCGCACCCCCCCCCCACGATAGCCAGATTTCACGGCCAGGAATTGGGAGGGCTCTGCCCATGCCCATGCCAGGAGCCGCGGCACAGGGTCCACGTGGGTCGTTGCTCTGCCATCTCCTCGGGAGCCAGGGGTGCTGAGCTGGCCCCGTGCGCTCAGGCGGGAGGGGGGGGGGGGAATTGGGGGCACGTGCGAGCGAACACGATCCAGCCTCACGCTCTGTCTCCGGCAGCGGCTCCCCGGTGTTCAGCTTCCTGCACCCGCTCCTGCAGTCCCCGCCCCGAGGCGCGCCAGGTGAGGTGCCCTGCCCTCGGCGGGGGGTGGGCGGGGGTCAGGCACGGTCTGACCTAAGCTGGGGGGCTCGCTCCCCGACGGATGCCTGCTGTCTGACAGGGCTCAACGCCGGGGGCTCCAGCCCCCCATCCCAGGTCCCTATAGACCTGGCCCCTGTTCCAAACCATCCTGGAGGGGGCAGCTCTGGCTCCCCCATGGGGTGGGGGGAGGGCACAGGGGTGGATCTGAGCCATTCTTGGGGGTTCCTGGGGGAGGGGTGGATGGCTCTGGGGTGTGGGCTGAAGTGGATGGATCTTATGCCATCGTGGGGGGGGGGGTGATGGGGTGGATCTGAGCCATTCTGTGGGGACCCTGGGGGTTTGGGGCAGGGGGGCTGGAAGGGTGGGGGTCCCAAGGGTTGGGGGGCTCGACTGTTGGAGCAGGGGGATTGGTGCAGGGTCCCAGGGCAGTTGGGGGCTCCAGGCTGCCTGGGTGACTCTCTCTCTTTGTGCCCCAGGCGCCATGCACCACTCGACCTCCATGTCCCATGTGGAGGGTGGATTCAGCAAAACCTGGAGCAAGAAGCAGCTGAGGTGAGGCAGGGATGGGGGGGGGGCTGAGTCGAGGGGGGGGGGAGAGCAGGTGGAGGGAGGCATCGCAGGTGTGGGAGCTGGGCCAGGAGCTGCTGGGAGAGCAGGACGCCATGGTTCCTTGGGATCTGGGGGCAGGGGTCTGTGCCCCCCTAGGTGTGGGGCTTTGGGTTCTGGGCCCTAACTTTCTCCCCACAGTCGTGTGTGTGTCCGTCGTCCCCTCCCCCCCGTCTGTGCAGTGGGGGAGGCGGGCATACGGGAGGCAGGGCCTCCCCCCGCCTAGGCCTATGCCCCCCAACTGAGCAAGGGCCAGGACTGGCACATGTGGGCTGGGGGGGGGAGGGGGGCTTGTCCCTCCACAGCCAGGCCATGGCCCCTGCTGTCCCCGCCGTCTGTGCTCTGCTTGGGTAGGCATGGTAGGGGGCGGGGCCCATCCATTTTCTGGGGGCGGGGCCTGTCCCCGGCCAGCCCCTCACCCCTCCTCTCCCTGCAGCCACCCGCTCTCGCAGGCTGTGTCGTTCAGCATCCCCTTCGGGCTGGACAGCGACGTGGACATCGTGATGGGGAACCCGGTGGGCATGTTGCGCTCCGTCAGCTCGGACAGCCTGGCGCCGGCCCCCTACCCCGCGCCCGCCCGCCTGGCCCGCTCCCCCGGCCTGCCCCCCGAGGACGCGGCCCAGCGGCTGGCCAAGGAGGAGGCCCCCAACGGGCCGGTGGCCCCGCACCGGACGGTGCACAAGGTGGCGCTGTCGGCCAAGGGGGCTGCGGAGCGCGAGGGGCCCCCGGTGGAGAACGGGCTGGCCGACGGCTACCCCGACCTGCCCACCATCGAGGAGGCCCTGCAGATCATCCACAGCAGCGAGCGCCTGCACCCCGAGGGGGCGGCCGACGGCTTCTACCTGCATTCGCCAGAGCCGCCCAAGCCCCCCCGGCTGCCGGAGCCCTCCCCGCCGCCGGCCGTCTACCGCTTCCACAGTGGGCCCCCCAACGGGCGCGCCGAGGGCCCCGCGCCCACCCCGCCCGGGGACAGCAGCCTGGACTCGGACGCCGAGGACCCCTCCCGCCCGCCCGGGGCCAAGGACGACTCGTCGTCCTGCTTGAGTTCGCTGAGCTCCCAGCCCGACAGCGCCGGCTCCTCGGGCACCGGCGTGCGCATGACCAGCTTCGCCGAGCGCAAGAAGAAGCTGGCGGCCCCCGACGGCAAGGGCGCGGAGGCGGGGGCTGGGCCCCCCAACGACAGCCCTGGCCACAGCCCCGCCCTGAGCTCCGAGATGAGCCAGCTGGGCGCCCGGCTGGAGGAGAAGCGGCGCGCCATCGAGGCGCAGAAGAAGCGCATCGAGGCCATCTTCGCCAAGCACCGCCAGCGCCTGGGCAAGAGCGCCTTTCTGCAGCTGAAACGCAGGGAGGGCGAGGAGGGGGAGGATGCCGGGGAGGCCACGCTGGAGGAGCGGCTGGCCCGGCTGGAGGCGGAGGAGGATGGGGGCGGCCTGCCGGGGCGGGCGGAGGAGGAGGGGCCGGCCCAGGGCCGCCTGGAGAAGCAGGTGACGTTTTCGCCGGAGATCAGGGGGGCCCCGCTGGACGAGAACCTGGGCGATTACAACCGGGCCGTGGCCAAGCTGAACACGGCGCTCGGCTCCCTGCAGCTGGACATGCAGCGCCTGAGCGAGCAGCAGCAGCACCTGCTCCAGGAGAAGAAACCCAGCCAGGCCTGGGTCATCCCGGCCCCCAAGGGCCCGGCCCCCCGGCCCAGCCGGGAGTTCGTGCCGCCCCGCTCCGTGGAGCTCTCCTCCTCCTCCTCCTCGCCCTCCCGCAAACCCCCCGTCCCCGCTGCGCCCCGCTCGCCCCAGCCGGCCCCCAAGAAGGCTGCCCCCACGCCTCCCAAGAGCCCCAAGCACACCCGGCCCGTGGAGCTGAAGCTGCCGCCCCTGACGCGGGTGCTGACGCCCCCCCACAACGTGGACACCTTGCCGCACCTGCGCAAGTTCTCGCCCAGCCAGGTGCCCGTGCAGACCCGCTCCTCCCTTCACTTCTCCGAGGAGGTGCCCGGAGTGGAGCAGCTGCCGGAGTCCCCTGAGCTGGAGACCCAGGGCAACCTGCGCCCCGTGGCCTCCGTGGTGCCGCAGGGCGGGGCGGGCAGCGGCCGGGTGTCCGGGGACGGCACCAGTGACGTGTCCTCGCCGGGCGAGCGCCGGAGCAGCCTCATCGAGATCCCGCTCTCCAGCCTCCAGGCCGACGGGGATGACTCGCTGGAGGAGTCGCTGGCCGAGGTGCTGGACACTGAGCCGCGGGGCGGCCTCGGCTTCTTCTTCAAGGTGAGAGCTGGGCCGCCTGGGACAGAGCCACGCGCCCCCCAGCCCCACGGGGCCCTGTGCTGCTGGCCAGAGCCACTCGGCCGCTCTCAGCTGCAAGCCACGGCTGGGCACCTGGCCTGGGTTGGGCGTGTTCCTCTCTGTGGGGTGGCGAATGGCACATGGGGCCTTTCCCCTCTAGGGGGTGCCAGCTCTGATCTGGCCCCTGGGGGCAGGGGAGCACTAGCTGGCTAACGGGGGCTGGGAATGGGACATGGGGCCTTTCCCCTCGAGGGGGTGCTAGCTCTGATCTGGCCCCGGGGGAGCACACGGGCCTTTCCCCTCTAGTAAGCACTGCCCCTGGCTGGCTCAGGCTCCTGTGGGGTTCCCTCCCTTGGGTGCCAGACAGCTCCTTTGTGGAGGGCAATCGGGGGCTGCTGCCCCCCACCAAAGCCCCTGCAGTTGCCAGGACTCACCCCTCTGAGCAGGCTCCTCCCCGGCTCTGTGCCCCAGACTGGGCAGCCCTGCAGCTGGCTCCGGCTGGGATGCAGCCCTGCACGTCGGTACCAGGGGAGCACGGTGCTGTGGCATTGACCTGGCAGGCTGCAGCGGGACTGAGCTGGGCGGGGCTGTAGCGAGTGTCCGGGTGCTGGGGCTGGCCCTGGCCCAGCGGGCCATGTGGGGCAGTGCCATGGGGTGTTAGCTCAGTGGGATGCCGCCCCGCTGAGAATACAAGACTATGGAGGGGGTCTAGGGTCCATGGGAGTTGGGTGCCTCAGTGTCTTCTGCCTCAGTGTCTTCTGCTTACTTCCTATGTACTGGGGCTGCACCCGGGATGCTGCAGGGGCTGAGAGTGGCTGGGGGTCATGCTGCCAGCTTGCGCCCATGATCCACAACTCGGGTGGTGCCCACAACCATAGGACTGACTAGGAAATGACTTGTTCACCTGGGGAACTCACTGCCTCAGGATAATGCCGAGGTCAGGAGCTTAGCAGACTCCATGAGGATTAGATGATGTTCTGGGTAGCACCACGCTGTTACAGGGGTCCCTCCTCAGGCACGGCTGCCCCCCTGGGGAGGGGGACTTCCTGCCTCTCCCTCTGACGCAGTGGGCCGTGGCCCAGCTTGGCAATTGGGGTAGCTGGGCCCTGCCCTCAGCTGCGTGGCTTCCTGGAGCTTGCGGGTGGGTGGAGGTGCTGGGATGGGAGCGGTGGGCTCCCAGGATGCACTGCGGCTTTGTTCTGGCTTCGTGGGGACCTGCCCCCACCATGGGCACCCGCCCCATCCTCCCTGCCCTTGCTGGAGCTGTGGCAGCGCCACCTTCAGTGCATGACGCCTGCTCTCCACTCACATCCCGCCCCTGCCCGGGGTACCTGGGAGCTGCTGTGTGGGACCCCCCGCCCGCCCATCCGGCTCTCACTGGCTGTGTCCCTGCCCAGGACGAGGAGAAGCCGGCGGCCGAGATCGCCCAGAAGCGGGCCATCCTGCTGGAGCGCCAGCAGCGGCGCAGCGAGGAGGCGCGGCAGAGGAAGCAGTGGCTGGAGGCTGAGAAGGAGGAGGCAGCCAGGTGGGGGTTGGGGGCAGGTGCCAGGATGGTGCCCGGGGGAGGGGCTGTGACTGGGCCATGGGGGAGGGGGCAGGGCAGGATTGGGATGGAGGCTGAGTGGAGTTGCTGGTTGGCTAGTTCCTGTAATGGGAGTAGGGCAGAGTCCAGGTGGGGATGGTGTGGGGTGCCCTGGGGTGGGGCTGTTGGGTGGGGCAGAGCCCGGGCGGGGGCATGGGTAGCACTGGGGCAGGGGCTGGTGTGGGGCTGGCGGGGGCATGGGTAGCACTGGGGCAGGGGCGGGGCTGGGGGCGGCACTGGGGCAGGGGCGGGGCTGGCGGGGGTGGGGGCGGCACTGGGGCAGGGGTAGGGGTGGGGCTGGCTGGGGGGTGGGGGCGGCACTGGGGGGGTGTGGGGCTGGCTGGGGGGCAGAGGCCGGCCCCTGACGGCCGCACTGCCCGTGCCAGGCTGCAGGCCGAGGCGTTCCCGTGCCCGCGGCCGGAGGAGGAGGCCAGCCCGCGGCGTGGCGACTTCACGCGCCAGGAGTACCAGCGGCGCCAGCAGCTGAAGCTCATGGAGGACCTGGACAAGGTGCTGCGCCAGAAGCCGACCACGGTGCGCGCCGTGAAGAAGGGGCGGCCCAAGACCGTCTTCTGCGACGACTCGGCCCTGGCCCGCAGCCCGCTCAAGGGGCTCCTCGGTACGGCTGGGGCAGGGAGGGCTGCACGGGGCCCTGCAGCGGCCAGGAGCTGGGTGGGACTGACCCCGGGGGGGGATGTGCCGGGGGGAGATTTGGGGGGCACCGTCTGACCCAGCTCTGCCCCCCAGGCTCCAGGCTCAGCAAAGTGTACTCCCAGTCCACCCTGTCCCTCTCCACTGTGGCCAACGAGCCCCCCGGCAACTCGCTGACTGTCAAGAGACACTCCAGGTGAGTGTGGGGGAGGGAGGGCTGGCTGTGTGGGCAGGTAATACCCCCCCTCCCCCGCTGCTCTGCCCTTTGGATGCTGGGGGAGGCATTCATCCTGGCTCCTCCTAGGGAGTGGGGGGGGGGGGGGCGGGCAGCTCCCAGGGGCCGGGAGAGCCCCGGGCTGAGGGGCTGGTTCCAACCCTGGGGGGCTGGAAGGTTGTGGGGGGGAGGGGGAGTGGGGTCTGGCTGGTCCCTGCCTTGGAGCTCCTGCCCTGTAACTAACTTACCCCCCCCCTCCACAGAGCCGCCTCCCCCTCAGGCCTGATGTCCCCCAGCCGCCACCTGGCCAGCCAGAGCCGGGACCGGGACTGGGAGAACGCGTCCACTGCCTCCTCGCCCGCCTCCGTGCCCGAGTACACGGGTGAGACCCCCGCCCTCCCCCCACGCCCCCGCTGCCCCTCACCGCCCTGAGTACAGGGTGAGACCCCCACCCTCCCGCCACCTCCCCTGCTGCCCCTCGCTGCCCTGAGTACAGGGTGAGACGCCCCCGCTGCCCCCGCTGCCCCAGGGTGAGACCCCCGCCCTCCCGCCACCTCCCCTGCTGCCCCTCGCTGCCCTGAGTACAGGGGCGGGACACTCCCCACCCCCCACCCTTCCTCTGTGCCCCAGCACACAGGTAAGATCCCTGGCTGCTGCCCCACGGCTCCTCCTGCCCTGCCTCCATCCCCCAGTAAAGGGGCAAGACCCCCTCCCTCCCTGCCCTGCCTTCACCGCCCCTGCAACCTGCCTCCCTCCCGGCTGTGTGGGGCCCCGGCTGTGAGCCTGTCCTTCACTGTGCCTGCCCCCAGCTGTGACAGCCTGTCTGTCTGTCTGACCTCGGTCAGATCCCAGCTGGGGGCCCCCGACTGCTTCCTGCAGCCAACACTTACCCCTCCCCCTTTCCTCCCAGCTGGTTCCGGGCTGGGGGAAATCCTGCTGGGGGGGGCAGCATCTTGTTGTTGGTGAAGGATTGGCTGAGGCCGCCCCCTCTTTAACAGCTGACCTTGGCTGGGCCATGCAGGCCTGTGTCTTTGAGCCTGCCTCAGGAGCGAACAGTCCCCCCCCGCAAAATATAAGGGAAACTGAGGCAGATAGCATTTATAAAACAGAAAGTTCCCCGTTTGTCACAACAGCGGAGACCCCCTCCTCACCCGCCTCCCACCCCTGCTGCCCACCCCAGCCCTGAGCACACAATGGAAGATACTCCCCCCCATGTCTGTCACCTCCATCCCCACGGCCATTGACTAGAGGTGCCAGGGCCCAGGGGGAGCTCTCCTGCCCCCACTGCCCCTGGGGGGCAAGGCCTGCTGGGGCAGTTCCCCACTCCCGGGATCATGCTGTAACCCCCATCTCCCCCCGGCAGGCCCAAAGCTGTACAAAGAGCCGAGCGCCAAGTCCAACAAGCACATCATCCACAACGCGCTGTCCCACTGCTGCCTGGCCGGCCGCGTCAACGAGCCCCACAAGAACAAGATCCTGGAGGTGAGCAGGGGCCGGCCTGGATGTCCCACCCTGGGGCCCTCTGTGCCCTGGGGGGGCTGCTGCTTATTCCCCAGCCTGTAGAGGGAGGTGAATGGGAACCTTTTTTGGCTTGAGAGGGGGGCTGAGGGGAACCCCAGTGGGGCTGAGCCCCCCGTCTCTAACCCATCGCCCCTACCCCCTAGGAGATGGAGAAGAGCAAGGCCCATCACTTCCTGATCCTGTTCCGAGACTCCAGCTGCCAGTTCCGGGCGCTGTACACGCCGGCGGGGGAGACGGAGGAGCTGCTGCGCCTGACGGGCTACGGCCCCCGCACCATCAGCCGGGCCATGATCGAGGGCATCTACAAGTACAACTCGGACCGCAAGCGCTTCACCCAGATCCCCACCAAGACCATGTCCATGAGCGTCGATGCCATCACCATCCAGGGCCACCTCTGGCAGACCAAGAAGCCGGGCACCCCCAAGAAGCCAGGCACCCCCAAATAACTGCTCCTGCCGGGGAGCCCTGAGAGTCTCTGCCCAGAGCTGCCCCTCGGGCTCTGAGCTGGTCCTTTACAGCGGGGCCCGTGTGCCCCATTCCCGGCCCAGCCTGGGACCTGCCAAACCCAGGACTGAGCGAAGGGCACAGGGGCAAGGGGGGAGCTGCCCCTGCCCCACCAGCTGAATGTCAGACTGTGCCCCAGTGGCCCTGCAGGTGCATGTCTCTCCCCACCCCTCGCAGGGGGTGGAGCAGGGCGGGGGCCCGGGGCCTGTGTATATTACACGTACCTATACAGAGATGAAGCTATTTACATGATTTTGCAATGATTTGTATATAAAAGTGAATTGCATTTGATAAACAGGCCAGGGGGGGCCTGGCTGGTGTGTGGGGGGGTGTCTGGGGGGGGCTGTCTGTCTCTTCCTTCATGTCTTGTCTCTTTTGTATCTTCTGAACTTCTGCCCGATCACTTAAGTGTTGACTTTCCCCCTTGCAGCCAGGGCTGCTGGCCACAGGCCTGTCTCGGCCGCCCCCGCAGGGCTACGGCCTCGGGCGAGGGGCCGGCGCTGGCCGAGCCCAGCTGCAGCTGCCCCGGGGAGCAGGGACTCCCTGTGCCCTGGCTGCCCTGCCTGTGCATGTGTCCCTGGAGGCGGGTGCTGGGCACACGCAGCAGTGCTGGCCCTCCGGCTCTCCCCCTTCGGGGGGCTGTGTCCAGCTGAGGGGGGCCTGGTCCCAGGCTGGCTGCCACAGCGGGAGGGAGAAGTGGGGCTGGCCAGCTCATCCTCCTTCCCCCACCCCCCAGCAGTGGCACTGTGGGCCCCAAGGGCTGCCCCAGGCTGGGTGAAGGAGGCAGGGCCTGCTGGCTTGGGTGGGTCACTGGGAGCTGCTGTAACGAGCCAGCAGGGCCTCAGCTGTCACTTAATAAAGTAACTTAAAGGAGCTTCTGCCTGTGCCTGGTTCCTCCTCCGAAGAGCAGCAGCCTGGAGCGCCCCCTAGCACATGGGGACCAGCCTCTGGTGGGGGTGGGTGAGAGCAAGGGGGCAGGGAGCCAAGGGCTCTCACTCTAGGTTGTAAGGGGGGGGGGGGGAGAGAAGGGGGGGAGGGGGGGGGAGACGGGAAGGGCAGGTGCAGGTTCCAGTTCAACCCCAAGGGAAATTTTTTTCCCCTTTTTGATGGAAAAATGGAAAGGTCCTTTCTCCCCTCCCCCCAGGCTGCAGTGGGAAATGCTGGGGGGGGGGGGAGGAGGAGAGGGGTCTAGTCTCCAGTGATGTGGGCTTAGGGCACAGGTGGGGCAGGATCAGTGCCTGGCTTGAGTGTTTTCCCCCAGTGCTGCCGCCACCCCCCCCAGCCCCGCTCCACTCTCATTCCCCTTGCACTGCAGGCTGGCCCAGGCCAGAGCCCAGGCTCCCAGCCCTCCAGCAGCGTGTTGCAGGGGGGCAGGCCCAGGCCAGCCCTGCTGGTCACAGAAGCTGCTGCAGCCCATGGCCAGGGGCTGCCAGAGCCAGGAGCTGGCGTTGGACTGAACAGGCCCGTGCGCAGGGTCCATTTCCCTGCCCCGCGCAGGGGGGAGAAGACGCCTGAATTTCTAGATCCTGCCCTGGGCCGAGGGTGGGGCCAGACCCCCTGGTGCAGCAACACGAGCCCAGCTGGGGTTAGAAAATAATGTTTATGGTAGAACACCCTGCCTGAAATACAGCCGCCCCCACTGGGGGGGCTCCCCTCTGCCAGCACAAGAACAAGGGGCCCAGCCTCCAGCACAACCCGGGCCAGGACAGCCCCCCACGAGCTGCTGGGCCTCAGGCTGGAGCTAATCTGCCCTGGCCACTGCCAGCCCCCTGGGCTCCACCTGCTCCCACAGCACTGCCCGGGGGAGGGGCTGACTGGATGCAGCAGCTCAGCTCCAGCTAGTCACACCCCCCCACGCCTGTGTCCTGCACTGGGTCCTACCCTCCAGGGACCGTGAGAACTAGGCCAGCAGACTGCCCTGGGCTGAGGCCCGTTCCCCTGGGTGAGGGGCAGTGCCGGGGGACAGAGGGCTCTTGCCGAGCTGCAGGGGGCCCAGCCACGGCCCAGCATGGGGCAGGAATCTCACAGTCCAGACCCCTCCACCAGCAGGGCCCAAAGTCCAGAAGCAGAGCAGGATCCTTGCTGCCTGTTGGCCGCTGTCCCAGCTCCAGGGGGGGCCCCTCAGTCGGCCTTCAGCCCCCCGAAGACAGCCGAGGGGACGCTCTGCTGCTCCAGCTGCACCTCTGCAGGGAGAAAAGGAGGGTGGGTCAGCGCTGAGCCAGGCCCCAGTGCCCAGGCCTGCCCGGCTCCCCGCCTCTGCCCCCCGGGGACACGACCGACCCAGCGGCACCCCTCTGCCCCCTTACCATCAGGCTCATTGTCCTCGCTCTCGCCGCCCTCCTCTTCCTCATCAATGTCAATCTCATCAGGGTTCGCCTGCCTGGAGAGTGCGGCCAGCTCACTGCGCGAGGCATCGCTCCTGCCAACACAGCGGGGGGGAGGGGTGAGCGAGAGGCTGGGACCCTCTGCCCCAGCCACCCCATAGCACAGAGCCACAGCCAGAGGCTGGGCAGCAGAGACCTCCCCAGGGCAGCTGCTCCACAAATAGTCCTGGCCCCCTGCAGCGCACATGGCTCCAGGCCTAAGCCAGGCGCCCCCAAGCAGGCCCCAGCCAGCAGGGAAGGGGTGAGGGCAGAGGGCGGTTAGGGGCTCAGCTGGGGAGAAGCAGAGCAGAGCCATCTCCAGCTATACAGCAGGGGAGCCAAGCCCCAGCATGCCGTGGGGCAGCTGCTCAGATGCATGCTGGGACATGTAGTCTCCACCCGCCGCCCTGTGTGCACACACCTGACGAAGAGGATCTTCTCCTTGGCCCGGGGCTTGTCCCGCTCTGCCTCGGCCGCCAGCTGCTCCGCCCGCTGCTCCAGCAGCTTCATGTCATCCATGCCACTCTGCCCGGGCGCCAGGTCTGACACTGCAACCAGACAGAAGGGGGAATGCCAGGGCCCCGTTGTGGGGTGTGCAGGTGCCCTGCGGCACCCACCACCTGGGGCGGGGGGTAAGGAGGGCGGGGCTGCTTACCAGTGCCCGTGGCGTTGCTGGAGACCTTGAGCATCTGGGAGGCCATGAAGTTGACCTGGGTGTTGTAGGTGGCCTGGACGCTGCGTTTGATGCGCAGCATCTCCCGGATCGTGTCCTCGTTCCCGTGCCGGATCTCAAAGTCCTTCCACGTCTGCCAGAAGGAGCCTGTGGTCTGGGGGGGAGGCAGGGGGTGAGCCCTGCCCGGCCCCACCTCCAGGGCCTGCCCTTCCCCCCAGTACTGGCTGCTAGACCACCCCTGGCAGTGCCTCAGCTTCACCCCCACGGCAGGCCACAGGGCTGGGGGCACGATGCTGGGCATCCCTGGGACACTGAACAATCTAACCCTCCCACCCCCACGCTGCTCTGCAAGACACGCCCCCAGTGTGGGCGGGGGCTCAGGGAGCCCCGCCCCTAGAGAGCTAGGCTTAGTCTAGGGCTGCTGTGCTGGGGCAGGTGGGGAGCCCTGCACCCGGTGACGATGCGGCCCCTACAAATAAGTCCCTCCCCACTCACCCCGGGCTCAGCTCCAGCAGAGAGCGCGACACACCCTCACCCCCGGCTCTGGCTGGCCGGCCGGGGGCAGGCGGGAGGCTCCAGGCCAGCACTGCAGCGTCACAGCAGGGGACAGATCCCTAGTGCCAGCTGGGGAGGGATCAAGCTCTCCACTGCCAGCCGCCCTGCACGAGGCAGAGCCCCCGGCCCCAGCCCCCAGCGCGAGGGTGATCCTGCTCCAACGCCCACCTGGCTGTGCAGAGCAGCCGGGAAACCGGGCCTGGGAACGGCAGTGCCAGGGAAGAGACTGGACGGGATAATCCCACCCCTAGGGCCTCTGCAGTCCTGCCCCGCCCCCCAAGTTCACCCCAGGGCCCTCACCCGGGGGTCGCAGATCTGCGAACAGTAGGAGTAGATGGCGCGGGCCCGGTCGATCTCACCCAGCTTGCACTCCATGTCAGCGAAGCGCTGGCACATCTCCCGGGCGTGCTCGTCCGACAGCACCTGGGCGGGAAGACTGTGAGAGCCGGCCCCTGGCCCCACCCATCTCCCCCCCCCCCCACCGCCGGTCCCTGGCCCCACCCATCTCCCCCCCACCCACAGCCAGCCCCTGGCCCCACCCATCTCCCCCCCCCACCCACAAAGCCAGCCCTGGCCCATCTCCCTACCACCACCCCCCACTGGTCCTGCCCCTCCTCCCCCCTCCCGCCCCCCAAGCCACCGTCCACAACCTCAATCTCCCTTGCCCTCCCCTTCCCCCCCAGGCCCCCCCACCCAGGAGAGCAGCCTCAGCCCCCCCAGATGGACATGACCTACACACAGGGTGGGGGTCAGGATGCCAACTGGGACAGGAAGCCAGTCTAGGGCACCCCAGCACTGGCCCATGTGATTTGGGCGCAGGAGGCTGGGAGGGGTCTCTGCTGCTGAATGGCAGGAAGGCACCCAGGACAGACCAACCTGCCGGCGCAGCGGGGTGGGGGACACTGCTCTAGGCCCACATGTGAAGGAGCCATTTTCATTGGGGGAGGGGAAATCACCAGCTGGGCCCCCCACCAGCCCCGCCCCCCTCACCTCAATGGCCTTCTCGTAGATGCTGCGGGTGTGGGTGACGCCGTAGATCTCGGCCGCCCGCTTGATGTAGATGTTGTACATCTCGTACTGCTCCGCGGGCTGCACGGCCCGCGTGGCCCGCTCGTATACCGCCATGGCATGCCGCGCCAGCCCGAACTCCTCCTCCAGCTTGGCATACAGCAGGTAGATGGCTGCAGGGACGGAGTGCGTCAGGGGTCGGCTGGCACAGGGCACGGCTAAGGGGCATCCTGGCACAGGGCCGCCAGGTGACTGGGGATCACCGTACAAACCCACAGGACCACTGGGGCAGAGGCTGGCAGGGGGCAGTGTACGGGGGTGCTAGCCCTGCCAAGGCCGAGGGTCCAGGCCCTCTTTGCCATGCCGGAGCCGCAGGGCAAGGTGGGGCTGGGCTGCCCACTCAGCACCCCATCCGGCAGGGCGCCCCTTTGCCTGGGGGATTGGAGATTTGACTGGAATCCTGGCCTGGGCCCCCCCACAACCTACTCTTGGCGTATTTCTGGGGGCAGCCGTCCAGCGCCTGCTCGAAGAGGTCGCGGGCACGCTCCAGCTTCTTGCCGCCATAGCGGTCGATGAACTTGGTCAGGTAGGTGTTCCAGATGTCGTACACATTGGGCCAGCGGAAGAGGGAGATGCCCCTCTCGTAGGCCTGCCGAGGGAGATGGGGTGAGCACGGCTGCCCCAGGTCTCCCCCCGCCCAGCCTGTGCCCAGTTGCTGGGGCCCTGCAGCCCTCGGGCCTGCTGGTATCGGGGTGGGGAGGGGAGTTCCCTGACCCCCAGGAAGCAATCACAGCCCCCCACATCCTGGTCTGCACATTAACCCTTTAATCCCCAAGGTGCCACCTCAGAACTCCTCTGACCCAGCCACGCCCACCCGCCTCACCCCATCTCTGCCCCTTCCACCGTCCCTCGCCCTTATTAATGGAGCTCCTCCCCCCCGCCCGCACCTTGAAGCTCTCCTCGAAGTAGGTGTGCTCCTCCAGGAAGAGGGCGTAGTTGATGATGATCTGGGGTGTGGCGATGCGCAGATCCAGGATGCGGTCATACACCGCCTTGGTGGACTAGGAGAGAGGAACAGGCGGGCAGCAGTATTAGATGGGTTACAGTAGGGGCCGCCACGCTCAGGGATCCAGGGGGCCCAGCAGGGTGGGCAGGGGTGGGTTGTAGTGGAGTCCACCCCCCAGCCCCTGCCCACACAGAGCAGGGCACGGCTCTGGCCACCCCTCGGGACCTGGCCCCTGCAGAGGGGCGGGTTTCACTCACCTTGAAGGTGCCCAGACTCTCTTCCAGGTCAGCCAGCATGGACCAGACCTTGAGGGACTTGTACACACGGTTCTGGACGGGCTCCGAGGCGTCAAAGTACTCGGCCTTCTTAGCTGGGATGGCCGTGGCTTTCTGTGGGGCAAGAGCAGAGAGAGCTCAGTGGGGCAGCAAACCCCTGGGTCCAGGGGATTTCACAGCCAGCAGCGCGTGGGGCAGGCAGACTCATTCAGAGACCCACCATGTCCCCCGGCAGGTGTCACTGGCAGGCAGCTTCCACCATCTGTGAGTCAGCAGCATAGCATGGCCCCCACTCTAACCACTAGACCCCACGCCCCTCCCAGAGCTGGGAGTGGAACCCCGGAGTCTGCGCCCTAACCTCGAGATGTCCCTCTCTCCTCCGCCTCTCCAGCAGCTGAAGGGGTGGTTGCCCGGCGCCTGCCCTCATGCCCCACATTGACACCCCCTGGGGAGGGCTGGGCTCACCCGGAGGATGCGCAGAGCCTGGTCGTAGTTCTCGTGGCGCAGCTCCATCTCCCCGTACTCGCACCACACGCTCGCCAGGTCATCTACCTGCCTGAAGTTCACCTTGGTGGCTTTCTCAAAGATGGTCCGGGCCTGGGAGAAGGGAGGGAGGCAGAATCAGAGGGAGCACGGCCCACACCCCATTGGGCCCCTGCCAGCCGGCTCCCCCCTGGACCCTGCCCCTGCCAGCCCACTCCCCCAGGCCCGGGCCCAGCCCCATCCCACTCCCCCCCCCAGGATCCGGCAGGGGCCCAGCCACAGTGCACCCAGCCAGGCAGAAATCCCCCCCCTTCCCTCCCAGGCCCCTCTGCCCTGGCCCCAGCCCCCCAAGGCTGGCATTAACAGGGGGCTCTGCGCAGACTCTCCAGGTGCTCGGGTGATGTTCCTGCCGGGTCCTACACTGATGGGTCCCCTGAGCCAGGGCAGGGCAAGGGGGCAGCTTCTCCTGGCTGTTCTCACCCTCCCCACCCCAATCAACACTTACATCCTCGATCTGCCCATTGTCCTCGTAGAACTTGGCGAAGGAGACCCAGAGCGTGTGTGTCTTGCCGGTGGCCTTGAAGGGGTCGACAGTCTGCACGGCCTCGGTGTAGGTGTTGATGATCTGGGGGGCAGGCGCCAGCGTCACACACAGCCAGAGAGGGACGCGCTCTGCTGAAGGTCTTTGCCAACAGAGCAGCTACAGCAGGGGACGCTGCCCACACAGCCCTTCCCATGTGCCTCCCCCTGCCCCAGAGGGGCGCCCTCCTCGGGGTGAGGGCGGAGTTCAGTCTCCCTTGGCTCCTCGCTGGGGCAAGTTGGTCTCCCACCTTGCGGAGCCCAGTGATGCGTTTCACACACCGCACGGCCATACAATGGAAGCAGCTTTCAGTCATTTCCAGCCTGGGCTGGAACCTGGGTCCCATGCCCTGGCCCCCCGAGACTGGACTGGAACCAGTGACACCCCCCGCCCTCATCCCATGTCCTAGCCTCCGTGGCCAGATCAGAACCGGGGCCTGTGGCCCGTTCCCTGCGCTCCTGCTGTTCTAACGCTCTGGACACATCCCCCAAGACGGCCCAATTCCTTGCTGCCCCAGTCCTCGTGCAGCCACATATACCAGTGACAGACGCGATGAAGTGGGAACATTGTGTCATATTTTTAGGAGTTGTTTGTGCCTCAGTTTCTCCAGAGAGGGGAAGGGGACTGGCTGCTCTCAGGGCAGGCTGAGACAGACGCGGGTACTGCCTCGTTTAATCCCCATAGTAGAGGAGCAGCTGAGAAGACAATGGGAACCCTAAACCCCAGAACACTGACATCTCCGACCAACGAACCAGAGGGAGACAGATGTCCCCACCTCAAGATGCAGAACCACCCCCCATCTTGAGATCAAAGGACTGCAGAGGTCTGAGGTGCGGGACCAGAACTGGCTGCTGGAAGGAGCCGGCGGCTCACACCCGGAGTCTGACCAAGGAGGCCAGATGGAAGGTCAGACAGAAGCATTCAGCAGGGCATGGCTGGGCTCTGGGCTGAGCGGGACCAGTCTCCATCAGGGTCTGTCTCGGCGGGACTTGCTGATTGGAGCGCACAGGCTGACGCAGGGGAGAGGAAGGCCCAGAGGCCCGGTCTCAGGAGGTGAAGCCAGGGGCTTACCCTGGAGGGAGCATGAGACTCCGTGGGGGTCTGGCACACGGGCGGCTTCCTCCGATACTGCTCCAAAGGCGGGAGTGTAGCAGCAATCCTGGGAATCGGTGCCACCAGTGCCACTGGGCTCAGCTCAGGGTGGATGGGGCCAGCGAGGGAGACGTGCACAGCCGGGAAATGCACTGACCCACCTGGGGTTGGAGAGCCCGGGGCAGTGCCAGCCGCACGTCAGCCCCGCACTCCAGCACCCTCTAGGAGGACAGCCCAACACGCTGCATAGCCAGCAACTCATGCCCCCTCGGCAGCTACCACCCCCATCTTACAGACAGGGAAACTGAGGAACAGACAAGAGTCACCTGGTCTCTCAGCATCCCCGAGCCAGAAACCCCATATTGAGCCACGCTGCATGATCCTGCGCCCCCAGTACACTGCACTGCAGTCCGCACCTGCCTCGTGCAGCACTGATTCGGAGGGGAGATTTGTCCCACACCAGAGGTGGCTGCATCTCAGCACCAGAAAAGGAATCGATGTACGAACAGCTCCTGCGAGCTCCACCCCAGAGGCAGCTGCATCTCTGCCCATCTCCCAACTCCCCTGGGATGCCAGGAGGTCTGACTGCATGGGGGGCACAGGTAGGGTCGCCATGCTGAGAAGGCAGAGCCCCCTGATGAGTGGGTGACCCAGCATGCTGCCGTGGGGGAAGGGGCTGTCCCTACCTCTCGGGGTTTGCCCTCGTAAAGCTTCACGCGCTTGTGCCACTCGTGGACGTTGTGAGGGTTCTGGCGCAGCAGCACGCTGTTGAGCAGCAGGGGCCGGCGCGTGATCAGCTGCTCAAAGCGAGCCAGGCGCAGCTCCAGGTCCACATCATCTGTCGTGGGGAGAGGAACAGGCAGATCAACCACTGCTGCGGCGCCCCTGCAGCAGCCTGGCCACACACAGCGTGCAGGTGACAAGCTGGTGCATCGCCAGCTGCCAGACCCCCCCTCAACTCATCCCCATCGTCAAGAACCTCCAGCCCCCTAGGCCAACTCAGCATGGTCCTCCCACCCCATTGTGGGCTATGAACCAACCACCCAGAACAGGAGCCTGCACCCTGCTCTGGTCTGTGACCTGCCTCAGACCCAGCCAGAAACACGGATCAGAACTGGAGAGCAAAGACACTGCAGCCCTCCAAGCCGGGGACAGGAAAGTGTTTAATAGTCACCGTTTCTACCCCCCTCAGATTAGAATGGCACCGGCAGGGAGCGAGGGGCAGGATCCCCAGCACACCAAGGGACAGAACTAGCCCTGTCTTACACACAGGGAAGCTGAGGCAGAGACCCAGGAATCCTAACTCCCAGCCCAACCCACTGGGTCCAGCAGGATCTCTGTCCTCCACCCCATCTGAGCTGTCATTTGTGCCTCCCACACAGAGCAATCAACTGCCAGGGTCTGGAGGCCAAATGTACGTGGTGTAACTGCAGAAGTCAGCATCGCCCCCTGCCCCCCAGGGCTACACTTGGGGCTCTGCCTTCCTGGGCACAGGCTGGCCGATCCCTGCTCTGTGTCCCAGTGTCACCTGCTGGGGGGGTCCGGCCCCTACTCACCCTCCTCCTCCTGCCCCAGCTCCGAGGTGGTCTCCATCTTGGCCGCGATCATGCTCTCCTCGAACTGGGCATAGCTGTCAAACACCTGGGTGAAATCCCGCACCGTCATTACCGTCTGGATGGCCTCCTCGTACACGTCCCGGGCCTGAGACACACGACACCGTGAGCACAGGGCAGAGCCCCAGGCTCCCTGCCCCTGCCCCACAAGGGCACCCTCCAAGCCAGCTCCCAGGGTAGAAATGGGAGCTATGGCACCTCTAGCCAGATAAGCCCCCCATGAGCCCTTGCCCTGCGCCGAGATGCAGTCACCTCTGGGGTGGGGAACGGGGGCAGTATATACAGGGATCCCTCACCCGGTGCTGAGATGAAACTGCCTCTGGGGTGGGGCATGGGAGTTGTTTAGTCCCTTGCTTAGTACTGAGATGCGGCTGCCTCTGGGGTGGGGTGCAGCAACTGTTTGTAGTAGAGAAAGAGAGTCTGGAGCACTGGGCCTGGTGCAAAACTCAAGGCCTGAACCAGAGGCTGCGAACCACAGTCAGATCATGTAGTGAAGTAAATGCTTACAAGGTCACGGTTGGGCATGTGAACTCGGCAAAGAGTCCTAGACACTCGACATTTACGGAGCTAGAAATTAGACTAGTACAAAATAAAATGAGTTGCCAAAACAATAAATGAGATGGCTTTGTCCAATACATCAGGAACAAGGAGAGGTAACAAACAGACGCCATCACACACACAAGGCGGCAGGTAAGTTGTTTGCCTCAGTCTATGAGTCGCCGTTACCTTTTGTGTGGCCGAGGGGACAGCAGAAATTCCCACTGCTGACTGAGCCACCCCTTGCCACTGGGCACTCCTCTTCTAGTGCACCCGTAGCTCCCAGGGGATGCCAGGACTGTGCCTTAAGGGCAACAAACCTGGCCGAGCATCTGTGTCACCGAACCGTGCCGAGGGTATTTCTTCGTAAGCAACGTCGAGGTCGGTCTGCTGAATTAGCAGGCTGCACCCTCTGCTTGTGCTGATGCCATGGGGGCTCCAAGCACAGAAGCACTGAGCAGCCCTAACAGCTTAGCACCAGCAACATCCCACCCTGCTACACTGTTTAATCAGCACCTGGCAACACCGCACAGCGGGAGAGGATTCAACGTTACTGCACGAGGTGCCTTCGAAACACTGACTGGTTGAAGCGACAGAAGAGCTTAGGTGAGGAAAGGAACAGCCCCTAACTCACTCTGGGGGATGCCGAGGGGCGGCTGTAGCACACTGGATTGGGCTTGGACACGAGGGTTAATATCCTCGCTGCTGAGAAATGTGTCACAGGCTCTTCCGTGACCGCGTAGCGCTGTGCGCGCTGTTTCCACCCCAGAGGCGGGCACACTCCAGCACCAGGGCAGATGTGCCTTGGGCGCCTTCCAGAGGAGAACGGCCAGGCAAACAGGCGCCACCCCAGTGCCTGAGGGGGTGGGGAAGCCCATCTGCTCTCCACATTGCTCTGATGAACTCAGACCCCCTGCATCGCTGCTGGCCTGGGAGGCATTCCCCAACCTGCTTCCCTTCCTCCTCCCCCCGACTGCCCTGGTCTTTGCAGCACCTCCCGCCCAGCTCGCAGGCCCCCCAATTTCAGGATCCAGTTCAAATGTCCCCCACCCTGCTTCAAAACCCCCCCGAGATTCAGCTTGCCTGTCCCTGGCTCCTGTCACCTCCCCTCCACAGATCACTTAGCACCAGCCTTCTCCCCACAGCTCGTGGAGGCTTCCTTCTCCTCTCTCCCACTCCACCCCACCTTTTTTCTCCATCCTCTCAGCTCGTGATTCACTAACCCTTTGGGGGCCCACGCTGCACCCAGCCATGCAGCCTCCTGGGATGCTGCTTCCCCAGCACCGTTAACCCCTGCACCCCCACAGACCAGCATTCAGGGGTTATACACCAGCTGCCCCTCATAAGAATGGCCATACTGGGTCAGACCCATGGTCCATCTAGCCCCGTGTCCTGTCTTCACAGTGGCCATTGGCAGCTGCTTCAGAGGGAATGAACAGAACAGGTAACCATCAAATGATCCATCCTGTCAGCCATTCCCAGCCTCTGGCAAACAGCCATCCCTGCCCATCCTGGCTAACAGCCACTGTGGGACCTGCCCTCATGAGCTTTTCTAGTTCTTTTTTGAACCCTGTTGTAGTCTTGGCTTTCACGACATCCCCTGGCAAGGAGTTCCTTCTGTTCCTTTTAAACCTGCTGCTGCACTGGGCGACCCCTCACAGCGGGAAAGCCTTTGCCGGCAGCAAGTGCCACTCCCAGAGCAGCCTGCATGGCCGGTGCTCGTCCCTATGAACCCCCGGGCAGGCTTCGCCCACCCTCCCCAGGTACCTTCTCAAAGTGCCCGCTGCGGATGTAGTAGTCAGCCAGGGAGCACCAGAGCTTGCCCAGCTGGTCGGTGAAGCGGGTGAGGCCTCCGCGGATGATGGCCCCCACGTTGAGGGACCTCACCTTGTCGGGGTTCTGGGAGATGAGGTCACACAGCTCGTGCCACAGCTGGAGGGGAGACGAGACATCAGGCCATCACGCCTGGAGCTCACAGGTCCTGGGGCCTATCCCCCAAGACCATGGCAGCTACTCCAGGTTCCTGCCCTGGCTTGGTTTGCACATCTCTGCCCATCCTCTTCACCTCCCAACACCCCTGGGGCCCAGGCCCCCCCTCCCCTCCTGCTGCCCTGCCCGGCACAGGCCAGGATGCGAGACCCTCTGCGTGGTGGCAGCGCTCGGGGGGGACTAGCAAGAGCTGGGACGCAAGACATCCTTAAGGGGAGGGGGCAAGGGGAGGTATGAGCAGCGGGGTGGCCGACTGGCACCACTGCCCCCTCAGAGGGGGAGCCCCGCCCTGGCAACATGGGCACCTCACCTGGTAGTTGGATTTCCCCTCCTTGGAGACAAACCTCTCGTCATTGACCACAATGGCAAGGCGGAGGGCAGCCTCGTCCAGCCGGTCGATGGAGCGCAGGTATTCGATGTATTCCTCGGCATTCTCAGGGCTCAGCTGCAGCACACAGAGCGGGGGATGAGCTCGCCTGGCACCCTGGCACCCCACCCCATCCCCCACCACACGATCCTAGCCCTGGAGTGGGGAGAGCTGGCACAGGCATTAATGGAGTCAGCACCACTAACAGATATGATTAATTACGGCATTGCCAGCAACGTCCAGGCGGCAGCTAGTTAGTTCATCCCCTAGCCCCACCCCAGGCTTTTACAGGCTAACATTACCCGCCACTGCACAGCTGCCCCGATCTCAGAGCACTTCCCAGATCGCTAACCCCACAGCCCTGAGCGAGGGGGAACTGAGGCACGGAGCGAGGAAGTAAGTTGCCAGAGGGCCCACAGCTAGCTGAGGCAGGGACCAGCGGAAGGACAGTGCAGTACTTTGGGTGCTAACCTGGGATCAGGAGACCCCAGTCCAATTCCCTGCTCCGCCACAGCTTCCCTGTGGGACTACGGGAGCTTGGACTCAGAGCCTCTGCCTCCATTGCAAACATGCGCTGCAGCTGGCTGTGGTGAGGTTTGGGCTGGATTTTGACCCTCTAAGGAGCAGAAGCTCCCAGGCCTTTGTTCCAATGCTGTAGCTCCACTGTGCAGACGGGCAAAGCCAGATGGGACAGTTCACAGGGTAGCAGCTCAGGAAAGCAGAGATCAGGGAAGGAGGCTGGCGCCCTTACCTTCAGGTACCTGCGATAGACTCGCACAGCCGTCTCGGGCAGTGGGTACAAGCGCACAAATTTCAGGTAGAGGGGCCAGATGCGATGGTGCTGCGTGATGGGCAGTGCCCGAAGTGCCCGGTCAAAGGTCCTGCGTGTGCGGGTGATCCGGCACTGGTCCATGAGGAACTGGCAGTAATCCAGCCAGATCCGGGGCATCTGTGGTGCACAAGGCAGGACCGGTTACCAGGGCATCGGGGCAGGCCCACGGGAAGGGCCCGACTCCTCCCATTATGGTTGTACTGCCACCATGCTGTGGGCACAGCTGTCCCCAAGGACGAAACCCCTTCTCGCTAAGGAGGGAAGCCCCACCCCCAACAGCGTGGGCACCTCACCCGGCAGTTGGATTTCCCCTCCTCCCTCTTGGTTGCATTCCGGCCACAGCAGCGGGTAGACAAGGCTTAGGGGGGCAGAGGGGTTTCTCAAGAGAACCCTACAGAGCCGTGGGCCTCGAAGTTGCTGGTTCCAATGCAGCCCGAGGCCAGAAGTGACTGACAGCCACCAGTGGAGTTACATGACATGAGCTTGCTGGGTCTAAGACAGCTTCCTGCTGGCCCCCACCCACAGCTCATTAGCAAGCTGAGCAGAATGAGGCCTGGCCAGTGCTGATGCACAATGACTATTGATGGCATAGGAGAGCTGGCCCTGCGGCTGCCCAGGCTATGCCCATTCTGGAGGCACACATGGGACTCAGAGCAGGCAGGTGGTGGTCCATGGGCAGGGTCGGGGAGGGGGAAGAGAGTCCATGGTTGGTGATGATGCCCGGGATACAAGGGATCCATGGTTGGGTGGTCTATGCAGGTGGGGACAAAACCTGGGGCAGGGCTGTCCATGGTTGGGACTGGGCCATGTAGACAGCTTTCAACACCCCTGCCCTTGCCGGGGGGAGGGAGGGGTCTATCTATCACCATGAGGCCCAGTGGCTTCGCCACTCATCGCTGTGCCCCAGACCCACCCACACCCCAGGCCTCCCCATACCTTGTGCATGAAGACGAGGGCACGCTCATGGCAGTTGTTCACCTCCTCATAGCCAGGGTCAGTCACACACCTGTTCTTCACCTGCTTCCGGCGCTGCTTAAGGTAGTTGTACCACAGCTTGTAACTGCAAACACCACGGAGTTGTCACTACCAGGGGTTTCTGTAGCCTGCGCTCCTGTCCCGCCTCTCACAGCACCTCCTGCTGGGAGAGGCTAGGAGTATGATAGCTGGGAGCGTCCCATTTCCAGAGCACCTGCGCTTTTCTGCAGTGCTTCCCACATGAGATCACAGCAGTTGTGAGCTCCTGAAGGGTCTGTCTACACTGCGATCAGAAGGGTAACTGCACTAGCTTTGATCCAGTGAGCTTTAACAGCAGCAGCACAGACACAGCAGCACAGGCTTTACAAACGTGCCCATGAGCTCGGGTGTGGGCTCGACCAGCTAGCTTCACTGCCACTTTAATGGAGCTAGCTCGGGTGTGTCTACACATGCTGCAGTCACACCTCTGACTGCAGTGTAGACATGCCCAAACAGTTCTCCATGCCTGAAGGAAGAGACTCAGTCCCCATACCCTTCCTCCCAGCCACATACCTGCCTGGCAGCTCCTTGAGGGCTCTCTCGTAGATCAGGTTCAACACATGCCGGGGAGCGTTCTGCTTGAACTCAATGTAGCGGATCCAGCACTTGACAGAGAAGGGGTTGCGCAGAATTTCTTCCTCATATTGCAGATCTTCCTCCTCCTGTATGTGGGGAGAATGGGTTAGAGGCTTATGCCGAGGAATCTCCAGGCACTAGCAGCACCGCTTCAGAGCAGTGTTCAGAGTCTGTTTAGTAGAGAAACCATCAAGGGAATCCTCAATTTTAAAACTCCATTTTCCTTTATTTAACGCAACCCGTTTCCTTTGCTCCCTCCATGCTGGCAACCTGTTTTATTAACATGGGGCTGCTCAGGGTTATGGACTGACTGGTTTATCTAAACATGCTGGTTTATTATTGTAGGGTTGCCGAGAAGGACCAGGCTTTGCAGATGTGGTTTTGTCACTACAGGGTTGCTCAGAACTACACACACACACTCCAGCTTGGTACTGGATAGTCGCATCAGAGCCAAGCTGGGATGTCAAAGGCCGAGCCTTGCACCTCGGCTCCCGTGCTGAGGCCTGGGCGAGGGATCACGGCACAGGAGCTGCTCCAGCCCCGGCTGTGACAGGCAGGGACACTCGAGGGTGACTGGGTGCTCCGGGCTCCAACTTTGCAAACCCCCGGCTCTGCCCAGCGAACCCCTGCCTCGCAGGGTGGGGGAGGACACCAGGCGGGGATGGGGCAGGTCTGAGTCTATGGGGGTGGGGGCAGCGCTGGGGTCCAGGAGAGCTTAGAGGGCAGAGCTGGCACTATGGGGCGGACAAGGTGGGGCTCTGAGCCCATGGGGCGCTCGGGGACGGGCTGAGTCCGGGGGGGGTGGGGAGGGGCAGCACTGGGGGGCTCTGGGTCCATGGGAAGGGGGCAGGGCTGGGTCTGGAGGGCGGGGCTCTGGGTCCAAGGGGGAAGGGGGCGGGGCTCCGTGGCCGTGGGGGCTGCGCTAGACGGAGCCTAACGGCCCGGGCCGGGGACGCGCCCTGGGGTACGGTGGCCCGAGAGGACATGCCCCGCCCCGCCCGGGGACTCACGAAGAAGAGATCCGGCTTCCCCGCGCCGGCGGCCCCCGGCGTCTCCTCCAGCTCCGGCATCGCGGCTACGCCAGACGCTGCTGCCCGGCCCCGCTCACCCGCACCGAGCCACCGACCGCACCGCCAGGCCCCGCGCGCGGCGATGACGCAAGCAGCGACGCGGTCTCTCCGCGTCAGGGGGCCGCCATCCCGCGGGGAAGTCGCCCATTGGCTAAGGAGGCCGCACTTGCTTCCGGCGAAGTGACACAGCCCGGGAGCAGTTCCGCCCAGGCGCCATCTTTACTCCGGGCATCGGGGAGCGGGTCCCGCCCCTCCTCCGGGTTTTCAACCAATGACCGAAGCTGATGCTGCGCGCCAGCCAATAAACGTCGAGTTTGGTGCCGGGTGTGAGAGCGCGGAAGCGGCCGACGCCGCGGTTCCGGAAGGGAGAGAGGGGACGGAGACAAACCGGAAGGGGTGGGGAGCGCAGGCGCGGCGGGTGGGAGCAGCATGGGGGTGAAGATCGAGGTGTTTCGGGTCAGTGGCAGACACGGAGCCTGTGCGGCGCAGGGGGGCGGATGTGGATCGGCCGGGCCGGGGGGCTGCTGCGTTGGGGCTGTTAGGGCCCTAGTGGGGACAGAGGGGCCTGCAGGGTGCGTGATGGGGGCGGGGGTGTCTGTGGTTGGGGGCGGGGTCTGGGGGAGGGGGTGTCTGTGGTTGGTGGCTGATGGCCTCTGTCTCTGTCCGTTTGTCCTGGCAGACCAGTCTCATTCGTGTTACCCATAGGTGCCCCCCATCCCCGGGCCTGGTAGCCCAGCATGAGCTCTGCCCGTGACCCACAACCCAATTTGGGGCCCGGCCTCTGCCCATGGGCGCTGGCCCCTTCCCACAGAGAGAGGGGCTGGGCTGGGGTGTCCTGCTACCAGGGTGGAGGGTGCCGTATAAAGACCCGACTACTAGTTGGAGCTAATGGACCAGCACTGAGCACCTCTGAGGGGAAGGGGAGTTGGGAGCCCGGGGCTGGCTGCCCCTGGAGCTGGGACAGATGAGGTTAAAAAAAAATTAAAATGGAAACTCCTCCTTATAGAGTATCCCGGAAAAGCAGGAAACGAGCCTGTAGGTCGAAGCAGAGAGCTCAGGCTGCCAGCCCCAATCTGTGGCAGCTCCAGGCAGACTTGAAGATGGGGCAGCCCGCTAGTAGTATGGTGGGATCCAATGTGGCCTGAGACGCTGGGCAGCTCAACAGGAGGGTAGTAGGAATTCTTCCCCCACCCCAGTCCTTTTCCCTAGGGATGGCATGTTTTAGGGGTAGGAGAGGGATGGGACTCCACCATTGTGGCCCTGAGAAGGGGGTGACCTTGCAGTGGGTATGGAGACTCCCCCATGCTCTGACAATTTGCTACAGTTTCATCTCATGACGTTTTAAGGCAACGTTCAGCAATTGTATAAAATGTCTCCGGGAAACACGCAGCCAGGTCCTTCCTCCTAAGGGGAAAATGCTTTGGCACCAGCCTTGCAAAATGCTATTGGTCCAGACACCTTTGGGGGTCAACTTAGCCAGGTGTCTAAGCTGTCATTAGTTATTTCATGGATCCCGAGGAGAAGAGGAGACTTTGAAAGAAAAGATGCATGCGCACAAATTTCCTGGACCAGTACATTTTAATGTGACTTAGCTTTGATCAAGGCCTGATCTATACTTAAAATGTACAGCAGTGTAGCTCTGTCGGGCAGGGATGTGAAAAAGCCACACCCCCTTGTGACAGAACTATGCTGACAAAACCTCCAGTGTAGATGCAGCTATGTCAATGGAAGAGAGGCTCTGTCAGCAGAGCTAACATCTAGGCAGTTGTTCTAACATTGGCCGAAAAAGTCCTGTCGCTGTGTGCTCCGTCTACGCTAGGAGCTATGCTGGTGTAGGGTCTGTAGTATGTACATAACCTACCTGAAGGTGCGCTGAGTTCATCCCTGCCATGTACTTCGCCGGGGCTTTGCTTAACTGGGCTGAGCAGTACCTGTGGTTTCATGCAGGCTATCCTTGTTTAAGGTGTTTGGTGCAGCTCACTTCAGTGTTCCCCCTTTCCTCTCTTTCTCTGCAGATGGTTCTGTATTTGACTTTCCCTGTTGCCATGTTCTGGATCTCTAATCAAGCGGAATACTTTGAAGAATATGTCATCAAAAGGAAGGTTAGCCTGGCGTTCTCCTTGGGGAGAGCAGTGCAAGCTAGTGATTAGTGCAGGTACCGTGGGGGAGGACTCTAGGAGGGCAGTATGGGCTAGTGATTAGAACAAGGGGGTGAGGGTTCAGTCAGAGCTCATGGAGGGGAGTTGGGAGTAATGTCTGTAGAGGGTGTTTCCTGGAGCTGACCAGACAGCTGCACTGACTTTGTTTGCCATGCCCTGCTCTTTCTCCACCTCTGCTAGGAGAGAGACCTGGTCAGGAGCTGTTGTTAAAAGGGGTGGGAGAGGCAGACATCCCAGCAGGGTCTGTTGGATCCATTTCTCCTTCCCATCTGGGCCAGTAATGGCACTAGCTCCCCTGCTGGGTAAGACTGGCCCCGGCACTCCCCTCTGACCGGTAATCCTCACAGATGCCTGCATTTCTGTTTCCACAGAGGGAGATCTTCCCACCTGATGACGACATCCGGGTAAGTGTGCTCCTCCCCACCACCCCCGTGAACCTTGCTGAGGCCATGTCCCAGCTCTGGAGGCCTCTGCTGAGCACCTCTCCCTCAGGACATCCGCTAACCTGCCCACTGCAGGTCATTGGGGTTACCAGCCATTGGGGGGTTGGATTTACCCCCCAGCCATGTGCCCTCACCTGCAAGGCCTTGCTGGGGTAGCTTGTCTCAGGCAGAGCAGAAGGATAAAGCTCTCCCCATTGCCTTCAAAGCATTGTGTGGCAAAGACTCAGCTGCTTCGACCCTTCCCCGTCTGTAGCACTAGAACCAGGCAGTTACCTGGTGTCCCCAAGTGCTCTGTAGCTGTCCCAGTCTCAGCCCCTCCCATCCCAGGACTCAGTTGGGGTTTGGAGAAGCAGCTTGCCCAGCCCCTGGAGGGTTTGGAACCAGCATGAGGAGTTCTGTGTGTCTGTCTGTCCGTCCTTCCCCACCAGTAAGAGATCTGCGTTAACGCTACCTTGGGGAGTTAGTCCATTAGCTGCAGCAGCACCAGAGCTGGTTTCTTGAGTTGCCCTCTAACCGCTAGAGGGCAGCAGGATCCCTCCCGCCTCCACCCGTCAGTGTGTCAGGCTCTGAGGAGACCTGGGAGGGAGATGGTCCCCAGAGGGCTGCGGTGTGGGGGGCGTGAAGCAGCTGAACTGCGTACTGACACATCCCCTCCGTCTGTGCCTTAGAGGAAGGAGCTGGAAGATTTTAAGGAGCGGATGCGGAAGAGGAATGAAGAGCGGCGCCTGCGCGTGTCCCAGCAGTGACAGCACTTTCCGCCCCCCCGAGCTGGATTGAGGGAGATGGGAGCATGGCCTGGGGTGGGTGATGGACCCCCCCCCCTCCACACACACAGTTTCACACATCATCTTTGCAAGTTGCCGCCAAGAGGCTGTCAGGGATGCTGACCCCTTGGTGCCGGCCTGGCTGCTGTCAGCTGCCCTCCATGGAGACCTGCAGGCGTGGGGGGTGAAGAGAGCTGTAGATATAATGGCAGAGGGGGTTAATAGCAAATAGAATAACCCCCTGTCTGCTCTTGGGTGCTGGGGGGCTTTGCTTCTGCTCGTTAGTTAATCCTCACAGCCCTTCTGGGCAGGAGGGGAGGAGGCTCAAAGGGAAACCAGCTCTGGCTGGAATGTCTCTCCACCCCCAGTCCCTGGTTCTGCCACATACTTCCTGTGACCTTGGACAAATCCCTTCCCTTTGCTGTGCCTCAGTTTCCCCGCCTGCATGAGAGGGCAGGGGTTGTAGCTTGAGGGTGATATGGCTGAGTTAAAAATTGCTTTGAGCTCCTCCGCTGGGCGGTGCCAGGGAAAGGCGCAGTGATGCGCGAGCAGTGCAGGGATTTGGGGCCAACGTCAGGCACGTGAGCTTGGCAGTGAGAAGATCTGTTTCAGCTTGTGGCGTGTTGTGACCTGGGCTGACAGACTGGGTGGATCTAGCGAGGGAGGCAGGAAGATGGAGCCCCCGCACCAGCTGGCAGCGCTGCAGGAGAGGATGGTGGCACTTTGGCCAGCAGGAGTATGGAGTCACTGCCTTCTCTCTGGAGGGAGGAGGTGCCGACCCTCTGGAGAGCACACTGTGTTCTGGCTCCAGGAATGAGCCCGAGGCATTGCCCTGGCGCTGTCTGACTCCAGTCTCCTCCCGCTGGGACGTGGCTGGACGATGTGGCTTTTCCAGTCTCTGCTGTATGTTGCCGAGTGTCCTGCTCAGATGCGGCACCGTGAGGAGGTGAAATCTGCCCCGCTGCTATGGTGGCTGACTCCGTTGACTTCAGCGGGATGGGGCGAAGTGTGTGGGGAAAAATCTTCCAGTAAATGCATCCCACCTCCCCTGGAGGCACTTACTCTGCGTGTCTGTGTCCTGGCCTCGCCTAGCTCTTGCTTGAACTGACTAACAAAATCCTCTACCATGAGATCATGTGCTGACCCCCCGTTTGCCTCTGGGCTGCTCGCTTGGCCTGATCTCAGGGCTGGAGGCAAATCCCCTGGTGCAGCAGCTTCCCTCTCTCCTTATCTTCCATGGGCTGAGGCCTCTACTCTTGCAACCTGGCTCCAGCATTAGCTGCACAAAGGTCCCATTGGGCTCTGTCTAGCCCACTGATCCCAGGGCTATCTCCAAGGGGATGCACCCCCGGGCTTTGGCCTGTCTGGTGGATATGTGCTGAACTCTGCTCATTGGGTCCTGGGCCGCGTTGCAGTGCTAGCCCCTTGGCCCTGCAGTTAGCGACTGACCAGCTGTTTGGACAAGTGTCATGTGGCCAAGTCACTTGACTGGGCTCCAGCCATGGCAGCTGCCCTCCCCCTCTCCCCATGGGCCTGAGCCTGCAGCAGCTCTGCACCCCGCCATTGTTTGCGGCGTGCCTTTGAAATGTGGCTGAGCGAGCAATGTCGCTTCCCTTTGCTCACTCCTGTTCCTCAGCCACCTGTCCCAGTCGTCACTGAATGGGAACGTTTCAAGGAGCCAGCTGGGCTCGCACTGCACAGCCCTGGGACTGCTCGGATGCAGCTAGAGCAGTGTGCAGGTAGGGGGACAGTGGGACTGGGCTCCCCCCTGCCAAACTTGGAACATGGCCCCAGCATCCCATTTCAGGAAGCACCACAGAGGGCAGGAACTCTTCCGTGCCTGGGCGGGGGCAGAAAGAGGGAGGGTATGACCCAGCACATGGCTCCAGATGCCCATCCATCCTCTCCCTGAGGGACCCCCCGGGCAGGAACCCCCCCACCTTGGGAAGACAGACAGCCCTCATAGGCCCAGCTCCTAGGCCATGGTGCCTGTGGCGCATCACCCCTCTGGGATAACAACTTTCAACTGCTGCCATCTAATGCTGTTAGACATGGGGCTGCACTAGCAGCAATCTGCAGTGCTGAAGGTTCAGCTTTCAAACCCTGCTGCTGACTCCAGGTACAGTTGGGTGCCAGTTCTAGTTGCACAGAAGAGAATTTGTGTTACTCTGTTTTTCCTTTAAAAAACACCCAGCAAGTTATGCACCAAAACAAGTTAAATGACCATTAGTAAGGTTGCGAAGTCAAGCCGTTGAAAGTCAGGAGGTGCCAGTTTTACAATTGCTCTGCTACCTTCAGTCGGCCATGTTGGCTGTACGCATTTTAGTCCAGTCTTTAGTTCCAGGGTCACACAGGTCACGGCCCCATCTCATTCAGGGCACAGGCTGGACCTGCAAGGGCCCAGAGTTCAGGCTGGACAGGCAGCCGGCCATTTCCTGGCTTGTGTGTGCTTGACATTGTAACCCACACAATGTTCATTAATAGCTTGCTTATGTGTGATGATAATTAGCTGGGAGAGCTGTGAACTGCCTCATCCACCTTCTTGCATTGTTCACTCTGAAACCTAATGAGGTCACCAGAAGTGCCAGCAATGTTGACTATTTCAATCACTGCTTATTGCCTTGGCAGAACCTTCCCGCCAGCAGGGGGGCTATGGTGGAATGGCTGGGTTGCGGGTGGAGCTAGGGTAGAGCCATGACTCTGCCATGCCAGCCCTTCCCCATATGAGGGCCTGTGGAGACGCTGCCTGGAGGTCAAGAGGCCGTGCCTAGCCGTGTAAGGAACGGAGCAGTTTGCAGAGCTGCGGCCCATGCAAACTACAGGTCCCGGCATACCGTGCTCCACCTGCATCCATAGGCCAACCCGCATTGCCCGCTGGGCTCTGCAGTTTGTGTAGGCAGCACTTGTACTGAGAAGGTCAGGTCGTGCTGTCTGGCCACTCTCCCCCCCCAAGCTGCGTGTTAGCAGGCGCAGCGCCAGCTCCAAGCGTGGCTTAAAAATCCTGCGTGATAAGCCACTCCAGCAGGGCTCGGCACTCGCTGGCTGGCTGCCTTCGGCTGCCTTTGGCTGCGCTGCTGTAACCTTTTCAAACCTTGCTTGCCCTGCTGGGGACCCCACCCAGCAACCTCCCCCTCATCCTCCTCCAGACCTCGTGCCCAGGAACCTCCCCCCAGCCCCCCCCAGGCCTCTTGCCCGGGTCACCCCCAAGCACCCCCACGAGGGCTAGAAAGGGGCTTGTTTAAAGTGACAGCTGCGACTCTCCTGTAATCCTAGGACTCCGGGACCTGGGGCTGTAGGCAGAACCCCCCGGCCCCGGCTGGCGGGAGTCCCCAGCTCTGCTCTGGCCACCCCAGCCCACGCAGCTGCCAAAGCCACCATGCCCCACGACCAGCGCCTGGCGTACTCCGGCTCTTACCAAAGCTCCGTTTATTGCACGCCTGGGGGAGGGGGATCTCACACAGAACGGACGACCTGCAACCTGGGTCCACGTGGGGAAGACCCCCCGAAATCACTCAGCTCCTGCTCCTATCCCTACACAAATGGGGCAGGGTATGTGCAACCTGATAGAGGGAATCGGGGAATGGGGGTGGGGGGTTTCTCTAGACCTACGTGAGCGTGGGGGGACAGGCTGCATGCAGAGGGGCCGGGATCACAGCGGAAGGGAGAACCCTTCATGCTCACTGGGCCCTTCTGCCTCCAGACACAGAGACTGAGAGTCTGGGCAGGTTTGGGGCAGGGTGTGGGTTGGGGGAGGAGGTCAGGTGAGGAAGCCAGAGTGCCTCCTTGCTGGCAGTGGGGGAGGGGATGGAACAGGGTGGGTGCCCCATTCCCATAGCGTCTGCTCTCTGGGAATATGGGGGGAGGAGGGAGTCCTACCCTGTAGCCCCTCGTGTTCATGCCCTGGCTGCCTGTCCCTCTCCATGGCCCAGTGGTGACAGGAAATCCTGTCCTAGGGGCTGTGGGTGTAAGTGTGCCCTGGCTGGGGACAGGGCGCGGTGTGGGGGGGAGGGGGAGGAGCTGGGGCACTAGGTCTGGGTAAATTTGGGGTGAATGGGTATGGGGGCACTTGGCCTGCGGGGAGGGGGGACCAGCACTAGTCCTGGGGAGTTCTCAGGGTGGAGGGGGTATCCAGGGTGCTTGGGTTGGGGAGATCCCACATGCTGGGGCAGGGATTGGGGGCAGGTGGTTGTCAGGGGGGTAAGGTGGGGGTGCTGGGTTTGGGGGACATCCTAGGTCTGGTTGGGGAGAGGAGCTGGTATCCTCGGTCTGGGGCCAGTTGGGGGCAGGGTGCTGGGTCTGAGCTGGTTTAGGAGGGTGGTCGGAGTGCTGGGTTGAGGGGGTCCTGGGAGCCAGGTCTTGGGGGGATGGGGGGGGGGATTCTCAAGCACTCGGTCAGGGAGGTTAGTGAGGGTGTCCTGGGTGCTTGGTGAGGGTGCGGCTGGAGATTGTCAGAACACTGGGTCTGGGGAGCGGTGGGGGCAGGAGGATTCGGGGTGCTAGATCTGCGGGGGTTGGAGGAGTTCCTGGTGCCCTGGGAAGGGTTCAGGTCAGGGAATGCTAAGTCTAGGGGGAGAGTGGGGGCTCTGGGGTGCTATATCTGGGGGGTCCCAGACACTGGGTCTGGGGGAGCTGGGGGTCCTGGCAGCTAGGTCTGGGGAGGTTTGGGGGTCCCAGGCCCTGGATCTGGGGGAGCTGGGGAGTCCTGGGGGCTAGGTCTGGTTAGTGCTGGGGGGGAGGGGGGCTCTTGAGCTTGGTGCTGGTGCTGTCCAGCTGGTGCCCGTGGACGCGGTTGATCAGGGAGAAGTAGTCGTCGGTGGGGGCAATGGGCGCAGCCGGGGACACCATGACGGAGGTGGCTTCCGGAAGGGTCGGCTCCTCGCCCTCCTGTGGGGGAAACAGAGACGTCAGTGGTGCCCCCTATCCCTGCCCCCATCCCTGCCCAGCAGGCCTATGCCCACCCCCCACATACACCATGACACTGGCAGGCCAGGTGCCAGCTGTTGCCCAGGCTGCGGGCATTAGCTGAGAACTGACAACCTCGTCTGATGACCAGTCACCTGTGTGTCAGTTTTGCTCAGAATAGGGCTTAGTCTTTATACGCCTGTTTAGGTTCCGAGTCTGCGGAGGGGAGTCGGATGCTGCACGCGTTCAGCTCACTGGGACTGGCGTTCCAGCCCTCCAGGCTGCCAGGAAATGTGCACGTTTTGCTTTACAACTTTAAAAATGTTTGCTCTGAACTTGTGAACTGAGGCGTGGGAATCAGCTCTCCTGCCCCGGCCAGCCAGAACAAAAAAAATCAGATGGGCACCAAGAATCTCAGGGATGCAAAGATTAATGGTCCTATCACAGCTGGGAAATGCTACTCTTTGAGTTGGAGGGAAAAAGGGGGGGCAGCCCATCCACCGCTAAAGGCCCCTCCCCCAGCCTAAAGGGAGGAGCCACTGGACCCAGGACTCAACTGATTTTGTGGGACAACTAATGGAAAACCAGGAAGGGGCGTGGGGGTCACAGGGTCAAATGGATGGAACTGGAAGGGAACTGGAGGGGGACACTGAGCAGAGAACCCCAGACAGCGCCCACTGCTCCAGGAAGGTGTCTAGGGAGTCAGCGAACGCCGCCCAGAGGAACTCTGCCGGATGCGTGAACGGATGGAGGAACGGAAATAGGCTCCACAGTCGCAGAGCGCCCCCTTAGCCAACCTCCTGTCCCTGGTGTTGTAGATGGCCACCTTGGCCAGTGCTAGGAGGAGGTTGACGAGAAGGTCCCGCGACTTCGTGGGGCCTCGGATGGGGTGTGCGTAGATAAACAGGTGCGGGGAAAAGTGCTGGGACAGGGGCTGGAGCCTGGCGCACTCGAGGTACCCCTGCACCAGGGTCTCCCGCACGCCGCGGAAAGGGCAGGTGTTGGGGCGAGGGGTGAACCGCCCAAGTACACTCCTGTGCTCACGGCTCCGTGAAGGAGCCACCAACTGATGTCCCCGGTGCAAGAAAGCTCACCCTGTGGGCTTGGAAGCTGAATAAAGGAAATGAAACAAAGACGTGGGAAAATTTTCCATCTCTTCGGCTGTTTGAAATCTGACGGGTCAGAGACGCTAAAGTGAAGCCAGAGATCCCCAGCGGCTGCGGTAAAAGACACATCGCACTGACAGCTCACTACAACGCTGTCCCTTGAGAGCTAGACGGTAACTCACTGGGGTGTGTGTTCGCTTGCTTTCACCTGCAAATAACTCACTCCTGCTTTTTTCCTAGTTAATAAACCTTTAGCTAGTCTGTGACAGGATTGGCTACAGGCCTTGTCTGTGGTGGAGGATCTCGGGTACCAATTGGGGGTAAGTGATTGGTCTCTTGGCGCTGGAAGCAACCTGCATGTGGTGTGATTTTTGGTGTGTGACCATCTAGCCCCAAGGCCAGTTTGTCTGGGTGGCAGGATAGACCGGAGAGTCCAAGGAGAGTGTCTGGGACCCCCTGGTCAGACTGTCCTAGTGACCCAGGAGTTCACAGTTGTTACTGGCGTGGTGAAAGCTAATTATAACCCCCCCCACCAGCTCGGGGGGCCTGCCCTGCGTCTGTCAGTCTGCCCTGAGGTGGGCACTGCCAGTCGTGAGCAATGCCGGACAGCGTGAGACCCCTTCCCATCTCCGCCCCACAGGCCTACACCCCACCCATCCCTACTCAGAGGCCTGCCCCCCACAATCCATACCCGTCACCCGCAGGCCTTTTCCCCATCCCTGCCCTGCAGGCCTACACCGCCCCTCCCCCCATCACCCTCGCTTGGCGACCTCCACTACCATCCCAACCCAGTGGGCCTGCCCCCTGCACTCCCAATACTCCCTACCAGCTTCCAGGCCCGGGCTCAGTCCTAGGACCAGCTTTAGTCCCTGGAGCCCTGTCTGTGTTGGGCCCTCACTCGCCCCAGGCTCTGTGCTGGCGGCTGGGATCTGGGAGAGGATCGCTGCCAACCAGACCCCTGGGGCTACCCAGCTCTCCCAGAGCTGCAGCCTGTGGCCACCCATAAACACGCAGCAACACCAGGGACACAGCTCGGATCCCACTGGGCCAAAACCCAGGCCCTGGCACTTGAGCTAGAAGAATCTCCATTGGGTTTTAGCAGTGTAGGGTCAATGACACAAAGTGAGGCAGTTCTGGCTGCATCCTGTAGAGAGCAGTGCACACATACCCCCTTCACACACACACACACAAACACAAGCACACACACTTCATTCATTCCTTCATTCATTCCCACGGGGAGGTGCTGTTTAAACCCCGTGGCCTGATACGCCCTGGTCATAGAATCATAGAATATTAGAGTTGGAAGGGACCCCAGCTGGAAGGGACCCCAGCTGGTGTGGCTGGGTGGCAAATGGTTTCTGAGAGAGGCGTCCAAATGCCAGGGTGAGGGGCAGGTGATCATTCTTTTGGGCTGACATTTTCTAGAGCCATCACTGATTGCAGCTGCCTCCGTTTCTGGGGCCCAGGTAGAGATCCCTTGATTTTCAGAGGGTGCCGAGCATCTGCAGCTTGGAATCCCTGAAAACCAGGCCTCGGGGTCTCAGCCTGGGCGTCCCGTTGGGGCGCTGACAGAGCGATGCAGTTTGTGCACCTGGGGAATGAGGGTGGCCTCTGGGTGAGCGGCTGCCGCTCGCGAGTGGACCTGCAGAGACAGGAGCGGTCAGGGCAGCGTGGAAACTAAGGAGCATCGCAAGCCGGGGAGAGGCGCAGGCGGGACAGCCGGGGGGAAGCTGCCGGGCAGAGGGGAGCTGATTCCCCCTGGGTGACGCAGCGAGGTGTTGAGAAAACATCTTTTATTGTGCTGGTAATCTGCAGTGTGCAAGGGGCCGATGTTACTTTCGGGTCAGTTATTGATCCTGCCAAATGTCTGGGTGTTTCCGTTAGGAGGTTTAAGGTGCTCTCCCTGGTCCTGGTTTGCCTCTCTCTCTCTCCTCACAGAAGGCACAGCCTCGCCGAGGCCTGGGTCACAGCAACGCCAGACTCTGGCATTCGAACCGCGGGAGCCAGGCCCCGAGAAATCACAAGATTGCCTCCAAAATCGCTAAGTGCGTGAACACCCCCGAGCTCTCTCTCCCTTCTGCTTTCTGGGCCCGAGACCGCACTGGGCTCCCGGTCCCAGCTCCTCTTCACAGCCACGAGGGCTGGAAACTTCCCCTTTGGAATGAAAACTCCCCTCAGAGGACAGGGAGACCTGAAGGCAGGAGCAGCTGCTCGTGGGGCTCCCGAGAGGGGAAATTTACTCCAACTGGGCGGCTAAGCTGGCTTCTGCCTGGGTGCCCTGGGTTTGGGGGGAAGGAGAAGGGAGAGGCCTTGGGCCTGCACATGGCACTTGCTTCCTGCTTGAGGTTGGTGCTTCTGGGTGGGGATGCAAGCGCCCCGGGGTACCAAGGTGGGAACTGGACACATGCCCCAATAAGGAGCCTGGGCACAGGAGGGCTGCGGCTTGCCCTGGACTCTGTTTTACCTTGGAAGGTTTGCAGGGGGAGTTTGGGATTAGCTAAAGGCCGGAACCCTCCAACCAGTGTGGGGAAACTGAGGCAATAGCTGTAAGCCAGCTGGCAATGAGATCAGCAAGACAATACAGTAAGAGGCAGCATGGGCTGGTGGTGGGACTTATATCCCCTGTGCAATGGGGATAGCAGCCCTGCCCTGCCCCACAGGGTGGGTTGAGAGGATAAATACAGTAATGACTGTGTGGTGCCCAGAGACTCTGGTGCGGGGGACCCGATACACAGCACAGATGGCTCGATCAGACCGTCATGGAAGGAAAAGCTGGGAAAGGGCCCCCTGCCTGTTGATACCTGTGTTTGCCTCCCTGCTCCAGCCTGGGAAGGATTCGTTCCCTTGGAGAGAGGACGCTGGCACCAGCTTATGCTGTGATCTGGCCAGCAGATGCCCAGCTGACCCCTGTGTGCGTGTGGACACTCCTGGGACCACTGTCTAGTTTAGAGGCAGTGAGGTCTAGTGGCCAGAGGACTGGGACTCGGAATACTTGGGCTCTATTCCTAGCCCTGCTGGGTGTGACCCAGGCAAGTTCCTTCCCTTCTTTGTCAGCGTGGGAGCTCCTTGGGGCAGGGTTTGTCTCTCACTGCGTGTCTGCGCAGCACTGGGGCCAAGGGCAGGCCCCACCAGGTGGCGCTGTCACACACACTCTTACAAGTTCTTACTTAGCGTGTGGGCAGCGCGCAGTCTTGGCAGACATGCGGCGTTGCTGTTGGTAGGTTGTGAATGATGCACTCTCTTTGCAGGGAGCTGTTGCAAACAGCTGGGGAGTGTGCACCCAGCCTGCTTCTCTCCATCGAGACTCAGCGCTTGGGGTCAAGGTCCCAGATTAGCCTGCATGCTGTTTGTGACCACCCCTGCTCCAGGACTGGGTCGAGAGTGTAAGTAATCCGGCGTGTAAATAAACATGGAGATAAATAAGTTACACTAATAAATCCCCTAGACTCCACGGCACTTATTTCTTCCCTAATGGGAAATTTCCTTGGGGGGGGCCCGGATCCCTGCTCCCGATTGGCAGGGGGTGACAATGCACAGAACAGACACTGACCCTTGGCAGAACGGCCCCGGGGGCTGGGGCTCTACCTTGTTCAGTACTTACACACGCAGAACGCCAGCAAGCCAGCCCGGATGCCCTGCTGGCATGGATCATGGCTGTTCTACTGACGCTGGTGTCAGGCACTGACGCCAGCTGGCGCCGGAGGGGGGGACAGGTCTGGAAGGAGCCCCTTGCCAGCTGCTGCCCTTTGGCTTTGGTGGCTCCCTGTTCCTTCAGGCTGCTCTTACCCTGAGCCCAGAGAAAAGCTGAGCTGTGCAAAAGCCGAGTAGCCCATAGGATAGTTTAGCCTTTATTATATGCAGCTGTAATGCAAGGAACCCACAGCCCTGTGCCCTGTAAGACATTAGATTCAGCGAGTGAGCGGACGTCTCGTCAGGTCTAGGAGGCCCTTTGGCATGGATAAATGGTGCGACAGTTACCCCGCGATTGCAGGGCCCTAGGAATGCTTTCCTGAAGAGCAGGAACTGAAACCTGACAGTAACAGGCAACCCCAGGAGCATGGCAGTTAGAACCGTAACCCAGCGTGAGCACAAGGCTACGGCTCAGATAACGAGCTAACCAGCACTGAGATGTTAAGCTAGAGGAGACACGCCCCCAGCATTCGCTGAGCGAGGAGGTTAGATTCGGGCATGGAGGTGGGTAGAAAGGACCAGAGATGGGTGGAAAGCTGGCTGGATCATCGAGCTCAACGAGCCGTGCTCAACGGCTCGATGTCTAGTTGGCAGCCAGCATTGAGCGGAGTGCCCCGGGGTCGGTGTGTAGACTATAGGACTAGCCGGCTTGCTTGCATGTGTCTGTGTGTGTCTACATTACAGAGTTCAGTATTGCTGTTTTATTGTAATAAAACCGTAGGCTCATAGTAAAGGATTACAGCTGCAAGGCAAGGCACGGACGTCTGAAAGCGAAGGCAGTTAGCATAATGCAGGTAGCTAAGTCGAACGTGCAAGTAATCAGGTCAGGTATCCCGTCTGAGAGCCAAGGCAGTTAGTGTACATGTGTTCGGGGCCTTTGGCCCAGAGAAGTAAGGATGAGTTAAAGGACAAGACATAGATGGTTATAACCTTTACCCTAGATAAGTCAGGAGGCATCGAAACAGGGGGGGCCGTCCCAGGTTGTGCCCCGAGTAAACTTCACAGACACATCACAGAACCCACCAAAGGGCCAGAAATAACAAAGGTGAGCTAAACGAACCGTCTGGAAAGGATGTGGCTATGTCATTAATATGCACGAACCTGCCAGCCTGTAGAATAAGAGCACCCTAATAATTTGGGGGTGAAGAAACCAAGCTTGGATTTAGGAGGAGGACCCATATTGCTCAGGGTATAAGAAGGGGCAAATCGTGTTACTTGGGGTGATCAATCGTCAGCTACTCCTTCCTGAAGCTTCTTTTAGTGCGTGTTAAGATTTTGTTGTGTTGTGTATTGTGTGTAGTGTTAGTCTGAGCCCTCGAGCAGTGCCAGCTTCACCCCTCTGCTCAAGACTGAGGAACTGAACATCTCTCTCAGCCAGGTCACCAGGGAAGGGTGTGAGTGTATTAATTCAAAGCATCCCGCAGATATATATCATATATATCACAGGAGTCTCTACAATAAGACTGAATTATCCATTAGATTATTCATTTTCTTGTAATCAGTCATTGTCTATCATTGTACGTTATCTTAATAAAAGTTTATAAAATTATACAAATTTGGCTATCACTGTGACCCTTCTTGTCGTGCTCCCCGGGGTCCCTATAAAACTCTTCTGGAGCCTGATTCCAGGACTAGAACCTCATTATCTGCTGGTCGGATCAATTGGCGAACCTGTAACCCCATTCAAATGACTAAAACACCCAAAATCAGGCTACGGGTGCTGGGGTCGGTTTTGTTCAACATCTTCATTAATGATTTGGAGGATGGGGTGGATTGCACCCTCCGCAACCTTGCAGATGACACTAAGCTGGGGGGAGTGGTAGATACGCTGGAGGGCAGGGATAGGATACAGACCTAGACAAATTGGAGGATTGGGTCAAAAAAATCTGATGAGGTTCAACAAGGACAAGTGCAGAGTCCTGCACTTAGGACAGAAGAATCCCCTGCACAGCTACAGACTGGGGACCGACTGGCTAGGCAGCAGTTCTGCAGAAAAGGATCTGGGGGTAACAATGGATAAGCAGCTGGATATGAGTCAGCAGTGTGCCCTTCTTGCCAAGAAGGCTAATAGCATATTGGGCTGCATTAGTAGGAGCATTGCCAGCAGATGGAGGGAAGTGATTATTCCCCTCTATTCGGCATGGGTGAGGCCACATTTGGAGTATTGTGTCCAGGTTTGGGGTCCCCACTACAGGAAGGATGTGGACAAGTTGGAGAGAGTCCAGCGGAGGGCAACAAAATGATGAGGGGGCTGGAGCACATGACTTATGAGGTGTGGAGAGGCTGAGGGAACTAGATTTGTTTAGTCTGCAGAAGAGAAGAATGAGGGGGGATTTGATAGCAACCTTCAACTACCTGAAAGGGGGTTCCAGGGAGGATGGAGCTAGGCTGTTCTCAGTGGCGGCAGATGACAGAACAAGGAGCAATGGTCTCAAGTTGCAGTGGGGAAGGTCTAGGTTGGACATTAGGACAAATCTTTTTCCCTACGAAGGTGGTGAAGCACTGGAATGGGTTACCTAGGGAGGTGGTGGAATCTCTATCCTTAGAGGTTTTTAAGGCCCGGCTTGACAAAGCCCTGGCTGGGATGGTTTAGTTGGGCTTGGTCCTGCTTTGAGCAGGGGTTGGACTAGATGATCTCCCGAGGTCCCTTCCATCCCTCATCTTCTGTGACTCTATGGAGGGCGGAGCATTACCATGAAGATTCATGCTGCCGCTCCAGCCCTAGGACAGGGCAAACCACCCTGTGGAGCTTAGCTCAGTTCGGAAGGGCAGGTTCCATCCATTTGACCCTTGGACTGTGTTGTTACCGACCATCCATTGGGTACTGGGGAGCCTGGCCCATCAGACTCCTCTGACTCTTTGTCTCTTACCACCGAGGCCTGAAGGCAGGGTGGGAGGATGCAAAATTAAACGCCCATGCCACGAACGATGGCCCAGGCTGCAGGACTCTGAGCTGTGCGTGTGGCTTGGAGCTTTTCTGGCCTTTTCACTGAGGTTAATAAAAGTTTCGGGGCTTTGCTTTGTGCGCGGTGGGTGCGGCCGTGCCGTCCACCCTGGGGCTCCCGACAAAATGCGGGTTGAATTCAGTGTAGCCTGATTCTGGGACAAGAACCAGACGTCTGATCAATTGGCGCTCAATAGATGGGGGGCAGCCAATGGGGGTTGTGTGTGGGGGGGTAGAGAACCAACCTGGTGCTGAGAATTGCCCCCGCCTGCACCCTGCAAACTCCCGAGCGTGCTGCATGTGTTGCACCGTTCTCAGGGAGCAGAGGGACCCCACTGTCCAGACGGGAGCCAGGGGCCCGGCTCTCCCAGTGACTGAGTCGCCCCTGCCTTGGCCCCAGCTGTGCCTGGCGCATGGGGGCATTACAGCCCCCGTCGAGTGCTGGCGCCTCACGTGGTATGCACACGTGTGGCAGCGCTGCCGGGCATCCCCGTGGGCTGACTGGCACCGCCGGCATACGCCGGGACACGCCGCCGGGGCTCCCACCTCAGTCTGCCACCCTGCCTGCTCGGCTCACACTGGGGCATCTCTGCTCCCGGCTCCACACGGGAAAGCAATGCCCATGGGTCATCCCCCCCGCCAGGCACCCCCGCAGGTCACCCAGCGTACCCCCTTCCGGACAGGCCCAGCAGACACCCAGCTCACCCCTCCCCCGCCGGCCAGACACCCCCATCAGACTCCCACCTTCCCCACTGCCGATTCTGCTCTCAGATCCCCTGCACACCCCAGCCCCCCACCCTTTCCCACCTCCCCTATGTGTCACCCAGAGCTGATGCTCAGGGTTACGCACGGATTATTTGCACCTATGCAAATTAGATCGTTAAACAATTTGCATCACCCAGGGCGTGGCATAGCCTGTGCAGCGCCACTCACAGGGCCAGCCAAGAGCGGACTGCAAAGCCCCAGGCATGTGGGCAGGAGCCCAGCCACCTCCCAGCCTGGAAGGGCCCAGGCGGGCTCGGAGCCACGGGCCAAACTCAGCCCAGGCTGACCCAGCGCGGGGATCTGACCCCACGAGACACGGCCCCTAGCACAGGCAGAGGCTGGGGGAGAACAGGGTAGAGCAGCCCGGCCAGCCAGGCGAGGGGCACAGGAACAGCGTGTGCATGCCTGTGTGTGTGTGAGATCCCGCGGCACTTATACCCCGTGTGTGTGTGTGTGTGTGTGTGTGTGTGTGAGATCCCTCGGCACGTATACCCCGTGTTTGTGTGTGTGTGTCTGTGTGTGTGTGTGAGAGATCCCTCGGCACTTACACCCCGTGTTTGTGTGTGTGTGTCTGTGTGTGTGTGAGATCCCTCTGCACTTATACCCCTGTGTGTGTGTGTGAGAGAGAGATCCCCCTGTGCTAATACCCTGTCCTGTGTGTTACCCCCCTGCACTGATACTCGCCTGTCCGTGCATGATTCCCACTGTGCTTACACCTCCCGCTGTGTGTTTGATCGCCTTGTGCTCTTACCCCCATGTGTGTCTGTGTGTGGGTCCCATGTGCTCATACTCCTGTGTGTGTGTGTGTGAGAGAGAGTGAGAGATGTCCCAGGCTTAGATCCTTGTGTGTAAGTGTGATCTTCGTGCACTAATAGCTCTGTGTGTGTGGCTGTTAAATCTCTCTGTTATTATACGCCACGAGTGTGTTTGATCCTGCTGTGCTAGTACCCCTGTGTGGCTGTCTGTCCGTGTGAGCCACTGCATTAATAGCCTCCGCATGTGTGAACCCCCTGCACCTTTACATGCCGTGTGTGTCAGAGCTCCTTGTGCGTGTACCTCCCTGTGTGTGAACCCCTGCACCTTTACACGCCGTGTGTGTGATCTCCCTGTGTGTGTACCTCCTTGTGTGTGATCCCCCTGCAGCTTTACATGCCGTGTGTGTGATCTCCCTGTGCGTGTACCTCCCTGTGTGTGGTCCCCCTGCAGCTTTACACGGCATGTGTGTGATCTCCCTGTGTGTGATCCCCCTGCATCTTTACACGCCATTTGTGTCAGAGCTCCCTGTGCGTGTACCTCCCTGTGTGAGATCCCCATGCCCTTATACTCACTGTCAGTGTTCATGTGTGTTCCCCTGCCCTTATAGCCCAGGTGTGTATGTGATCTCACTACACTTACATCCCTGTGTATAAGTGTGATCTCCTGCACAAATACCCTCTGTGTGTGATTCCTCTGTGCTTTTACCCCCTCTGTGTGATCCCCATGTTCTAATATCCCAGTGTGTATGTGTGTGAGATTCCCCCTACATTTATACCCCGTGTGTGTGTCTGTGATCCCGATGTACTATTACCACTGTTTGTGTGTGTTATTCCCCTTGTGCTTATAACCTACAGGTATAAGATGGCCCTGCACTTATTCTGTGTGTGTGTGTGTGTGAGATCACCCTGTACTGATGCTCCATTGTTTGTGTGAGAGAGAGAGACCCCCAAGGTTTCCCTCTGGTGTGTGTGTGAGTCCCCCTCTGCTGCCTAATACACCCCTGTGTGCATATCCCCCACGTGTGTGTGTGTGAGCCCCCTGTGCTCACTCACTCCCACAAAGAGAGGGGTGTGTGTGGTGGGGGTGTGTTCTACCTGTGCTTAAACCCCTGGGTGTGTGTGAGAGAGAGATAGGCCCCTGTACTTATCCCCCCATTTGTATGTGTGTGAGAGAGATCTCCCTGCGCTCACACTCTGAGTGTGTGTGTGTGTGTGTGTCAGAGAGAGACTCAAGGACCTTGGTGCCAACTGGCAGTGGGCACGGGGGAAAGAGGAGACAGGGATGCCCTGGCCCCACCGAAGGCCGTCATGGGGGGACTGTAACCAATGAGGGCTCTGGGTCAGGCTGGTCATCGCTGAGCTGTGGTAAAGGACGGTACGTGAGCAGCGCTGGCTCTATGCTGAAAACTCTCTTCTCTAGGTCTGCGGGTCAAGGCAGGTCAGTGAGCGGAGAGCCACAGACCCGGCAGCTGTGCGGAGAAGGGGCCCTTGTCTCAGGCTGGCTGAGGATGTCGGAGGCACAAGGCGACCTTCGGCAGCTGTCTGAGCAAAACACTCATCAAGAGTGTGCAGGGACCGCAGGCCAGAACCCAGCCGGGTTCTCCGGCGCAGGAGTCAGACGAGGAACTTTTTAAACGAGATCTGGGGCGCAGCTGAACCCCCAGGGAGCCTGCCAGTCTGCGAGGCCAGGCTGGGCCTGCTTTTACGGGAAACTGGCGGAAAAGGCCAGGGCAGGCCGGGGGGGGGAAAGGATCCTGCAGCAGGGTGATTAACCCCTTTGTTCCCAGGAGTCTCACTGTCTCTCCCTGGATTCCCCATTCTCCAGCGATCCAGCCACTGCTGCTCGCCCTGTATCTGTCGCAGGGCCGCCTGCTTGGCCTGGGCTGAGCCTTGCCAGCCGCTGTGCGCAGGTCCTGGGGCTCTGCACGGGGCGCTGCCTGCACCCAGCGCTACCTGGCAGGGGGAGCGAGGCCTGGGGGGGCCTGGAAGGCCGTGCGTGGTTTGCCGGAGGCCAGTGGAGTCAGGGACAACCTCGTGCTGAGGGCAGGTGGGTTGCGGTGCCTCACAATCCTGGGCACCCTGAGGACGCATCACAGACTAGAGTGTGAGTGTCATCCCGGCCCTTACTGTGTGTGTGTGTGTGTGTGTGATCCACCTCCATGGGTGTGTGAGCTCAGGGCATTTATACCTGTGTGTGTGTGTGTCTGAGCCCCCCATATTAATACCCACACTTAGGGGTGTGTGATGGCACTTTGCTTAGATGCTGTGTGTGTCTGAGGCCCCCCCCCACTTACATCCGCCTATGTCTGTATTTGGGTTTGATCACCTTGCGCTAACACCCCAGCCCGTCTGGATTCTTCTCCCTGCACTGCTACGCCCCTACATGTGTGCGAGCGTACTAACTAATACCTGTGTGTGAGTGTGTGTGCTCCCCATGCAGTATTACCCTGTTTGTGTAGCTGGGTGTTATTCCCTGTTTGCTTCTACCCCACACGTATGAGCCCTCTGCCTTTTTACCCCGTGCTTTAAAACTCCCCAAGTGTGCGAGCCCACTGATTTATCTTTCCCTGTGCAAACGTGTGTGTGATCTCCCTGTGCTTGTAACCCCTGTGTGCGTGTGTGTGTGTGGGATCCTTCGGCTCTTATCCCCCTTGATGTGCGTGTTTGTGTGATCCCCCTGTGCTAATACCATCCCGTGGGTGTTAGCCCCCTGCACCGATACTCCCATGTGTGGCCCCCCCGTGCGAGTACCTCACGCGTGTGTGAGAGATCCCGCTGCACTTATGCCCCTCCCACACGTGTGTGAGCCCCCCCCCGGTCCTTTCCGTGTGTCCATCTCCCTGCTGTCCTGCCCTGCCCCTCTGGGCTAGCTCCTGCAGTTCCATCCCTGTGCATCTGGTGCCAGTCCCGGATCCCCGGGTCCCTGGCCCACCAGGTGCATCCAGCACTGCCCATCTCCTCCCATTTCCCACCTGTGCCATGCCTCACCTGCACTTCCCTGGGGAAAGTGCCTTTCCTCTTCCCCCGCCCTGCCCCCGTACTTCCAACCCACCCCCAAGCACAGCACGCCCTTCCCCCACCGCAGTACATGAGGGGTCCCTGGGGCGCCCTGAAACGGACACAGAGCAGTGGGAAACCAACCAGGCCTTTATTGGGGCGCTGGGGTGTACAGAGCAGGGTGCTGCAGGGCGCGGGTGCTAGCGAGGCCGTCAGGCACGTCGGCTCCTCCGCCTGCCGTGGGGGCGCTCACTTCTGCAAAGAGGAAGAGATGGAGCTGGGAGTGTGGGGCGTGGGGACGGACCCTGGTCAGGCCCGCAGACCCCCAGCTCCCCCGGACACAGGCTCATGAAGCTTCTTCCCAGAGGCAGGAGCTGGATTGGCACCAGGCCCCCTCCTTGGCTGTGGGCATCCCCCATCTGATATGTGCTCCCACCCGGAGTGTGCCCCCATGTGATGTGTCCCCCATGTACTGGGCCCTCTGCCCCCCATGTGATGTGTGCCCCCCGTGCATAGATTCTGAGACCAGAAGCAACCACTGTGCTCACCTACCCTGCCCTCGGGTGTGACCCAGGGCACAGGACCCTGCCTGGCATTCATTCCTCTTCCAGCCAGAGCAGAACCTTTTCGACAAACGTCTAATCTGGGTTAAAACCTGCCAGTGACGGGGAGTCCTGGGAAATTGTTCCAGTGCTTAATTCCCCCCCGCCCAGTAAAAATGTGAATGTGGCTAACTTCAACTTCCAGCCCCTGGACCGCGCCAGCCCATCCTGTGCCGAGTGAAGAGCTGCTACTGAATAGCTGTCCCCAGGTAGGTCCTTCTAGACTGGGATCAAGTCACCCCTTAACCTTCCCTTTGTTAAACCAAATCGACCAAGCCCCTTTAACCGTTCTCGTGGCTACTCTCTGCCCCCGCTCCAGCGTATCAACAGCCAGTAACAATCTGGAGGAAGCGGTGGATGCAGCCTCAGCAAGTTTGCAGATGACACTAAGCTGGAGGCGGGGTAGTGGTAGATAAGCTGGAGGGCAGGGATAGGATACAGAGTGACCGAGACAAACTGAAGGATTGGGCCAAAAGAAACCTGATGAGGTTCAACAAGGATAAGTGCAGAGTCCTGCACTTACAACAGAAGAATCCCATGCACAGCTACAGACTGGGGACCGACGGGCTAGGCAGCAGTTCTGCAGAAAAGGACCTGGGGGTTACAGTGGACAAGAAGCTGGATATGAGTCAACATATCCAAGAAGGTTAATGGCATATTGGGCTGCATTAATAGGAGCATTGCCAGCAGGTCGTGGGAAGTGATTAGTCCCCTCTATTCGGCATTGATGAGGCCACATTTGGAGTACTGTGTCCAGTTTTGGGCCCCCCACTACAAAAAGGATGTGGACAAGTTGGAGAGAGTCCAGCGAAGAGCAACAAAAATGATGAGGGGGCTGGAGCAGAAGACTTATGAGGAGAGGCTGAGGGAACTAGGCTTGTTTAGTCTGCAGAAGAGAAGAATGAGGGGGGATTTGATAGCAGCCTTTAACTACCTGAAAGGGGGTTCCAGGGAGGATGGAGCTAGGCTGTTCTCAGTGATGGCAGATGACAGAACTAGGAGCAACGGTCTCAAGTTGCAATGGGGGATGGTCTAGGTTGGATATTAGGAAAACCTTTTTCCCTAGGCGGGTGGTGAAGCACTGGGATGGGTTACCTAGGGAGGTGGTGGAATCTCCATCCTTAGAGGTTTTTAAGGCCCGGCTTGACAAAGCCCTGGCTGGGATGGTTTAATTGGGGTTGGTCCTGCTTTGAGCAGGGGGTTGGACTATAGGAGTTCTGGGATCCCTTCCAGCCCTCATCTTCTATGATTCTATGATCACTCAATTGTGGGCACCAGAACTGGACCCAGGATTCCAGCAGCAGTCGCATCAGTGCCAATGGAGAGGGAAAATAACCTCTCTGCTCCTACTCCAGATTCCCCTGTGCATGCGTCTCAGGATCGCATCAGCTCTTCAGGCCCCAGCGTCAAACTGGGGTTCGTGTTCATCTGATTATCCACCACGACCCCCAAATCTTTGTCAGAGGCTCTGCTTCGCAAGGCAGAGCCCCCCACTCCTGTCGAGAAGGCCTAGGTGCTTCGTTCCGCCATGGGTCCCTCCTCAATACCAGGCCGGGAGGGGTTGCGAGGGCTTTGGAGGACAGGATTAAAATTCAAACTGATCTGGGTAAACTGGAGAAATGGGGTGACGTCAAGAGGCTGAAATTCAATAGGGACAAATGCAAAGTTCTCCACTTCGGCAGGAACAAGCTGTTGCACACACACAGAATGGGAAATGTCGGCCACGCTGCCCAGGAAGGAGTCCTGCAGGAAGGGATCTGGGGGTCTGAACAGATCACAAGCTAAATGTGTGTCAATGGTGTAAGACGGTTGCAAAAAAAGCAAACTTCATTCTGGGATGGACGAGCAGGAGTGTTGTAAGCAAGACACAAGACGTAATCCTGCTCTACGCTGCCCTGACGAGACCCCAGCTGGAGCATTGAGCCCAGGTCTGGGCGCCACCTTTCAGCAACGATCTGGACAAATTGGAGAAAGTCCAGAGAAGAGCAACAAAAACGCTGAAAGGTCCAGAAAAGAGGAGCTGTGCGGGGAGATTGAAAACCTGGGTTTGTTTAGTCGGGAGAAGAGACGACTGAGGGGGCGTGACAACATTTTCAAGTGTGTAAAAGGTTGTTACGAGGAGGAGGGAGAAAAATTGTTCCCGTTACCCTCCGAGGACGGGACAAGGAGCAATGGGCTTAAACTACAGCATGGGAGGCTTAGGTTGGACACTAGGAAAATCTTCCGGCCTGTCAGGATGGCTAATCACTGGACTAAATGGTCCCGGCAGGTTGTGGGCTCTGTCACTGGAGACTGTTAAGAGCAGGTCAGACAAACGCCTGTCGGGGTGGTCCAGGTAATGCCTGGTCCTGCCGTAAGTGCAGGGCCTGGCCTGATGTCCTCGTGAGGTCCCTGCCAGCCCTTCCAGTCTCTGAGTCTCTGTGATGTGGGCACCCCGCCCCCCCCGCCGCCACTCCCGGGTCTGTGCGCTGCTGCCCCCCACTGGATGCACACCCACCGACATGCATGTTTGTGCCACCGGCTGCTGCCCTGCAGAGCAGGGGCTGCCCAGGGCCCCATGCATGTAGCTTAGGCACTCTGGAGGCAGCACCAGGCCATCGCTGGCACCGGGGTGGGCTGGGACTGGGGTGGTTCTGCCATGGAGATGCTCTGCAGCAAGGGCCTTCGGCTCTGATGCTGGGGTCACTGCAGCCACCGGGCCTGCCCCCCGCCCGCTGGCTCGCTAGGCGAGACCTCCCCCCACCCACGCCAGCTCCCACTCAACCCCAGCCCCTTCCGCAGGGACTGGAGCTGCTGGCGGGGAGGGGAGGGGAGCTCGAGCCTCCCTGCTTGTTCTGCTGCTCTCTGCCACTCCCCTTACAGCTTTTCCTTGCTGCACCCCAATCCCTCCCCCAGCCCCCAGGAGGAGTTCTTGGCTCCTCCCCCAATTCTGTGAGCATCAACCCCCCCCCCCTCGGAGCCAGAGAGCTTGACCAGCGCCCCGTGTGTGTGTGTGTGTGTTGGTGCCAGGGACCCCAGCTCCTGGTGCCCTCATGGCCTAACCCTGGGCACGGCACCAGCTCGTGCATCCCGGAGAAGCCTCGTGTGGATACATGGCACAGACGGGCACAGTCAGCAACAACCCCCTCCCGCCCCTCCCCCCGGCACAGCCAGTCACAGCCAGTGAGGCCCCCCCGCCACTCAGACGAAACTCCAGCCGGGTGAGAGAGAGAGAGAGAGAGAGAGTGTGTTAGTTGTGTTAATTCACATCCTGACGAGCACGAGGGCCGCTCGGCGCAGGGTGGGGGGGCAGGACACAGATATTAGTCACAAGCCAGACACTGGGTGATGCCCCCAGCGGAGGACAGGGACCAAGAACGATACACGCAGGACCCCAGGGGTGGGCGATGGGGGCACGGCTGGTAGAGAAGCCACAACAAGACAGAAACCAGAGGGGACAACAGAGGGCCCCAGAGGGGATCCCGGCCACAGATGCTGTTCTGCTCTGGGGATGGGGGTGTTGCAGGCTGGCCTAGAGGGGGGTATCCCTGATTGGGGTTCCCTGCCCTAGTGACGCCATGTTTGGACTGACGGACTCACCCCGGGTCCCTTGCTCAGCTCTGACCCAGAGGGTTTCAGGCGTGGAAGGGGCGTGGCACAGAGGGGCAGGACTCCTGGGTTCTATCCTCAGGGAGGCGAGTAGGGTCTAGTGGAAGCAATGGGGAGTGATGGGGGGTCTAGGACTCCTGGGTTCTGTCCCCACCTTTGGGAGGGGCGTGGGGTCTAGTGGCAGCGATGGGGAGCAATGGGGATCCAGGACTCCTGGGTTCAATCCCTGGTTCTGCAAGGCAATGTCTGTCCCTGCAGGGAACTTTACAGCCTGCTGCAGCTCCGTCATGTCATTGCAGCCAGTCACCAACAGAGGGCGCCAGACACCGCCTGAAATGCCCCATCCCTCGGGTCAGGCTGTGCACCCCATGCCGGCACCAAGAGATGAGGCTGGGGCAGCACCAACCTCCCCTGCCCCCCTCTCCCTGGCCATGGACCAGTTAGGCTCCCTCTAACTGAACCAGCTGGGGCACCCCACAGATGCTCTGGAGGATGCTTGAAACAGGGGGCGGGGTCCGGACTCCTGGGTTCTCTCCCTGGCTCCCTTATTGAATCACTCTGACCTTCAGCCAGACCCATCCTCGCTCCATGACTCAGTTTCCCCATCTGCAAAGCGGGGCCAGCCTGCCTGTGAAGACGCTCACTGGCAGAGCCAGCCCGCTGCCATTGCCCGGCACAGACCCTCCGGGGGCGGGGGAGTCTCCAGCAGAGCTGGGCAAAGCTGCCGGGTTAGCTGGGAAAGCAGCAGCCGGAGAAAGGCAGCGATTGCCCCAGATGGGCCTGGGTGAACGTGGAGCCTTGGAGACGGGCAGGCGACAGCCCAGTAGCTCCCAGTAGAGCAGGGGTTGCCTGCTGCGGGGGAGGGGGCCAGCCCTGTTGGGCCACGGGTGGGGCTGGGGGGTGGCCGCTCCTAAGGAGTGTAGCTGAGAGCAGGGTAGGTGATGGAGCCACAGACAGACAGACAGACACCACATGGCTGTGCCAGGGGCCCTTTGTGTGTGCCACATCAGCCAATCAGCTTTGAGGGTTAGCCACGGGTGGTCTGTTATTGGCTGCCTACGGAACCTGGGCTGGGTTCTGATTGGGTGAGTGAGGTGGGGGGTAGTGGGGCGAACACAGGGCAGCCCACGTGGGGGGCACCGACGTGGCTGAATGGGGAGCGAGTTGGCATGGGGGGGGGCTGCCAGCCACTTTCCTCCGGCTCTGGGGCGCTGAGCCCGACACCCAGTGGAGCTGGGGCTTTGGGGGCGGAGGAGAGACCCCTACTGGGGCTAGGAGCCCCTGTGCTGGGGGAGGTGAGGGGCACCCAGTGTGGGGGCTCCTGGCTCTGATCGCACTGGCTCTTGCTCCCCCATCCCCCCGGTTCTCCAGCTTGTCTGGACCACACGTGGCATATCCTGACTCCCCGGGGCCTGGCCCAGGGGCGAGCCCCAGGGGGCATGGTGGGGATGGGGGGCCTTATCTGTGAGTGGTAAAGCCACAGTACAGTTCTGCAGGGCCTCCCACCCATGGCTGTCCCCACCCCACCGTGCACACCCCTCGTCACCTTCTCCCACAGGGGGCGATGCATCACGACGCTGCGACACCCAACACTGCCCCCTCCTGGATGCCCTCAGGACTGCGCGTGCGATATGTTGCCCCCTAGGGGCGTCCCCGGTACTGCTACACCCAATGGCTTTGCTCCCTTTGCCCAGGCAACGCCCTGAGTTCCCCCCCCCACACACACACTCCTAGCTGGCCATGCCACTGCGGGGCACACACCAGTAGAGGGTTCCCCCTTCCCCCACGGCCGCCCCAATCTCACCTTGGCGGGCCCGGAAGCCGGCTTGTTGGTGGTGTTGCGGTCGGTGTTCTGGAAGCCCGGGAGGTAGCTGAAGCTGACGCGCTGGTCGTCCATCCGCCGGCTCTGCGTGTGCGCCAGCATGTCCAGGAAATTGTCCATCTCCGGCGGGGGGCTCGGGCTGTCCTCTGCGGGTGGGGCAGACACAGGTGTGAGGGAAAGGCTGGGCAGTGCCAAGAGGGAGCCAGGATGCCAGGGCTAGTTCTCTCCCCTCCTGCACATGGCCATGAGCCCCTCTAGCCCAGCATCCCTGACCAGCCTGACGCCCTCTAGGATGAGGTGACTGGCTCTGTGGAGGTGGGGAAAGCGGTGGGCGTGATTTATCTTGACTTTAGCAAAGCTTTTGATTTGGTCTCCCACAGTATTCTTATCAGGAAGTTACAGAAGTACGGGTTGGATGAATGGTCTATAAGATGGATAGAAAGCTGGCTAGATCATCGGATTCAATGGGTAGTGATCAACAACTCCATGTCTAGTTGGCCACCAGTCACAAGCAGAGTGCCCCAGGGGTCGGTGCTGGGGCCGGTTTTGTTCAACATCTTCATTAATGATCTGGAGGATGGGGTAGATTGCACCCTCAGCAAGTTTGCAGATGACACTAAGCTGGGGGTTGTGGTAGATACGCTGGAGGGCAGGGATAGGATACAGACCTAGACAAACTGGAGGATTGGGCCAAAATAAATCTGATGAGGTTCAACAAGGACAAGTGCAGAGTCCTGCACTTAGGACAGAGGAATCCCAGGCACTGCTACAGACTGACTGACTAGGCAGCAGTTCTGCAGAAAAGGACCTGGGGGTAACAGTGGATAAGAAGCTGGATATGAGTCAGCAGTGTGCCCTGGTTGTCAAGAAGGCTAATAGCATATTGGGCTGCATTAGGAGGGGCATTGCCAGCAGATGGAGGGCAGTGATTATTCCCCTCTATTCGGCACTGGTGAGGCCACATTTGGAGTATTGTGTCCAGTTTTGGGGCCCCCACTACAGGAAGGATGTGGAGAAGTTGGAGAGAGTCCAGTGGAGGGCAACAAAATGATGAGGGAGCTGGAGCACAAGACTTATGAGGTGTGGAGAGGCTGAGGGAACTAGGTTTGTTTAGTCTGCAGAAGAGAAGAATGAGGGGGGATTTGATAGCAGCCTTTAACTACCTGAAAGGGGGTTCCAGGGTGGATGGAGCTAGGCTGTTCTCAGTGGTGGCAGATGACAGAACAAGGAGCAATGAGGGAAGAACAAGTGAGGGAAGGTCTAGGTTGGACATTAGGAAAAAGTTTTTCACTAGGAGGGTGGTGAAGCACTGGAATGGGTTACCTAGGGAGGTGGTGGAATCTCCATCCTTAGAGGTTTTTAAGGCCTGGCTTGACAAACCCTGGCTGGGATGGTTTAGTTGGGGTTGGTCCTGCATTGAGCAGGGGGTGGGACTAGATACCTCCTGGACTCCCTGCCAACCCTAATCTATGATTCTATGATCTCGCCTCCTACCAGCCCTGAGCACGGCCCTCCAGTCCCCCAGTCCCACCCCTACACTTACAGAGGCAGGTGTAAACCTGCATGCACCTGGCCACGTGTGTGATGGTGCCCGCGGGGCTGGCAGATCCTTGATGACCTGCAGTGGGTGGCATCCTCAGTCCCAGCCTGGCAGAGCCTCCCAGGGCTCTTATGGGGTTTAAAGTTTCCAGGCCCTGTTTTCAACCCAGCCCTTGCGCTGGACTTTTCAGTTTCCTGTGGCAGGGAGTTCCACAGGCTGCCTCCCCTGCAGGGGCCCACTGTTATCCTGGAGATGCGCAAGCTTAGCTGAGCTCATTCCCAACCCCATGCCCTGGGGCAGGGCTACCACTGGGGCTCCCACTGGTGCCACGCTGCCAGGAGAGGGGGCAGGCGAGGGGGTGGAGGCCAGAACCTCTGATTCTAACCCCGAGAGCCACCGGCCCCCTCCACCCCCCCCCCCCCCCCCCCCGCCCGCTGCCAGGACTCACGCTTCTCCAGCTCCGAGCCGCTCCGGCTCTGCCCGATCTGGATGTTGCAGCGCTGCTCGTCCATGCGCCCGCCTTGCACGTGCGTCAGCAGGTTGAAGAAGCCTTCCTGCTCTGGGGAGACGGACTGCCAGGGGAGAGAAGGGGGTGGGTGAGATGGGGGTGGGGGAGAGCCCCCCAGCCTTCCTGCAGTGACACCCTCCCCTTGGCCTCAGGCTGCCCCCCAGTAATGCCTCCTGTGCAACCCTCCCTTCCCCCGCTGCCCCAGTCCCCAACAGTCAGCTCCCACAGAGTCGCCCTCTGCAGAGCGCAGGCACAGTCCCAGCACTAGGGGGCACTCACAGGCCCACCAGGGACTCCAGCAGGGACTGAGCCCACAGGCTGACCAGGGTGTGGTGAGGCACTGGGGGCTCCCCCCGCCCCCCAAGGCAAAGGGATCTCGGCACCCGCCCCCTTTGGAGTATGGCGCGGGGGACCTGCCCCGGGCATCTGGCGGGCAGTGGGTTAAATCCCGGCCCTAAATCTACCACGACAGCCGGGAAACCAGCCCTGGGGGAATGTGGCGGGGTTGGGAGGGTCATACCCCATTGCCCTGCTCTAACCACTAGACCCCACTCTCTGCCCAGAGCTGGGGCCAGAACCCAGGTGTCCTGACTCCCGGCCCTCCCTGCTCTAACCACTAGACCCCACTCCCTGCCCAGAGCTGACTCCTAGCCCTCCCTGGGCAGAGCTGGGAGAGGCCTGCACCAATCCACCTTTTCAAACTACATTCTGCAGCACTCTGCTCCAGGCCCGTTATCGAGGGCAGGGTCCCAGAGCCGCCTCCCCCACAGACTCCGGACCCGAACCAGGCCCAGACTCGGCCTGGTACAGAGATTGCTGGAAGCTAGCAAAGGAAAAGCTCTTACAGCTGCTGCAGCTGCCCCCAGCACCCAGGGCAGGGCTGCCCCTGTGACTTGCTGCCACGCTGCCAGCGCTCAATGCCCCAGGACCCTGGCGTTTCCCATGGGGAGGGATCCCAGCCCAGGCCCTGGTTGTACAACCTGGCCCAGCCTTCATAGAACCATAGAATATTAGAGTTGGAAGGGACCTCAGGAGGTATCTAGTCCAACCCCCTGCTCAAAGCAGGACTAACCTCAGCTAAATCATCGCAGCCAGAGCTTTGTCAAGCCTCAGCTTAAAAACCTCTAAGGATGGAGATTCCACCACCTCCCTAGGTAACCCATTCCAGTGCTTCACCACCCTCCTAGGGAAAAACTTTTTCCTAATGTCCAACCTAGACCTCCCGCCCTGCAGCTTGAGACCGTTGCCCCATGTTCTGTCATCTGCCACCACCGAGAACAGCATAGCCCCATCCTCCCTGGAACCCCCTTCAGGTAGTTAAAGGCTGCTATCAAATCCCCCTCATTCTTCTCTTCTGCAGACTAAACAAACCTAGTTCCCTCAGCCTCTCCTCATAAATCCTGTGCTCCAGCCCCCTAATCATTTTTGTTGCCCTCCACTGTACTCTCTCCAACTTGTCCACATCCTTTTTGTAGTGGGGGGCCCAAAACTTGACACAATACTCCAGATATGGTCTCACCAATGCTGAATAGAGGGGAACAATCACTTCCCGCGACCTGCTGGCAATGCCCCTCCTAATGCAGCCCAATATGCTATTAGCCTTCCCTGTCTTGTTCCCCTGCTTCTAATCCTTCCTCCAGGCCTTACCCTGGAGCATCCTCAGCCTCCCAGCACAGAGCGGCTCACCCGTCCCCCCAGCCAGACAAGCCCTAAGACAGACAGAGAGACCCCCTGTGGGCAGCCCGTCCCCATGCCCCCTCGAGCGTCTGCGCGGCTGTCCTTTGACCTGCCTCCAAGTTACCAAAAGCTTTCAAGTAACGAGGGGCCCGGACTGGAATCCGATATTGGAGGGGGTCACACTACAGCTGGGTAAAAGGGCTGCCCCCACCCCTGCCTCGCTGCTCCCCAGTTCCCCACTGCCCCGGCGTTATTTACTGCCTTTCCACTGCTGCCCCCCCCAGCACTTTCCCTTCCCTTCATCTTACAGCTGCCTGCCTGGGCCTCGGTCCCATGCTCGGGGTCACATCGATCACCGGCTTTGAGATCAGGAAGAACCCTTCCACCAGGGCAGATTGGCAGAGGTCGGGGGGGGGGGGGGTTTTCCCCTTCCTCTGCAGTGCAGCGCATGGATCGCTGCTAGCAACATCTGGGCACGTCTCACCGGTGATTCCCTGCCAGCGCAGGGGCTCAGGGACCTTGCTCGCCCCTGGTCTCTGCCTGTGGCAGATGGTACCTTAATTTCCTGAGGACCAAAATGCTTTAGTTTAGCTGAGGCCGTTGGACTCAACACAGGGATGTCTGGGTGAAATGCAATGGCCTGCTACCCAGGAGGGCCCAGTAGCTGTGCTGATCATCCCTTCTGGCCTCAAACGCTCTGAAACGATCTGCTGCTTTGGCTTCTTATTACTATTGCACAGAAACGCCGGGGAATTCTTGCGTAGATGCTACCAAGAAACGTGCTTTTGTTGCTCTGCCTTTCCCAACACCAGGATTCCCTTTGGCAACGGCGCTAGAGACCGCTCGGGCTTTGTTTCAGATGCTGGGATTTTAGTTATCCAGGATGTCCCTGCCCTCAGCTAGAGACTGATTCAACCCACGCTAGACAAAGTGAGTCCGGAAACAAGGCACCATCCGTTAATGGTGAGTTAACAGTGTACCAAGGGCTGTGTGGGCTTCTCCGAAGGTCTGTTCTAGTTCACACAGGAATCCACGCAGACACGTCCTAGAGCCCGGGCCATACGAGGGATCAGACTAGAGCGGTGGTTCTCAAACGTATTTCATTGGGCCCCCCTTTATTGTGTCTGTAGGCGTGTACGCCCCCCCCCGTACTGCCACCCCGCTGTGAGGGCAGAGCGGAGAGCAGTGGCTGCTGGGGGGTGCCCGGCTCTGAAGGCAGCGTTGCGGCAGCAGAAGGGTGGCAATGTCTCAATATTGCTTTTTCCAGCGGGTTTAGCAGCCCATGGTCACTTCTGTGCTGCTGCTGCCACCCCCGGGGCTGACAGCCGGAGCCCCGCCGCCTCCCAGTGGGGGATTGCGGGGGGGACGGGAGGAGAAGGCAAGCCTGAGCCCGGGTGGCAGGGCTCTGGCTGCCCCTTTATCCCCGCCTTCCGGGTGTGCATGGCCCTTCTGCACGAGCCCCAGCCCCCAGAGCTGACAGCCAGAGCTCTTTAAAAAAAACCTCCCAGCCTTGCCCTCACCCGTGCTGTATGCAGAGGTCACACCCCTCCCTGCGGCCACTCCAGCCGCCCCTGCTTATCTAGAGCAGGCCAGCATTAGCCCTCTTAGCCACAGCTGCTGGTCTGCTAGTTCCCACCATGACCCCTAAGTCCCTTTCAGAGCTTCCCTAGCCTTTAATTGTGACCTACATTCTCTGTCCCTCGCGGCATGACCTTGCATTTGGCTGTATTAAAAGGCGCGTCGGTCACCAGCCCAGCTTACCACGCGGCCCAGCGGGCTCTGTCTGACTGACCTGGCCTCATCGGTATTACTGCTCCGCGCTGTGGTTATCAGCGGCAAACGTGAATAGCCAAGAGTTTCTGTTTTCTTCCAGATCACAGATAAAGCGATGGACTAGCACGCGGCTGAGATCAGATTCCCCCCCCCACTAGAAACCTCCCCACTGGATGACAGTGGCCCATTTACAATTCTTTGCTGAGACTGATCAGTTTTTTTAAATCCATTTAATAAGGGATTTTTAAATCCGTTTAATAAGGGTTGCTCTGGTTTTGTATATTACAACCACAGATAACCCTGCACTGGCCTCCAGGGGAGAGGTGGTTGTGCAGCGTAGCGGACTGGTCTGCTATCTAGTAATAAAACCTAGCTCTTCTCAGCCAGAGCTCTCAAAGCATGGCAGGAGCATTATCTCCATTTCACAGATGGGGAAACTGAGACACAGAGCAGCGAAGTGACTGGCCCAGGGCTAGCTGGGACTAGAATCCTGAGTCTCAGTCACCTGCTCGATCCCCTGGGCCGAAGTGCTGCATCCCAGACGGATGCTGGCCGACCCATATGACGGCAGAGCTTCAGTTGGTGGAAAAACTCCAGCCCAGTGACATACTTATGTGCATCTTTCTCAAAACACAACAAGCACCAGGCCCAGCTCCTCACAGGGACTTTGGTGCCTAACTCCCATTGATTTCAATTAGGTGCCTAAATCTCTTTGAGGAGCGGGGCCCAGGCATGAAGCCGAAGTCAGCATTCTGTTACAAAGCGCCATGCCTGCAGCGAGACCGTCCTAGTGCCTGCCTCCCGTTGTCCGTGCCTCTGCTTCTGCGCAATCTCCTCCCCCCACCTTCGCGCGAAGCACCCTGGGAAGTCTCCAGCACCCCCAGGGGTGGGTGCATGAGCCAGCGACTCCCACCACGCTGCCGGGCACGTGAGCTGCGAGCGAGTGGGTGGCGCCCGCTGCTGGCTGTGCTGGGCAGTGGGGCTCTGCACCGGCTGGAGGGTCACCATGGGGAATCACGGGGTCACCATGGGGGAATCCTAGGGGCTGATTCCCCACTGCCCAGCTCCCCATGGGCCCCACTCCCTGTGCCCCCGGGGCCCCGTGCCCCTCAGGTTCAGGCTCCATTCGCGTCTCAACACCTGCCCCTCTGCCCCAAACCTCTGGCAGCTCAGCTCTGCATAGGTCTCCTCAGGCCCCCATCACCGCCTCTGTTTCTATCTTCACACCCCCAATGGGGAGGGGCAGGGCTGCCACCCCCATTGCACGGAGGGAAACTGAGGCCAGAGAGCCTGGCCCAAGGTCACGCAGGGAGGGAGTGGCAGAGCAGGGAGCTGAACTCAGGGCACCCATCTGTGCCCCACGCCCGGCACCATCCTCCCAACCCTGGCTGAGCGCTGCCGCTGCCACTCAAACCCGCCGGCGGGCGTTCCTCTGCTGACGGTTTGATGCCAAAGGCCCTGGCGGCTCAGGGCTCCCCCAGGCGCCTACGTACCCAGTGCCGGGCACAGGTGCTGGGACACGGTGCCGTTCCCCACTAGGCACCGCGCCAGCCCCGGGCAGCTGCCATCCAAGAGCATGTGGGAGCTGCTCAGCAGCCTGTGTAATGAGCGTGAGCGTGACCCCGAGCTCAGCTGCCCTGCACCGCACGGCTGGGCGGGATGGTTCTGACCCCCGGGCACCTGGCACTGTGTTGCATTGGTGTGACCACCTGGCCAAGCTCCTGCTGGCACTAACCTGCCCCCTCGCTGGCAGCCCCAGTGGAGCAGCCTGGGGGGGGACTGGCTGGGCCGCAGGGACTGAGCCCCCCTCTGTGCCCCCAGCTGGGTCCCTCCAGGGCAGGGTTCTTTACCAGCACTGCCCTCACGAAACGCCAGCCACGGGCCAACGCTGGGCGTTTCGGGGGAGGGAAGGTCGTGAGACACCAAGGAACGGGCTGCATGTGGGGAAGGGACAGGGCGCCTGCCAGGAAAGGCCATCGCTGCCCCAGTCCCCCCCAGTCTACTGGTGGGGCTGGGAAAGGGGTTATCTGTGGGTCAGCTCCTTCCATCCCCAGGGGGTGGTGCAGCTGGATGGACAGAGGCAAACGGAACTGCAGGAGTCTCTTCCCTGGGTCTAGTCAGAAATGGGGGCCCCTGTCTTACCGGGGGGGAGCCCCCACCCTGCTGAGACCCCGAAGCTCTGGCTTTTCAGGGAAGCACCCCAAAGCTGGGGAAATTCCCCACCTTCTGGCCTCTGAGCCTGCCAGGGTCTCCGGAGAGGTTGGGGGGCAGAGATAGATGGTGTCTCTGCCCACACTGTGACTGGCAGCCATGAGGTGAGGGGGGCCAGGAGGTGGGAACGGGGGAGAGGCAGGCAGGGGATGGCAAAGCCAGGTCAGGCTGGGTCTCCCTGAACGGCCCAGCCCCCAAGGCCGGGCACCAGGTGGCCAAGGAGCAGCTGAGGCGTGAGGGCACCTGGGGCCTGTCAGGCCAGAGGGGAGGTGACCTGTGGGGAGCTGTGACTGGCCGGAGCAGCCAGGGGGTGGCCCAGGCAGCAAGGGCCCTCCCCAGCCAGGACCTGCTGGGCAAACGGAGGGGACAGCGCCACCAGGAAGGCCCAGCTCAGGATCGTGGCAGGCACCGAGGGTCACAGCACTGCTCGGGGCCAGCAGCTGGAGTGTGAGCGGCGCGTGGCCAGTGTTAGCGAGTGCCTGCCCCGTCCTGCCTCGTGCAGTGCCAGCGGCTGCTGGGCAGCTACGTTCGCACCACAGCCCAGCCGCCCTCCCAACGCAATGGGGCCAAAAGCCACAATGGGTGTAAATCGGCATCACGCCGGCAGCATCAGCCTCCCACGCAGAGATCAACGGCGTGAAACCCACTGGGGATCTGGCCCCACGGGCTCTGAGGGCAGGAGACCGATTTACACCATCTGGGGATTTGGCCCGATGCAGTGACGATTTCTCTGCAGTTCAAAGTGACTCAGACAAAGGGCTCCTGTCTTACGCTCCCCTGTGGGACGTGCCAGCACAGCTGGGTCCCCCCTGGTCCCCTGCCAGGAGGGGGCCCAGCTTCTGCTGCGACCAGCCACTGGGGCTGATCCCAGCCAATTCGCATGACACTTGGTGGTGCTGTCAGGGGATGCCAGCCCCGGTGAGCGCAGGGCAGACGACCCAGCCCCTGGGACAAGGGGGACAGACGGACAGAGCTCCCTGTGGTGCGAGAGACCCCATGTGATCTGGGCCCCGGCGACCTTGGCAGCAGGCAGGGCAGTGCCAGCTTGCCTGGCGTGTGATGGGGAGGGTCTGAGAACGTCCTGGGGGCTGTTAGCTCCCCTCTCGTTGATCACTAGTGATCTGCCTCCCGCCATGCCCCATGGCTGAGCCTCACCTCACCCCGCCCACCGCCTGGGGGGCTGAGAGCTGAGCCACGCCCCGAGGGGCTGGAAGCTTGGGGCTGGCACGGCGCCACTCCGGCAGCTACCCCCATCTCCCACCTGCTCACTGCCCCACCCTGCCTCTGCCGTGGCTTCTGGCTCCCCTGGCTCTGTCTCCCCTGAGCGTGGGCTCTGGAGCACTGACCTGGTGACTGCGGGAGCCCGCGGGACCCACGGGCGCAGCGGGGCAGCAGCACTGCCCTGGAGGAGAGTGTGAGAAACAGACCGGCGCCAGCACGAGCCGAGTGCCAGGACAGGTCGCTGGACAGGGGCAAGGAAGGAAGGACAGAAATGGGGGACGTGGGCACCCAGGGAGCATGACCCTCCCCTCCCGGCCACGCTCGCTCCCCCAGGGCCCACTGTGCCTGTCACTGTTACTAACAATGCCACCTCTACGCGTGGCGCTGCCCTGAGCACAGCTGGGGCCAGGATCTCACAATGCCACCCTCCGCCCTGCGTCGGCCTCTCCCTCGCGGTGGGACTGGAGTCGATGCCACAGCTGGGGTGGGCCTCCAGGAGTCCTTGGCAGCCAGGCCTGGGCACTGACCATTAGACCCTGCTGCCCCTCTAGGGCCTGTGCGCCATGCCCAGTGACCCCTGCATTATAACCCACGAGGCTCGAGTGCCCACAGCCATGGGCAGCCCCTGCCTGGACCCGACGGGCGGGTGGGTCAGACGTCCCACAGGGGCTGGGATACCCAACCAAGGTGCCGATCCTACCAGACCAGCTCAGAACAACTGCCACGCAGCAACCGCTCCTCAGTCCATTACACTGGTCGCTGCCCCCCACCGCAGACCAACAGCTCCCCTAGCCCAGTATCCCCCCCGATCAGACAACGGGCCCAGCTCACCTGGCATCTGTGACCAAGACCCTTGTGACACCCACTGGCCAGGGGGTTAGGAAATCTCCCGAGCCTGGCGTGTAGGTTCTCGTTCCCCGGTGTCAGGGCAGGGGCGATCGCCAATGAAAGCAGGTGTCATGCCGGACGTGCAGGTCATTGTGAGGTGTGGGTCACAGCTACCAGGTAAGGGGTTAGGAGCACGCACTGAAAACACAGCTTACAGTGATCGGTCCCCGGCAAAGGGGAAAACCAGGTTTCCCTCCGGACTGGAGGTGAGAAATTTGGACTGTTGTTCGGATGTGAATTAAGCAGCGGAAGCTAACGCAATGGCTGCCCATTTACATACGAAATCACACCTTAACGAAGGGCAGGGAAGCCACCAGCAGAGAGGAAAACACAAGCCCCAGGTGGTTACTTGTCTATACGCAAAGCCAGTGAACTCAGGAGGAAGTAAACGGACAGCATGTTTACATGCAGGAAAATTGGATCTCAGCTAATTCGGATTGGAAATGGTGCAGAGGACTTTAGGGACTGCACACATCTTCAGAGCGGAGGCTAGCCTGGACGTTCAGTGTCTAGAAAGTGCGCTGGGTTCTGTGTAACCGTTTACATCCAGCATCCTCACTCACTTTCGCTCCAACCTGTGATGACCAACTGACTCCTGCTTTCAGGAGCACCGTGTCCCAGCGCTGTGGTGTGAAGCGAAGCGCTGAATCCGACAGGCTGGTGTGTGCTGCTCCCTCGGAGCTGGGAGTAGCTGGGGTCAGGGGCTTCAAAGGGCCTCGGGCACGGGGGTGCCCCAGCTGTTAACCTGCAGGTGCAGTCAGGGCTGCCCTTGCTTGCGTGGCTAATGGGCTGGTGGTGTCAGGGAGCCGACACCCCGTCAAACACAAGCAAGGACGAGGGGACTCACAGTCCTGGGTCCCCCGAGAATCGTCCCAGTGTCTCCCTCCTGCCCAGCCTGCTCCAGCAGAGAGCCTGAAATGGCCACAATACACCCAGAGGGACAGGCTTGCTACAGATCTCAGCACCCAGCTGCTCCCATCGGTTTTAAGGGCTGAGGGTGGAGGTGCGGGGGCTAGGGAGCCTCGGTAGTTCTCAGCGTGCTTTGTTCTCAGCTGGGATCTCCCTCAGGGTCTGCGCCGGGCCTGGCACAACGGGGGCCCTGATCTCGGTCGGGGTCTGTGCAGCACTTGGCACATGGACAGGCTTGGACATGGCAGAGGTGGACATGGGGCCAGCACAGCCGGGCATGGCGCTGGCAGAGGTGGGCATGGGGCCAGCACATCCGGGCCTGGCATGGACAACACGTCCCAAACAGTGCAAACATTTTCTCTTAGTAAATCTCTCAAACGCACCCCAACAACCCTCCTCCCCAATCTCTGCCCCCATCCCCAGCCAGCCCCTGCTCCTGGACCCCTAACCACCCCCCTTGGCTCCCCTCTGAACCCGCATGGCCAGAGGACGTGGGGAGATAGATCCGAACCCTTGCAGCCTCCTGTGCTGAATGATCTAGTCCCTGGTCCCCCAGGCCAAGGGGGTGCTTGAGCCCCCGGGGATTTGGGTGCCCTCTAAGACCCCCGGGGGAGGCTGGTGTCCATGCCGTGACCCCCCGAGGGGCAGGATCATCCCCCACTCACCCCGCTGGATGGGTTGGAGGCCGGTGATGGCTCCTTTTTCTCCTCCTCCTCGGCTTTGCCTTCCACCGTGGTCATCCTGAGCCTGGCGCTACGGCCAACCAGTGCCAACTCCTCCCTGACGACTCCTCGCCCCACGGCCGCGGCTCACCCCCAAGGCGAGTGTCCAGAGAGCCCCCCTTGGCACGGCGCCCTGTCCCTGCCGCTACCTCTGCCCCTGCCTGCGACGACAGCCCCAGGTGCCCGTCAGCGTTAGGGATTTATAGAGCTCTCCTGTGCTCAGCATCCTGCCCCCCACCCCCGGCCAGCGTGGTGCCACCCCCTGGCCCCCCCCGGCAGCCCTGCTCTGCCCGCCCACATCCACATCCATATTTTAATAAACAGGCGCCCAAGCTGCTCGTCCATCCGATCCCCGTAATCTGCATAAAGATTATCCCGGATAATTGTCTCACAAAAGCCACCCGGGCGCTTCGTTAGCGCGTGTGAGTGCGTGCGTGCGTGCGAACCAGCCGCTGGGGAGGCCGGCCCGGGTCAGCGCCCCCACACCAGAACTGAGGGGTCCCAGCCAGAACCGGCACCAGCCTCCCCTTACGCAGAACCAGCCCCGGCCCCCGCCCCACACTCTGACCCAAGCCAGGCCCCAGCTCCAGCCCCTGCCCCACACTGTGACCCAGCCCAGGTCCCAGCCCCAGAACCAGCCCCTGCCCCACATTCTGACCCAGCCCAGGCGCAGAACCAGCCCCCGCCCCACATTCTGACCCAGCCCAGGCCCAGAACTCCTCTTTCTCACCCCCCCGCCCCCCAGAACAAGACCAGGCCTCTCTAGGCAGAACCAGTGCCCCCTCCCGCACCCTGGCACCAGGCCCCACCTCCCAGAACCAGCACCCCCAGCTCTGCCCAAGCCCCAGGCCCATCTCTTGGATCTGGCACCAGACTGGCTGCTTGGGTGTGTGTTCCCCGCTCGGTTCTGGTACCGGGCCCGAATGCCGAGGAGACTCCGGTGGCACCAGGCCCCCTGCTCGAAGCCGGCTGCTCCCGGCCATTGGCCTGGTACCCGAGGAGTGGGGAGGACCCCCCCCCCCCGGGGGCACTCCTGGCACCCCCTCAGCAGCACGGCCCTTCTCCCCCCTGGAGGGGCAGGAGCTGATGGCTGGTACCCCCGAAGGCCGGACTGCGGGTACAAACAGCCCCCTGAGAACACGGCTGGGCCTCTGTCCATGCCCCATGCATGCTCCATGCCAGCCCCGCCATGACAGAATGGCACTGCCCTGTGAGGGGGGGGGCTGGGGTCTAGTGGGGGTGGGGCTGCGAGCCAGGACTCCTGGGTTCTGTCCAAAGCTCTGCCAATGGCAGTCCTTGGTGTGTGCAGTGGGGAGAGGCTGTTGACTGGCATCGCGGTGGGGGGCTGGGGATGCGCGACTCTCTCAGGTGCTGGGGGGCAGCAAGGGCGGGAACGTGCCTTCAGCCCTGCTTCAGTCCAGCCGAGCCAGGGCTCCCCCCTCCCGTACCACGTGGGGGGCAGCCCTGCTGTGCGGGGACTGATGGGGCAGTTCGCAGGGTGCTTCTCCTCCTTCCTCCACAGCCGGGTCCAGCCCCCTGCTCGGCCAGGGGCTGCTTTTCCTGGGGGGCCCCTGCGGCTGAAGCAGTGAGGGGCCCCGGGGGAGGGGCATCAAGAATCCCAAGTGACATGGGGGGCTGGTACTGGGAGTGGGGGGAGCAGGGAGCCCCTGGGAGATGCAGACACAGGACAGGGCCTGGCATAGAGATGGGACCCCGGGGGGCAGGGCCTGGCATGGGGAAGGGGCCTCTGGGAGGCAGGCAGAGGGCAGGATCTGGCATAGGACCCCTGGGGGGGGGGGCAGGCAGAGGGCAGGGCCTGGTGTGGGGACCATGGGGCCCGGGGCAGCATCTGGGAGCGAATACCCCTGACCGCAGGACGCCAGGAGACTAATATGGCTCAGCGTGGGGCCCTGGGCCCCGGATTAAGAGGCCTCATTTCCCAGCACGTCAGGGGCTCCCCTGGGAATCCTGGCCCCAGAGAACAGGCGGGGGGTGGGGGATGCCAGGGGTCTCCGAGGGAAATCCCCATGGGGCTGTGGGGGGATGGGGAGGCAGAAGGGCTGCCCCAGCATGGTGCCTGGGGCCCTTGGGGGGTGTCACACAGCTGGGGGGGCGCTGGGGGGGCTCGTGCTGCGTGGGAGGTGTCTGGGGAGGGGTCACATACTTGAGGGAGGCGGGGGGGGGTCACAACCTGGCAGGCAGGCTCCGGCGGGGGAGGCACACACCTGGGGGGGCGCCCAGACGGAGCTGGCGCTGGCATACCGGGCGCTGGCGTCCTGGTCGTCCAGGAAGGCGGTGGGCAGGCTCTGGTACCGCCGGCCCGGCAGGGCGAGGGTGCGGAGCAAGCCCAGGAGTTGCCCACGCAGGCGCCATCGCCCCCTTGGCCGCCTCTTCAGCACCTGGGGAGGGACAGAGAGCAGGGGGGTTGGCGGACCCAGGCTGGGGGGCTCCTGGGCACAGGGGCTGGGGAGCACAGCCCCTCCCCACCCTGTGACCCTGCCCCCCAACTTCCCCACCCCGCACCCCACTGCCCCCCCCCGCCCTGTGCCCCTGCCCTCCAGCCCCTGTGCGCCTGCCCTTGCTCCTTCCCCACCCTGTGACCCTGCCCCTAGCCCCTCCACCCCGCACCCCACTGCCCCCCCTGCCCTGTGACCCTGCCCCCACCATCCAGCCAGCCCCTTCTCCCATGACTCTGCCCCTGCTGCCTCCACCTAACCAGTACCCCCGTGCCCCACTGCCCCCACATGCCTCCCCACCCTGCCCCCACTGCCCCAGCTCCCCCTTCACTTGTTCCTTCGGCTGCCCACCAGACCTCGCTCCAGCTGGTACCCCCAGCCCCTCCCCACCCTGCGCCCGCACAAACCCGCCGTTTCTGCCCACGCTGGTCCCCCCCAGCGGCTCAGCCCCGTGCTGCTCCTACCTGGGCAGACATGGTCCTGCGGTGCCACAAGAGGGAGATGGTGCCACCGACAGCAGGTCCCACCTGGGGAGGGGGGAACAAAGCTAGGTACTGCCTGCTCCCCTGAGAACCTCTGGGGTGAGGGGTGTGTCTGGGGGGAAGGGAGCCTAGGCTGGCAGGGAGGGGGCAGATTAGAAATAGGGGGTGGTGGGATCTGGGACTGGTGTCTTGACGGAAGGTGTCATGGGACAAAGAGCGACATCCCTAGCGCCCCAGCTGGCTCGGCTCAGCTCGGCTCGGCTCGGCTCTCACAAGCTAAACGGGGTCACAGCCTCATAGACTTTAAGACCAGAAGGGACCATTGTGAGCACCCAGCCCAGGGGTTCCCGACCTTTTTGGCTCGAGGACGACAAGTCATTTTTACAACCCTGAAGGGCCACCAGGCTCTGCCAGCAGCTCCCCCCTCCTCCTTCCCCCCAGTGCAGCCGGACAAAAGGAGTTGAGCAAGGAGGCTGCCTCTGCACTGATCTCCTGTCCCCCGGCTGCAGCAGGGAAACCGCACACATCCTATAGCCCCGTGCGCTCCACCGGGGTCCCTAGGCCGTGGCTCTCTTCTGCAGCTGGGGGAATGGGAGATCAGTGCTCGCCTCCCTCTGGCTCCAGCAGGGACCCCAGCACCTATGGACCCAGGCAGAGCTTTGCCGGGCTCCCTGCTGCAGCCGGGGGAGGGGAGCGCTGATCTCCAGTCCCCTCAGCTGCAGCAAGGAACCTGCACCCGTCTTTTAGCCCCGTGGAAACATGCCCCACCTGGGTCCTTCGGCAGCGGCTCCCTGCTGCAGCCAGCGGGAGGGGAGCCATGGGCCACTTTGCAAGCCCCCACGGGCCACTTTTGGCCCCTGGGCCACAGGTTGGGACCCACTGATCTAGTCTGACCTCTCGCATGTCGCAGGCCACAGACTCCTCGCCCACGCCCCTCGCCCACCCACTCCTGCAGTAGGCCCAGAACCTCTGGCTGAGTTAGTGACATCCTCAGATCGGGATTTACAGATGTCCAGTCACAGCGAAGCCACCATTGACACTAGTTGAAACCTGCAAGTGACCCGGGCCCCATGCTGCAGAGGAAGGCGAATGTGTCCCCCCCACCCCAGGGTCTGTGCCAACCTGACCCGGGGGAAAATTCCTTCCCAACGCCAAATCTGGCTCAGTTAGATCCAGAGCATGTGGGCAAGCCCCAGCAGCCAGACACCTGAGAAGGAATTCCCTGGAGTAACTCAGCGCCCTCCGCGTCCACTGTCCCATCACTGGTGGCTGCAGACATTTGCTGCCAGCCTCGCAGAGCAGCTCCGTGCCATTGTCGGATCTCCCAGCATCCCAGCCCCTCCAGCGACGTAGCAAGCTCAGGTTAGGAGCCAGTTGGGTTTTTTGCCCGCACGATGCCCCTTGGGAGGCTGCTTCAGAACGTCACCCCCCTGATGGTCAGAATCTTTGCCTGATTTCAAGCCTAAACTTCTTGACGGCCAGTTTATATCCATTTGCTCTTGTGTCCACATTGGTGCTGAACTTAAATAACAACTCTCCCTCCCTGGTATTTATCCCTCTGATGTAATCATATCTCCCCTCTGCCTTCCTTTGGTCAGGCTAAACAAGCCAAGCTCTTTGAGTCTCCTCTCATGAGGCAGGTTTTCCATTCCTCAGATCACCCTAGCAGCCCTTCTCTGCACCTGTTCCCGTTTGAATTCATTTGTCTTAAACATGGGGGACCAGCACTGCACGCTGTATTCCAGATGAGGTCTCACCTTGTACAATGGTACTTCCCTGTCTGCTGGAAATACCTCGCCTGATGCATCCTAGGATTGCATTAGCCTTTCTCACGGCCGCATCACATTGGCGGCTCATAGTCATCCTGTGATCAATACACCCAGGGCTTTCTCCTCCTCTGTCACTGCCCACTGACACGTCCTCAGCTTACAGCAAAAATTCTTACTGTCAGTCCCTAAGCGCACTAGTCAATTTCATCCCATTTCTATCACTCCAGTTTAAAAGATCATCCAGATCCTGGCTGATATTCCGGTTCTCCTCTATATTGTCAACACTTCCCAGCATTGTGTCATCCGCAAATGTTATTAGCACACGCCCACTTCTTGTGCCAAGGGCAGTAATAAAAACGTTAAATAAGATTGGTCCCAAGACCGATCCCTGAGGAGGTCCACTAGTAACCGCCCTCCAGGCGGACAGGTCACTGTTCAGCATAGCCCTGCACACAACTGAGGACAAACTAACAGGCCTGTAGCTTCCCAGATCCTTTTCTTAAAAACAGGAACCGTATCAGCACTTCTCTAGTCATAGGGTACGACCTGGGATTGACAGAGTCATTGCAAATCTTTGCTGTTGGGAATTGCAATTTCATGTGCCAGTTCCTTTCAAATGCTTGGATGGAGATGATCTGGATATCCCCGGGGCAGGCTGGCTCAGGTCTTGGACGGGGCATGTTCAGAGAAAAGGCCAGTGCCATAGGCTGGAGGTGGGAGGATACAATAGGGGGCACTCTCCCCTGGCAGGAAGTGCTGGCCCCAGTGTATTGCTCAGATTGTGCTGTTTTTGAGGTTATAAATCTGAGTCCCTGAGCGGGCATCACTAAGGAGCCCATGTGCCGTGTACCCCTCGTGTCCTGGCCCAGTCCCAGCTCCCTGCGTTCCATGCAGCACCGTGCGACTAGATGTGGGATCCTTCACTTGTCCTAATCTACGGTGCTGTGCGGCCGTTAAACAGCTGCTGTGTCCCACCCCAGAGGCAGCTGCATATCAGCACTGGACAAAGGATTCCTGTATAAACAGCCCCATGCCCCACCCCAGAGGCAGTTGCATCTCAGCGCAGGGCAAAGGATCCCTCTATAAACTGCCCCTGCACCCCACCCCATCTCAGACCTGGGACTGAACGCAGTGACTGGCTGTACAAGCGACTCTAGTCCTGGGAGTGACCAGGGCTGCTGGGCCCTTGCCTGGAGATGGGCAAAGCCTCACTGGAGATGGGGACTCCGGGGTGGTGCAAGGCCGGGGGAGGAGGAGGTTCCTCTGGCAGCGGGAGTCCCGCGACTCAGCCAGCGCCGCCCCAGCCAGCCCTCCCCATTCACCGAACCCTTCGTGTCAGCGATTTCCCGCCTTGTCACGCCAATCACACGAGGCGCCGCTCGACCGGTCACCTGCGATCACATGGTTTCGTTTCTGCACCTCGCCTGGCTGGTAATGAGCAGTGGATAACGGGCGGGGCTCTGGACTGGCTCCCCTGCTGTTCCAGGGATGCCCCACCAGTCCCGTCTCTGCCCCTGAGCCCCTTACCCAGTAACGCCGCCCGTCAGCGCCCAGCAGCCTGCGTGTTACATGAGTTTGAGGGTCTCAGCCCAGTCCAAGGAGGAATGGGTCCCGCTGTGATGGGCATTAGCTGGTAGCCCAGGATTGGCCAGGAGCGGCCCCCCGCTGCCTTCCAGGGCAGGGCAAGGGGAGGGGTGGAGGGTGCTCTGCTGTGGGGTCCAGCCCTCAGTCTCAGGGGCTGGCAGACCTGCCCCAGCAATGGACCCTCGCAGAGGCAGGGAGCAGCTGGAGGGGCCGTAGCACCCCAGCAAGCACTGGCCATTCAGCGCTGGCCCAGGGAAGGTCTCGCATCCAGGCCATTCTGGATGAGAACCGTCTGTGGAGAGAAGGCAGCTGAATGCAGACCCCCCCCCCCCCCCCCGGGCTCCCAGCAGCCCCCAGGGCCTGGCCCCTGTGATCCCTACTGTTAGTTCCTCCAAGGCCCTGGGCACAGGGCCCCTCAGCCTGCACCCCCATAGGGCCAGCAGTGGGGAACCCACCCTCTGTGCTGCCCCCTTACCTGGCTGGCTGGTACCTCCCACGGCCTTGACGATGGCCCCAGTCTAGCCCCGTTCCCTCAGTCCGCAGGGCACAGGAGAAGCCTCCTCTGCCAGCTTTGCCTGCTGGCACTCTGTCACATCTCCTGGTGAGGCCCTGCAGCTGACGCGGGGGGTGGCGCTGCCCTCCCAGGGGGCTCGTTAGCCAGGCCCATGCAGGAGCCTGGGGCCCAAATGCCAGGCCTGGCTCCCCAGCTGGCAGGGGGTTTCCTTGGCACCTGGCTACCCCTGGGGGTTAGATCCTAAAGTGCATGAGGGGAAGACGCAGCGAGGGAGTGTGTGAGTGTGTGAGTGTGCGCATGGGGATGATGGGAAGGGGGTGATGGGAAGGGGGGGTTGAAAAAAGGTTTAAACCAGAGGGATAGAGGGCATGCCCCATCTTCCTCTTCCTCAGAGTCCTGTGCTGGGCTGTGCCCCCTGGCACTGGGCGAGGGGGCTGGAAAGCGGCTTGCTCTGCCCCAGAGTGTCCCGGAGCTACGGGTTGTACCGGGCGGGCGTGAGGCCTGCAGGGACAGGTCCTGTGGCGGCAGCGTGCCCGGGCCTGGTGGACGTCGAGGGAGGGACGGAGCCTGTCCGCACGGGAGGCGTGTGGCTTGGGACAGCCGGCAGGGAGGAGAATGGGCTGATGGAGGCAGGGTTGTGCCCGCTGCCCGTGTGGGCTGAAGAACGGTGTCACTGACGGGGAGCCGCCTCCTGGCTGGTCCCTGCGGCTGTAGCCTGTCCAGGAGCTGATGTTGCTGGTCCTGAACCTCCTCCAGCCGCACACCCAGGTCTGCTGCCACCCTCTGCCCCGGCTCCTGGTATTGCCTGTGTAAGCCAGGTCTGGGTCGCTCTCCCCCTGCTCAGCAGCTGATGGGGGGCACTTTATTGCCTGGGCTTTGTATCTGCATGAGTACAACTAAGTACAAACAATCCCACGAGGTGCTGAGCAGGATGGGAACGGTCGCTGTGTCTGGTATTGTTACAAGTCACTTGTGTGAAGTGCAGGGTAACGCAATGTCGTCCTTCGATTGTGTGAGCAGATGGCAGCAGAGCTGTGCTTAGCCTGGGCTGAGGAAAACTTCACCCTAAACTGAGCAGAGCCCAGCGAGGGCGGCGGACGGATGCTTCAGCCTTATAAAGACAGCCCAGAGGATCTGAGAACTTGGTGTGGGGCTGGGTTGTTCCCAGGTGTGGGTTGAGAATCGGCTGCGGTTAGACGATAGAATGAATTATTCCTCGGGGAGTACCTTGTTTTGTTAGAGGCAGGGATGCTGCTCCGGTGTTGGCAGAAGGTTTTTCTCATGAGCTGCAGTCACTAGAGGAGCGAGGAAACCTTGGCTGACAACCGGCAGCGAGGAGCCGGTGCCTGAAGATGGTAGGAGCCAGTATCCGGGGCTGGGTGTGGCCGAGAGGTGGCAGGAGGCAGCAGCAGAGGAAGGACTGCAGAGGGGGACTGGCTGAGCCCCCAATGGGGTGCTGACATTGCAGCTAGGGGAGGCGAAGGACATGGCCCCTGTACTGTGGGATGAGTCCAGCTCATTGAGCTCATGAATTCTGTCTGCACCGGCTCCCAAACCAGAGCTGTGTTCCTTCCCTCCTCTCATTAAAAGGTTTCCTTTCCACACTCAGACTGTGCAGCGAGAGGGGAAGTGTTGCGCTTTGGGGCGCCCAGGGTGGGGGCTCGAGCCGGTTTGGTGTGGTGTCATTGACAGGGACCCCTAGATATAGAACCCGGCCCTAGCTGCACTGGCTCTGCCTGGCAGATGGGTCACACCTGTGATGAGCTGGGGGCGATAGGGAGGGAGGGGTGAGCAGCTCATCCGGTGATGAGGAAGCGGCTGTAGGGACTGGCAGAAGCAGCTCTGCCTTCCCTGCTTTGGACCCCTCGGCGCTGGTGGAGGAGCCTGGGCTGAGTGGGATGAGGCTTGGGAGGGCGGGTATCACTGGCGCGGTGGGTCCCAGGGCAAAGGGTCAGGGCCTGGGGGTGTGGTGGGCCCCATTGGTACGGGTTGCAGGCCAGAGGCTGATGAGGTGGCAGGGGATGTGAGTCCGAGCTGTGCATGGACAAGGGGGAGAAGGTGGGCTGCAGCTCAGAAAAACCCTCTGAGTTGGAAGATGGCTCCGGTGACAGTGGAACTGGCGGAGCGGGCGGGCCATGGTCCGGAGTCGGCAGGGGCCGGTCCAGCAGGAGCAGGGATGGTTTGTTCACTGGAGTGGGAACCGCCTGGGTGAGTGGGGGACCGGAGAGGGTAGGTAGGGAAACTCCAGTGCCTCCGTGGAGAGGAGTGGAGCCAAATAGCCCGGAGGCCAGGCAGTGGCCTTGGAGATGTCAGAAGGCCAAGGTGGCGTCTGTGGGCTTGGCTAGAATGGGACAGGCGGTGTGCATGCCGGAGTGAGTACCGGGGCAACCGGCAGCGCGGCTGGATCCTTTTTGCGCTTTGCTTTACCCTGGATGCGGGGAAGGTTGGGCAGCGACGTTGGCTGCAACATCTCACCGACCTGGCCCGGCCCGGGGAGGAAACCCTGCGTTTAGAAGCAGCCCTCGGCGGAGACAGGCTCCTTTGCCAATGAGAGCGCGTCTTACCCTCACGTCTGGGCTTGTCCATGACAGCCGGTACCGCCGCATCCGGGGTGCGAGAGGTGCTGGGAGGCGCTCACAGCCGCTGATGGACTCTACCCAGATGGTTCTGACGGTCCCAGATCCGATCGGGCAGGCGGGCTCGTGGCTTCCTCCATGAGTTATTTTCGGAGGCGGCTCCTGGGCTTTCCAGGTCCGCGGTGGGAAAGACTTGCAAATCACACAGCAAGCGGGGAAGGAGGTAGGACAGACACCTCTGGTGCTTGTCGCTCACGGAGAACGAACGCAGGCAAGAAACAACTTTTCAACCCCGGATCGTGGGGCATAGCCCCGGGCGGGGGGCAGACCCCAGTCGGGATAAACTAACGCTAGCTACAACTACTGTTACAGCTATCTAGCTACAAGGAAAACAAGAACCACGTACAAATGGGTGGATCACTTTCAGCTAAAAGACTCCGAGTGCGGAGGAGCAGCGGTTCCGATGTTGGCCATATGGCGCTAAGAGGAGACTGGAGAGGTATTGACCTGCACGGCCTGGTATAACCATGGCTGGGAGCACGATGCACGTGTGTGTCAACGGACGCTGCCAAGAAAACCTTCCAGCTCCGGCACGCAGGTCACATGCGCAGCCGTGTGTGGAATACACCTGGGGACCGTCGCTTGAAGAAGAACCACAAATGTTTGGGGGTTGTGTGGGTTTTTTCATCCCCCAGTGGCAAAATGAGAAAAGGGAAATGGGGAGAGAAACGGGGAGGGCTGCGGGGGGAGAGAATTTTTTTTTTTTTAATTTCTCAGTAAAAAACCAGACACGTTTCGAAAGAAGAAAATATTTTCTACACCAATGTAGTGAAAAAGGCTGATTTACCGACAAAAAAGGTCAGGATTTAGTTTAAAGAGGAGGGAAAAAAGAAGGGCTGTGCTAGAGGTACAGAATACAACGAAAGTGGGCGCATCTATGTGCACCCCTTCACCTGCCCAGTGTTGCAAGAGCAATGGGCCATGCTGTGAAAGCAAGTGTCAAGGAACTGGGGAACTCACTGCCACTGGATGCCACTGAAGTTTTGAGTCTGGCAGGATTCAGAGAAGGAGGGGGGCCAGGGGTAAGGATGTCAGGACAGAATTTAGAAAATAGGGACAAGCCCACTGCTGCCTGTCGGCGTGAGGGGGAAATCCCTCCCCCCCCACTGGTTATGTCATTATTCGCTACTAGGAGGGGGTTCTTGCACCGTCCTCTGAAGCAGCTGGTGCTGGGGCGGCTGGGCCCATTCATCTGATCGGGGGAGAGGCAGCAGGGAGAGGGCAGGATACCGGGCTAGATGGGCCCTGTGACACTGGCAGACCAGGGCGGGAAGTGAGTCTGGCTGGTCTGTTAAACCAGCTCCTGACAGGCGCATGGTTAGTGTGTCGGCTTCTGGGCTGCCGCACGTCTTGATCTCACCTATAACCTGTGTAGGCTGTGGGAGAAAGTTAGTGTGAGTTGCTTTGACCACCCTACAATTTCCCTCCCGCCGACATACCGCGCCCGCTGTGCTGAATTAGCATCTCCACCCCCGTGAGCGGCGCAGAGTCCCGGGACACCTCGTTAGCTCGCTGCAGTGCCAGTGCAGATGTTGCTTACGGCAGCTGTCACTGGCTTTTAGAAGCTGTGTCACGATGCCCCGCACTAACAGCACGTCCGTGCCAGAGCTCCTGGTGTGGATGCGCACCACCGAATCAAGGAGCAAAGTGTAGCCACGCACACGTGGTGTAATTATTGTGGTGTCTGTATGTCAGTCGACTTCATTTTATAGTGTAGACAAACACAGAAGAAGCGTTAATTACTGTCAAGTGCTGGACCTGCCCACACGAAGGCCCACTGAAACCAAATGAAACACTGAAGACTTTGTTGATTGCCCCCATGTCTTTGAAGAGGAGCCAAGCGCTGATTGACCCGTGTGGGAAATGACTACAAACCCCTGGCAAGAAGACGCTGGCTCACTATGGGGCTTGGCATTCGGCCAGGGCAAGATTTCTAAGCATAAGCAAGAGATCCCCAAGCTGCTTAGAATCATAGAAGATGAGGGTTGGAAGGGACCTCAGGAGGTATCTAGTCCAACCCCTGCTCAAAGCAGGACCAACCCCGACTAAATCATCCCAGCCAGGGCTTTTTGTCAAGCCAGGCCTTAAAACCTCTAAAGATGGAGATTCCACCACCTCCCTGGGTAACCCATTCCAGTGCTTCACCACCCTCCTAGGGAAAAAGTTTTTCCTAATATCCAACCTAGACCTCCCCCACTGCTAGGACCATTGCTCCTCGTTCTGTCATCTACTACCACCGAGACCAGCCTAGTCACCTAGCTTAGCCCTAAAGGACGTAGAGCACTTGCACATTACATCAGCTTGTGTTACCTTTTGGGCCTTAACCCCAGGTGGCAACAGAGCCCGGCGTGTCCAAGGGGACTCCAGGGTAAGGCTGTTAGAGGCTGGAGCAGTTCACACTCAGTCCTTGGTTGGTGAAATTGTGGCACCGACGTCGCGAAGCACGCCACGCATCGGGGCATGCCCACTGGCCAGCGTAGCACGGAGAGGGGATGCGGGGCTGAATGGGCCCATGGATCTGCCCCTGCTTTCTGTGCAGGAACCAGCCACTCTTAAGTTTCCTGCAGTGGCAGAGGGAGGTGGGTGGGACTCAGAAGCTGCCTCGTTAGCTACAGCATCGTTAGCTGGGATGCTGCAGCCTGGGGGGGGGGGGCTGGCTGTGGTGGGGGGCCCTGGGATTTGGGGGTGGTGCGTGTTACTCTCCATCCGGCCATTTCTGTAAGTCAGGCCGATCACACGACGCAGCTGCGTCCCCCGAGCCCAGGCCTGCCCCGCACAGCTGCTGGAAACCGTCCAGTAATTAGGAAAAGAGGTTTAATTTCAGGCAATGAAATGACACTGAAGCGGCGGGTTAGCCGGCTTTGGGCTGCACAGGCAGATGATAAGCGGGCCGCTTGCGTAATTGTGAACTTGGTGCAGGCTGGGCGCCTTCCCCGGCCCTGCCCAGCCCTGGGGGGTAGGGGGCAATCTGGGGGGCAGCGACTCTGGGGAGGAGGCACAGGGGGTCTCTGCCTGGAAGGAGGGGTGTTTGCGGGCCTCCGTGTGGGATGGCTCAGCCCCCAGCCTGGCCAGGTGGGCGTAGGGCAGGGGGCCCCGGGCTGCAGGCATGCCCACAAGGGATGGGGCGGGGTGGCAGGGCTGGCTCAGCCGGGGCTTGATTTACTCAGATCTTTACACAATATTTGCTCTAGGGCCTGTTGGAGGCACCAGCGCTGCCTATAGGGGCACTTCCTATAGGGGGCACTGTCACCCCCCTGCCCCCCACTGCCCCACCTCAGCCCTCCAGTCCTGCCTGCCCCCTGTGCACAGCTGCAGTACTGTACTGTAACCCCACCCCCTCCCTGCTATCCCCATTGCCTCCCCCAGCCCGGCTACATCCCCCCCAAGTCACCCCCAAACACTCTCCCTCCAGCAGGCAGGCCTGGCCCTGGGACTTGCCTCTCCCCCCCGCCCCGAGCGATGGGGGTCTCTGGAGGCTGAGCTCTTTCGCAAGCCTGGTGCCCCCATGGCTGGCCAGGGGTTCCATGACCCCCCCATGCCGGGCACAAGGGCCTTGGGGGTCTGGCACAGCTGGCACTGGGGAGGCAAGGGCAGCTTGGCACCCCCATTCCCACCAGCCCCCAGGGCTCTGACCAGCCCCGCGCTCAGCTCCCCCAGGCCCAGCTGCACAGGCTGGTGCCCTCACTGGGGCTAGGGCAGAGAATGGCACAGCACCATCCTGCCCTGTGGGGGGGAGGGCACTGGAGGCTGGGCCCGCCTGCCGGCTTTTGGGGCAGTAAGGTGCTGGGGCATAGCCAGCCCCACCTGCCCGCCTGGCACGGACTAGTCCATGGGTGGCTGCCTCAGGCCTGCCCCCGGCTCATGCTGCTGGAGGCGGGGAACAAAAGGGAGGCACAGAGTATGTGGGTGGGGCAGGCCTAGGGGGCACACAGAGCCCCACGGGTGGCCCAGCTGTGGGAGCAGCCACGGTGGGAGCTGGCGCATGCCCAGCTTGGCAGGTGTCTCTGCTGGACCGTTTTAATTCTGCGCCCCCAATCCTCCGCCCACCCGCCTGGCGGCCGCGCAGCAATTATCCAAATGGATGTTAATTGCGGCCGATAATTCCCCGGAGGGATCAGGGAGGGAAAGCGCCGCAGCTGAGCAGATTGGGGTTGGGGCCAAGCAGCACATCATGTCAAGTACCTGCACTGGGGTGCCAGGACCCGGCCCCCTGGCCAGCAGCCCCCCGTCAGCACGCAGCGCTGACCTCCCTCGTTGGCGCAGCACGGAGAGAGGAGCTGGCCTGACTGGCCTCGGCCGCGCCACGTTCCCCAGCAGGCTCCGTTTGTCATCACTGGCAGGGGTGGGAGGGGAGAGAAGGATGGTCCAGGGGGTAGAGCAGGGGGCTGGGAGGCAGAACTCCTGGGTTCCATGCAGGGCTCTGGGGGATAGTGATGGCTAGGGGTTAGCTCAGGGGCTGGGAGGCAGGACTCCTGGGTTCCATGCCCAGTTCTGCTCCCGACTCCCTGTGAGTCACTCCTGCTGTGGCGTGGGTGCCTGTCACTGGGATTTCGTGGCACATGGGTGCTGCTGGGCATTTTACAACCTCCCCCTCCCCCCCCAGCAGGTGGAGGGACCCCTATGTTTTGCCAAGCCTGGGCGCTCCTAGGCCGGCAGGTGCTGGGGGAGCCCCTGGCAGGGGCACAGCAAGGGCGTGATGCAGAGTCTGGGCTGCAGGGGGCGCCTGTGCTGGGAGAGACGGACCCAGCTGCTCCCCCTAGTGCTGTCAGTGGGAACTGCATTATCTCCTTCTGCCTCCCCATCTCCCACCCAGGGCAGCCCCCAACCAGGCTGGGACACAGGCGCCTGCCCCCCCGTGAACCAGGCAGGGGGCCTCAGCTTGAAGGGCTGCGAGCCTGACACGGCCTAGGCTGATCATGCAAGCAGGGTGCGCCCAGCCAGGCCATCCCTGCACCAAACGTGGCTCTGTAGCCAAGCCAGTGACCTCCAGGCCCCCCCAGCAATGCCAGTGCTACCCTGCCCCACACGCTGGCCAGGGAGGGGGGTCGAGGGGCTGTCAGAGGGTGCAGCTGCCTCCATTTCCCACTGAGACACGTGGGCCTGGCCCTCAGAGGGGCCCCACTGGGGTTACAGGCAACCAGGGCCACCCACTGCTCCAGAGCATCCCTGCAAGAACCAGCCTCACAGACCCGGGAAAGGCGGGTTTGGTCCTTGGCACAGCACAGCTCCTAGGCCTGGAGCCTCCCGCCCCCCTTGCGGTGTCCACGGACACGGGTGGCTGGCTGAGCGGCCCCTGAGCACCGCGGGAGCAGGGGACAGGCTCAGCGAGGGCAGGATGGGCAGGGATGAGCCATGGCAGGCGAGGAGGTTAAGAAGCTAGACACCAAAAGGTGAGACCCAACCTCTCCCCGTGATCGATGGCGAGGATCCCCCGTCCCAGGCACCACTGCTCTGGGCCCCGCTCCCCCACAGCTGGGGCAGTCCCTGGCCAGGGCCCTGCAGTCTCTCACTGGCTCCGGCGGGTGGGAGGAGGGCCGCTGATGACAGGCGGGCATTCTCTGTGCGGGCAGTGGGGCAGCTCTGGGCCCCATCCCCGCACTTGATCAGGACCCTGTAGCTGGCTGGGGGACCCCAGCCCCTCTGACACACAGACCAGAGCAGCAGAGCAAGGGGCAGCAGCAGGACCCGGGGGAACTGTGTGGGTGCCGGGCACGGCTGGGTGAGTCTGCCCTGCCCTGCTCTGCACCGGGGGGCCGGGCCCTGCTCCCACAGTGAAAGGAGCAGCCCTGTCATAACCACCCCCCCGCCCCGTACCCCACAGCCACCCTCTGGGAGCTGCCCCCAGGCTCTGCTGGCCAGGCCAGCTCGGAGCCAGGATGCCTGGGCCCTGTAGTGGGGCCTGACCCCCGGGCCGCAGAGCGGGACAAGGGGCTGGGGGGATCTCCCACTCCCTGCAGCCCAGGCTCTCAGCCACATGCCCCGACCCCAGGGCACAATCCCAGGAGGGCAGCAGTCAGGGGGGCAGCGCCAGCCCCATGTGTGTGACAAGAGGGGGGGGAGGGGCCGGGTGCCTCAGAGCAGGGAAAATACACACAGACATTGTCCTATTCACCCCCCCCCCCCGGCATGGGGTCACTTCTACCAGCCCTTGCCCCGCTGGGGGGCGAGGGGAGCTGGGAGGGCACTGCAGCCATGGCTCCCACGCCCTACAGGGGAGGGGGAGCTGGGTAGGATCAGCCCGAGCCCAAGGGGGCTGGAGCTGGGTACGCCCCCAGAGCTGGGGCTCAGGTGGCCGGGAGGGGCCCTGGTGCCCAGGGAAAGGCACTGGGGAGGTGTTTGCCATGGGGCAATGGGCATCTGACCCAGGCACCTTTGGGTAGGGGGGCAGGGAGCCCAGCCACGTCCCGCAGGGGCCTAGGTGCCGCCCGGCTCTGGCCTGAGGCTGCCCTGGCCCCACACCCACCTACCAGCCCTGAAGGGCTCACGGGTGGCCCCTGCCCAGGTGACAGGCCAAGCGACTGCCATGGGGCAGCAGCTCCCATGCTGCCCCCCCACGCCGGAGCAGAGATCCCCGCCAGGAGGATGGGGCCGAGAGGCCAGGCTGTGCCGGGAGGGGATGCGGGGGGCTGGGGCTGCGCCAGCGCCCCAAGGCGGGGAAGGGGGCAGAAGGGGCATTTCTCTTTAACCCTTTGCAGACTGGACAGACAGCCCTCCCCACAGGCAGATGCTGGTGGCAGCCCCTGCACCCCCCAGCGCTGGCAGAGGGTGAGAGCTGGGCTGGGGGTGGCTCTGCTTTGGCTCCCAGGCAGGGGCGATAGGAATGATTGAGCCTGGTAGATAAAGGAGACTGACTCTGCCCATGCTCCCCCCGGGCAGGGCGGCCACGGGGCACAGGGGGGCAGCAGGCCTAAGACACTGGACCAGAGGGAGGGAGCCTGGCCTGGCCCCAGCCCCCAGAGCAGGGGGTACCTGTGGGGGGAGGAGCTCTGGCCAACCCCCTTGTCCTCAAAGAACTGACACTGATGCCACCAGTAAGGAGGGAAAGTGGCTTATTGAGACGAGCAGGCAGAGCTGGAGGGCAGCGAGCTGGGGGGGCGACAGTCTCTGGGGGAGGTGGCTGCTTCTAGGCCTCCAAGGGGGCCGGCTGGTCCAGGGCTTGGACGTCATCCAGGAAACGCTTGGGGGTCAGGATGTGAGTGGAACCTGGGGGGAGAGAGGTGGTTGGCAGAGGTGGGTGCAGTGGGGTGGGCATCGTCACCCCCCATCCTTGCATCTGGAGCGCTACTGCAGAGGGTGAGGGGCTGTCTCCTGCCCCCTTCTCCCGGCCAGGTCCCCCACCGCCTGGCACAGCGCCCCTATGCTGCAGTACCCTACCTGGGCAGGCAAGAATCCACCCCCTGCCCTGCCCCACCCCACCTGCCGAGGGCGTTCCTCACCCCTGGATCTCAGGGGGGTGTGCAGGGGGATCCTCCAATAAGCCACATCCCTATGGGTGTTATTGGGGTGTCTGATGGGGACACCCCATGGTCCCTGGGCAGGGAGGGGCCTGGGGAGCCACAGGCCAGGAGATCAGGGGGGCAGAGCCCAGCCCAGAGGCTAGATTCAGGGCAAATCCATCTCCTGATCCCAGGCCCTTGGGGGCAATGAGGAGGGAGGGCAGCCGGGTGCCCAGTGTGCACTGGGCGGGCGGTTCTAGGGGCTGCCCTGTCCCTGATCTGGGCATGTCCCCCCCAGGCTCCCTGCACTCACCAATCAGCACCTCCCACTTGCCCTCGGTGGCCCGGGTCACGTCGTAGGCGCAGCGCATCTCGGACATGGAGACCCCGCCCTGCACGTAGATGATGAGGCGCGGTCCCGTCCGGTACTCAGCCACCGGCTTGTTCTTGTGCCAGTGCCCGAAGCGGGCGCTGCAGGGAGAGGGGAGGGGGCCGTGTGCATACGAGGGACTCGCTGGGGAAATGCCGACGGAGGAGTGGGCGCAGCCTGCCCTGGGTGGGGCAGGGCCTAGAGGAGGTTGGGGGCAGGCCCTGCCCAAGAGAGTGGCACAGGAGAACCAAAGCTGGCCATAGGAGGTAGGGCAGGGGGCACCTGCCGAGGCTGGGGTGGTGGCCCTGGTGTGCTGTGGGGCTGTCTGGGCAGGGGGGGGGTGTCAGGAGGGGGCCCAGGGCTCCAGGCTGCCCTGCTCCTTGAGGCTCCTGCCCCCTCGGGGGGGGGGGTGTCAGGGCTCTGCCCCCCAGCCCAGCCAGGCTGGCCCTTACCTGACAGCTGCCTGGGAGCTGGCAGCAGGGACCGGGTCCGACACGAAGGGCCACAGCTTCTTGTCCAGTTTGTCATCAATGGCATCCTGGGGGGGAAGAGAGGGAGTCAGCAAGGGCTGAGTGGCAGGATCCCAAGTCTCTGCACTGAATGATTGACAGCCCCCGGGCAGGGTTGGGGGGGCAGCCCTGGGCCCCCTTTCCAGGGGGGGGACAGGGAGCTGACAAAGAGTGTGCTGACCCCCAGTGACACCCCCCTCCTCCCCTCACAACCCCCCTTCACCTGCTCAGTGCCCAGCTGGGAATATCCCCCCCGCACCGTTATGGGGAGGGAAGAGGCCTCCTGGGCCCCGCACCCAGGGGGCGGCTCTCAGTGCCCCTCCCCCCCCTCCCCGCTGTGGCAGATCCAGGCTCTTGCTGTGAGTGCGCCCTGGCCGTGCGGGGGGACCAGGAGATGATACGTCCCTAATGCCACATAATTCGGGCTTTTACATTAATCCGCCGCGGTGACTCGCACAGGGGAAGCGTAAAGCCTTCTGCAGCCAGGCCTGCCCAGCCGGCTGGCACAGAGCAGCGCAGAGCGGAGGGGAGGGCGCCCCTGATTGGATTAAGCTCTGGATTGAGGCTACGGCAAACGCCAGCCCCGAAATCCCACCGCAGGCACCATCACAGCACTGGAGCCAGGGCCTGGAAGCCCCCCATTGTCTGCTATTGGGTGGGAGGGAATTAATTCTCAGCCTGGAGGATCTAAGATGGGAGAGTGAAGGCAGTCCTTGAGGAGTGCCCCACTGGGCAAGGCAATGGGGGGCTCAGCCCCCAGCAGGGGTGGGGAGGAGGAGAGAACACCAGACGTGACTGGCTAAGCAGGGTGGGGTCCAGGCAGGGCTTGGATGGGAGACCTCTAAGGAAAAGCAGCTGGGGGATGCTAGTGGGTCAGTAAAGGGCTCTCCACAACCCCCATGTGGTGCTAGGGGCTCAGCAGGGGGCGCTCTCCCCTGGCAGTCAGTGCTAGCCCCACTGCGGCGCTGTGGGGTGCTGAGTTGCAGGATTTCACCTGTCAGACGAGCATCGAAGAGCTGCTGGTTACTGGCGGCTAGGCCAAGGACCCTGGCACCCCAGTGCCAGCGACAACGTTCTGCCGCCTGAATCCCCTGCTGTTCCAGCCCCACACGCTGGCCACCCCCACCCTAAACTCTGGGGCAGCGCCACCATGTGGCTGTTACCAGCTGCTGTATCCCATCTCAGGAGGAATCCATCCTTCAGCCCCAGGCGAGAGATCCTTATGTAACTCACCCCAGAGGTGGCTGCATGTCAGCCCTGGGCAAGACAGTTCCTCTGCACTTATATCTATGATTTAAGACCTCTGAGGACGGCTGGCACAAGGGGACTTTTTCTGAACCCCTCACGTGGCAGACCCCAAACCAACCCCTCACCCGTGGGCCCAGCCTGCCAGGTGCGACCCCCACCCCCCAGGCCAGGAAGCAGTGGTACCTCCATGACATCCTTGAGCACGGGGGTCCATCGGGAGAGCTGGTAGGTGGACTCCAGCCGCGCCTTCCTCTCGGGTCTCAGCTGCCCGCTCTGGGGGGAGGAAGGTAGAGGGGGTGAGGGGCAGCGGGGCCGGGGCGTGGGGCAGGAATGGGGGCAGACGGGGAGAGCGCGGCCTACCTGAGTCGCTCCAGCCGGGCGGGCGGGGGAGAGGCAGAGAAAAGAAGAGAGTGGATCGCTGAGCAAACAGAGAGAGCGGAGGAGAGAGAGACTGATGGGAGAACAGAGCAGCTGCCCCCCATTTCCCCCCAAACAGACAGCCGAGGGCACCCCCTGCAGTGGTCACCAGCTCCAACCCCTGGCCCCTGGCAGAAGATATCACCCCCACATGGGGAGTAACTGGCGGGGTCACCCCCATACGCAGCGGGCGTGACCCCAGGACAGTGACCCCAATCTATGGGGTAGAGGAGTAGGTCACCGCCATAGGGGCACCCCCAGGATGGCCTGGGCTCCCCTCTGCAGCACAGATCTGCCCCCGGGCATGGGCTCCCCTCTCCAGCTGTGTGGGACGTGGAGGCCCCACGAGCCCCTGGCCCCAGCCCCTTACCCCGGGCGTGAGCGACGTGCCCAGGAACTGCATGTTGCGGATGATGTTGCTCTGCTGCTGGATGTTGGCGTGCTGGATCAGCTTGGTGAGGTTCTCCTCGCCCACGCCTGCAGTGGGGAGAGAGTCAGCGCCAGCACCCACGGGACGCGCACGGGAGGTACACCCCATGCTGGGACAGCGGCCCCAGGGACATGCCCACGACCAGCACCCATGGGAGACATCCCCCCGCCCCGCACCCTTTCTGCAGGGATCAGCAGCCCTGGGACCCCCTTCCACAATACGCCCCCACACCCCAGGGCTGGGAGGGATGGACGGACGGACACGCATACACAGCGCATGGGCTGGCTCGTGGCATCCTGAGGCGGGCAAGGGGAAGGCAGGCAGTACAGCCAGCGGCCGGCCCGGATGCGCCCTGCATGGCTGGCTGGGTGGGCATGCTCATCTGTTTAAACAGGGCTACCACCCCCTTGGCCCCAGCAGCAGGTCCCCCCCCCACTCCCCAGCAGCAGGCACCCAGCGCTGCCCCCAGGCTGCGGCGTTACCGTTCTTCAGGAAGATGTAGAGCAGGATGATGCGGATCTTGTCGTAGGCCTGCACGCTGGGGTCCAGCAGGACGGGCACAATGATCTTCATGGGGTCCTTGATCTTCTCCCCGTCGACATCCGTCCCCATGGCCAGGTCCTGGGGGGGGCAGGCACCCACACAAGGCCTAGGTCAGGCCCTACCGCCCCTGGGAGAAGCGACGGTCCCCCAAACCCACAGCTTGCCAAGCCCCTGGTGCCAGGGACCCCTCCCCGGGGTCAGCGCCCCCTGGAAACAGCCCATCCCCTGGGGCGAGCGAAGCCTCCAGGGAGTAACCGAAGCCCCATGTCCCCCTGGTGCTGCGGGGGAAAAGGGGGGCTGGGCCTGGCTGCTGAGAGCCTGTGGGTCTGGGACCCCTCTCTCCCGGCTGAGTCCATGAGCCAGGCCCTGCTTCCCCCCTGCCCCCAGCCAGGCTCTGACCCACCTGCTCCACGCTGCACAGCTTCTCCACTGTCCCTTTGAAGTGCCGCATGCAGTTCTCAGCCAGGTTCAGGTGCGTGGAGTACTGTGGGGAGAGACCGGAGCGCAAGGGGAGGTTACTGCGGCCCCAAATCACCAGCTGGCCCGGAGCACCCGCACTCCCCGCCCGCTTGGCTATACAAGCTGAGTGTACAGGGATCGCTTTGCCCAGCACGGATATGCAGCCACCTCTGGGGTAGAGCGGGGCAGCTGGAGGGAAGGATCAGGAGGAGAAAGCAGCTTCCAAACCAGTCAGGGGCTGCTCTGTCAGTTACAATGCGGCTGGGGGTTGGAGGCCAGCAGGTGCCGGTGTACCTGTGCCAGGGGCCAGGAGCTTTCTGTTGGCCCATGGCTCAGTGGCACCGGGAATGGCTCCTGTGGGCTGGTTCGGCGCTCGGCACTCGACTCCATCGCCCCGGGCAGAGCGGGAAGATGGCAGGGGTGCTCCGCCTGGCACCCTGCCAGCTGGGATGAGCAGGGAGGCTCCCCTGTGCCCTGTCCACGGGTCAGGGTGGAGCTCCCCTCCTGGCAGCCACACGCCCCCAGACGCCCCCTCCTGAAGGCTGCAGCGGCAAGGGGAGGACCTTAGCCAGGGCTGCCGTCGCGGGGGCTAGTCTGGCAGCTCCGGGCACTCAATGCCCTGCCCCCATCACTGCCCACTAACAGCCCCGGCCCCATTACCTTGTTCAGCTCTTTCTGGTACTGGGGCATCTTCTTCAGAATCTGAGACAGGTCCTTGACGTTGGCCTGGAGGGAGGAGGGACGCGGCGGTGAGAGCCCGGCCCCTCCACGCGCAGGGAGCCGCTGGCTCAGGCAGAGCCCCAGACCAGAAGGGCTGACAACGGCCACCCCTGCAGGGCAGCCACAGCAGCCCCGCCACGCGTGCCAGGGCGGATCACGCGAGTCGCATTCTGGGGTGGCACGGGCCCTGTGTCGACCTGGCGTGGGCATCGCCAGCTGGCATCGACCAGGAACTGGAATGAGCCGGGGTCAGGGTGAAGGGGCCCCGCACCACGGAGATGCCCGGCTCAGTTAGATCTCCTCCCACCTTGGCGCCAGCGTTGGCTCCCTGCTGCCCGCGGGCAGCTGTTCCCACGCACCCGATCCTGCTGCTTGACCCCGCCCCACAGGCCTCCGCCCTCCCCCACCGCGGCGCGCTCCAGCGCTCTGTTGGGGGCTGCACGGCCTGCCCTCCCCATCAGGGGCAGTGGGATGGCCCCCCCTTCACTCCAGGCTGGATTCCCCAATTGCAGGCACCCTCCCCCCCATGCACCTTGTCCGTGGTCAGCCTCTTGCTCTCGCAGAAGGTTCGCAGCAGCTCTGTCACCTTCCTGCCGTGGGGAGAGGAGTCAGGCCTACAGCTCCCCCCGCAGGGCAACAGGGGCACTGCCCTGGAGACGGGTGGAGGGGGGCGTCCTGTCCCGCTGCTACAGGGGATGGAGCCCCCCCATCACAGGCACCAGCGCTCTTGACAGGAGAGCCTCTGGGGGCGGGGGGAGGGGGAGGGGGAGCAGCAGGGCTGCCTCTTCCCCAGTAACCCCTAGCCATGCTGGGGAGGTCTGGGGGCAGCGGCAGGCCCAGCAGAAGGCAGGCGAGGGGGCAGCCGGGTGCACGGGGAGGACAGGGTACAGGGTACAGGGATCCGTGAGAGGAGACTGGACAGCGGCAGGGAGCGCTCGGACCCCCCTGCAAGGCAAGGCCCTGGGAGCCGCCACATTTGGGGGGTGGGGGAGGGAATCCTTGGAGGTAGAGGGGCAGGGCCGGGGGGGGGAGGGTCTCAGCACTCAGAGGAACATCCAGGGGGCAGAAGGGCACGACTGAGGGATGGGGGAAGGGCCCCAGCACTGGGTGGGAGGGGCATGTCCAAGGGGGCAGGAGAGTCCTAGCAGGGGGTGGGGGGCGGTTTCCAATGGGGGTGGGGGTGTGTCTGAGGGGGGTATCCCAGCCCTGAGCAGGAGAGGGACAGGGCTAAGAGGGCAGAGGAGGTCCCAGCGCTGCAGTGGGTGGGGAGAAGAGGGGCGTGTCCGATGCCAGGGGCGGGGCATGTCCCAGGGGGCGGGGCCAAGCACGCTCACTTGGAGACGTCCGCGATGTGCATGTGGCGCAGCTGCACCCAGAGGTCGTCGTCCTCGTCCAGCAGCGCCACCTTCTCCCGCGAGTCGCTGATGCCCGTCGTCTCGTACCTGCGGGGGAGGGGAGGCGGGGGTCAGACCGTGGCGCCCCTCCCCCGAGCATGCCCGGCTCAGATCCCCCCCCCACCCGCGGCAGGGCCCTACTTGTAGGTGTCGTTCTCGATGCTGAGCAGGTCGTAGGCCATGGCCTGGAAGGTGAGTTCGTGCAGCAGCGGGGACACCAGGTCGTGGCTCCGGTCCACGATCAGCAGCTGCGAGCGGCCTTTGTCGGGGCCCTGGGGGCGAAGCAGAGAGACGCGTCACACCCCCCCTGCTCCGGGGGGCAGCACAGGGGACTCCTGCAGGGGGGGTGTCTGCCCCAGAGACATGGGGAGTGTCCCTGGCCCCCCAGCATGCACTCGGCTAGTGCCCCTCCACCCACAGGAGCGTGCCCCTTACAAGTCAGCTCCCCACCCCCCGAATCGCTCCCTGCCCCACGTGCTGCGAAGGGGGCCCTACGCCCGAAGGCCCCAGTCTGTCTATGCGCCATATTCACCCTGGACTGCGTGAGCCTCCCAGCGCAGGCGGTGGGGGCCCCAAAGGAGGGCGGGGCTGGCGGGGGGAACCGAGCCTCGGAGAAGAGCAGTGGTTTGCCCAAGGGGCACGGCCGGCAGGTGGCAGAAGCAGGACTAGAACCTGGGTCTCCTGCATCCCGGCCAGTCCCCTAACAGCTCCGGCCAGGACACGGGCTGGTATAACAGTGACAAAGGCTCTGTGAGCTCAGGCTTCAGGGCATCAGCTGCTCCCCCGCTGGGGTCAGGAGGAAACGGCCCTCCCCCCCCCTCGGGGAGCTGTTACCGCGCTAGGTGCATGGCACAGCACTTGGCACATGCCCCCGAAAAAGGCGAGCCCCTGGAGCCGGTGACCCACAGGGCCGCCCTTCGGGGCATTTCCATGCAATGCCAATCACCCCGCTGAGGCTGGTCGTTTGCTGGGCACGGCCCTCCTAGGGCCAGCACCATGCAAAGGCCTCCTGCAGCCACCTGGCGCAGAGCTCCCAGCACCATGCAAAGGCCTTGGGAGGGTTGGGAGCGTCACGCTGGCCATGCACCCTGCCACTCTCCCCGGGGTGCTAGAGATGCTCACAGGGCAGAGCGTGCTTTGCAATCAGGACTCCTGGGTTCTGTTCCCGCTGCCTGGCAAGTTCCCATCCTCTATCTTTGCCTCAGTTTCCCCACCTGTAACATGGGGGCAACAATACAGACCTGGTCTCCTGGAGGGGGAATCGGGGGAGAGATGGGGCTTCATTAACCAACGTCAGGCCCAGAGACCCTTTGATACAAGGTCCCAGAAGGGGGCCATAGGTTGTTATGCCACTAGCTGGGGCATCGGCCCCATTCCCCGCCAGGCAGCCTGAGCCGGGATCTGGGATTAGCTCCCATCTCTCAGCCTGGGTGGTCCCCAGCCTCCAGCTAGATGGAGACCATTCAAATGGTCAGCATCCCTGCCCCACATCATGTGGGGGGCTGGCTCTGCCCCGTTCCTTGCCTGATCAGCATTCATGGGCCTCCTTGGGCAGCATGGGACCAGCCCTGTGCCCCCCTTGCCGAAGATCCAGTGGAACCGAACCCCCCCCCCAGGAGCATCGCTGCAAGGGGCCGCGCCTGCCATTCGCTAGGTGGTGCAGGCAGCCAGGGACATGCAGCACCTGACGCTTCGCCAAACTGGCCAAAACTTTCCCACCTCCCTGCGTGGCCTGATTTGCAGCCACCCTCGGGAGCAGCCGCCACCCTCCCAGCAGCACGAGGCCTTGCCCTGCCTGGGAAACGAGGTCTCCAAAGCCTCTGGGGGAAATGGGCTGAGGCTGAAGGCAGAGCACCTACCTTCGGTGAGTATCCGGCCCCCATCACCGCAGCATCAGGGCACCTGATCATTGCTGCATCCTGCCCCCTCCCCCGCACGTGGGGCTGGGCAGAGCTGTCACCCCATTGCAGAGGGAGACTGAGGCCCAGAGAGGCTCACCCAAGGTCACCCAGGCAGTCTGTGGCAGAGCAGGGACTTGCATCCAGGGCTCCCAACTCCCCAGCTAGTGCCCAACCCCCTGGGCCATCCTCTTTCTCCAGCCCTACCCTGCCTGGGCAGGTTCCCTATGGCCAGGCTCACGCCTTTGCCCCAGTTTGGCTCTACTGGGGGGATACCCTAGTGCAGCTAGTGGCTGGAGTAACCACTGGGCCATGCCACCCTGCCCAGAGCAAGGCGGTGGTTAGCCTGTGCCAACAACCCCTGCACCTGCAAGGTGGGGGCATACCTGGGCTGGCCAGCCAGGCTGGTGCTGCACGGACCTGTCCTGTGTGCAGCCAGTGTTGCACAGACAGCGGGGGGCTTGAGTCCGCACTCGTGGCCCTCCGGTGGGTGTGCTGTATAGATTCGACTAAAGGGGGCTGAGCAGTCAGGACCCCTGGGTCCTATTCCTGCCTCTGCCACCAACTCCTGACACGCTGCCCCATGCCTCAGTTTCCCCTGCGTGGGGGGATAGCACTTACCCCTGTGAGAGGGAGACTTGGCAAGAGCCTAGGGAGGAAAGGGAGCCTATCGCTGGGGGGGAAGCAGCAGCATCCGGGTATGCACAGAGCAGAAGGACCGTGTCCTCCCTACGCTGCTCTCAGCTCCTGCCAACCCGGCTCCTTGGCCCTGATCTGAGTGGCCCCGGTTCAGTGCGATTAGCGCGCATCAGAGGGGGGCTGCAGCCAGCTCTGCTGTCCTGAGCAATAGCTCTGGCTGTGAACAAGCACCGTGTAAATCCCTTCCCTGCATAGAGGGTTTGGGCAGCCAGGTGTGTGCCAGGCTCCCCTCTGGAGGCAGGCACGCGCTGCCAGCTGAAATAATTGCCAGCTGGTAGTTACAAAAGGTCTGGGCCGTGGCAGCCAGCTGGGCCAGAGGCAGCCCCCTGCCCGTGGGGGGACCAATCAGTGGATCTCAAAGTGCTCTTTCTTTACAGAGGAGGCCAGTATCATTAACCCCATTTTACAGATGGGGAAACTGAGGCACAAGAGGGGGACATGACTTGCCCAAGACCACCCAGGGCATCAGATACGGGGGGGGGGGGGGGCCCTGCAGTGGAAATGTGCATTGCAATGAATCGCTTTCCAAAGAGGGACTTAACAACAGCCCCAGCTGGCTGTGGCACGAGAGGGCCGTGCAAGCTGGGGGTCTTTGGTCAGGAGGGAATCGGAGGCAGTGGGGTCTAGTGGGTGCCTCAGTTTCCCCATCTGCACAGAGGGGGTGATACCGGCCTTTGTAGAACACTTTCTACCCACGGAAAGCGCTAGAGAAGGGCTGGGGGTCTCTTGTCCGGTTACGCGGGGAATGCTAGTTTAAAAAAAAAAAAAAAAAACACGCTTGTGTTCTGCCAACCACTCAGGATCTCTGCCCGGGTTCTAGATCCCCAACCCACCTCTCCCCGGGCGCTCTGCCCGGGTTCTAGATCCCCAACCCACCTCTCCCCGGGATCTCTGCCCGGGTTCTAGATCCCCCCACCTAGATCTCCAAGCGGATTCTAGATCACTCCTCCTCCCATTTCTCACATGGTTCTGGCCCTGGCGAGGGTGTGACCAGCACCGCCCCACGGCCCATGCCCGGCTCGCTCACCTCGCCCATGCTGGGGTTGTCTGCCTTGAACGCGTTGAGCTTGGCCAGCACGGCGTGGGCCAGGTGGAAGTTATCTTCATGGCCCCTGCAGCAAAGACAAACCCGGCAGGTTAGAACCAGCTCCTCCCACGGGCAGAGCTACCCCCTCCGGGCACACCGCCCTGTAGCGGAGGGCTGGGTGCCCTTCGCCTTCCTCCCCTGGGGCACACGCACTTCCTGTAGGACATGGCCACGTGCCCTTCCCCAACCCCTCGGTGGCACACTCACTTCCTGTACCAAAGAACCGGGTACCCCACCCCTCCGGGCACCGGACGCCACTTCCTGTAGCGGGTGGCCGGGTACCCTCCTGCCCACATCCTGGGCACACTCACTTCCTGTAGCGGATGGCCAGGTACCCGCCCCACACACCCCCGGGCACACTCACTTCCTGTAGCAGCCGGCCGGGTACCCACGCCCGCCACCCCCCCACCCCCGGGCACACTCACTTCCGGTAGCGGATGGCCGGGTACCCTCCCCCACACACACCAGGGTGCACACACTTCCTGTAGCGGATGGCCAGATACCCTCCCCCACACCTGGGCACACTCACTTCCTGTCGTGGATGGCCGGGTACCCTCCCCCACCCCCGGGCACACTCACTTCCTGTAGCGGATGGCCGGGTACTCTTTCAGGGTATCACACAAGGTGGCAATCTGCTCGGCCAGAATGTCCATCTGCTTGTTCTTGTCCAGGGAGCGGTAGGGGCTGAAGAGGTTGTGGAAGGTGTGTGGCGCGTCCAGGGAGTACACCTGGGGGGGGGCAGAGATGGGGGGTGGGGCAGAGATCAGACCCTGGCCCCTCGCGTTCCCCCTATACCCAAGCGAGCTGGTTTTCATCACCTCCAGTGCTCTGTGCGCCATGGCAGTGCAAAGCAGCCCTCACCCCCTGGACCTGCCACTCCTGGCGTGGCAGAGGGAGACGGGCCAGAGATCCATGCACCGTGGTGCCTGGGCACGCTGGGCCGAGCTCCTGGCTGGGCGGCAGACTGCTGGGGCAGCTGGCAGGTGAAGCAGTGTCAGGTCAGAGGGGAGGATTTTTTGGCCATGTTTCTCGACTGGCGAAAGCCCCAGCATAGCTGCAGGTAAACCCGGCATCAACACACGTCTGCCATGGGGGCAAACGCGCCTGGAGGCCAGTGGAATAGTGGGGTTGGCTGGTGCAGCTGGACAGGAGTCAGCCAACCCTCCCGACGAGACACCGCTTACGCCAGCCAAAGGGCACAGCTGGCCCCGATGCCCCAGATGAAATCAACTACAGCAGAGAAAGGATGACTTTGCCAGCACAGCCGTGTCAGTTCCAGGGGGGATTTCTAGGGGGGATTTTATTTTCATGTCCCTGTAACCGACATAGCTATGCTGGCAAAGCTCCTGTGTGTAGAGCAGGCTCGTGTCTCTCTGTGCCTCAGTTTCCCTATCAGTACAATGGGGCTGACGATATAGCTCTGCCCCACAGGGGCGTGATGGGGGAAATCGACTGACGACACAGGGAGGGGAAGGGGCTGCTGTGCAGAGGCCGGGTGTGTGGAGCCTCGGGCTGACTTGTGGGCTGGAATAAACCATCAGTAGGAGCTGGTGGAGGCAGGGCCCAGAGGGTCTGAGCCTTCCTCCTACATCTACCATCCCCACCCGGGGCCGGCCAGCAATTCCACGTCTCGGGGTGCAGGCAGCCACGGCTGGCCTGTGCCACCCTGTGCTGGCTTCAAAACCCAGGCCCCAGAAGTGAAAGGTGCCCCCCACCCCACTGTGGATTGCCGAGGGTGAGGCTGGCTGGGATGTCACATCACCCTCTGCCCCCCAAGCCCGGCCGCCCCTCACCTGGCTCTCGTAGGGCAGGAAGGCTACGTTGATCTCCTTGAGGGTCTTGATGGCCTTGGTGATCCGGGACTTGCCCAGCTCATTGAACAGCGACTCAGGACAGGCTGCAGGGAAATGGCACCGGGTGGGAGTGGCAGGCGTGGGATCCACGCACCCCCCCGCAGCACGGCGCCAGCCCCCACGGACGGGGCCGGGACGGGCACAGCAGGGGCACTAGTGCTGCACGCCCGGGGTGAACCTGTGCAAGCCAGCAAGGCCACGCAGGCGTCCCCGATGAACCCAGCCCCCCAAACCAGAGTCACGCCTGGTTCTTGCCTTCCGCAGCATCGGCAGCAAGGGGGGGGGGTATGAGCTGCAGCCCCGGCTCACACCTGCCCTCAGTGCCCCCCGCTGACCCGAGTGCCCAACGCTGGGGACGATGCACAAGGTGGAACGGGGGCTGGGGTCCATCCGAGTGGGGCGGGGCTTGGACTCCCCCTGCCGGTATAACGGGGGCGGGTGGGGGGGGGGAGCAGGCGTGACCCTGACACACTGGGGGAACTTCAGCAGGGTTCTCCTCACCCACCCCAGTTGGGACGCATGGAACAATGCATGCTGGGAATGGTAGTCCCAGGCAGCCCCTCTGGGTGCCCTTGGCAGGTAGCTGTGAGCCCCGCTGGCTGGAGGCAGGCCTGTGGGAGGGGGGTGGGAGGAGGGATAGGAGGGGCCTTCGGAGATTGGTCAAGCCTGCTGGGGCCGCAGGTGGGGTGGGGTGGGGTGGGGTCGGGGGGGAGCTACATCTTCCCGCAGGAGGGTGGAGCGTAAAGCTGGGTACTGCACCCTGGCCTGCAGGCGAGGGGGACGGGGGGGACTCCACCCCAAGGCTCCAGCGTGCCTCTGCCCAGGGTCCCAGGATCCCCCCCCCCCCGATACTCACTGTCGATGAAGAAGATGTGAGCCGCCTTGTAGGTGAAGGTGGGGGTGCCCCGGAAATCATTGATCAGCGCCTGCACTGACTGCAGAGGGGACGAGGGGGTCGTCAGCACCGGCTGCTCCCCCACCGGCCTCACCCGGCCACCCGAGGGGCCCAGCACCACGCCGGGGCCGCAGGGAGCCCAGCCCCAGGGGACACAGGGCCCAGCATGACGCCATCGAGAAGGGGCTGGATTTCAGCCCCTGCCTCTGGGCTCCCTCCCCGCCTGCAGATGGGCATGTGCCCATAGGCCAGGGACAGCCTCAGGCTCACACACATCTCTCGCTGGCACACAAGGGTCTGCGCCCGGCCTGGCACGGGCCTCGCTGCCACACTAACCCGGCTCTGACCAGCGCCAAGGGAACAGCCGGCGGAGCAGCAATCCCAGGCAGCCACTGTCAGGGCCCTGGCAGCGCCCGCAGCTCCCTTCCTTCCTCCCTCCCCGCCCGGGTGCTGTGCTGGGCACCCGCAGCTTCGCCACGCCAGCTGGCCAGGCAGGATGGAGAAGCAGGGACCGGATGGGCAGTCTGCGGGTCCGGAAGCTGTCTGGACCCCGTGACTGCCCATTCTGACCGACGAGATCCCGGTCACCAGGTCCCGATCCCCAGGCTCCGGCTCCTAAAGCGCCTCCTCTGCCGGCAGCCCCTGCAGGCGCTGAGCTTCACCCTGCCCCCCCCGCAGTCCCTTTCCATTCGCCTCCTCCCCTGCTCTGGGTTTCAGCTGAGGTCGCCTCTCCCCGGCCTCCTGCACCCCCCCATTCTCCCCCTTCCAACCCTGACTGGGCTGCTTTGCGGAGCGGTCTGAGGACAGCATGAGCCTCGTGGGGCAAAGCACAAGCAGCCGGGCACCGGAGGAGCAGCCTCTTGGAGAGCCCCTTCCCGCCCCCACGCTGCGCTCTGCACCCCCCAGGATCTAGGCCCCGGCAGCACTAGGCTGGTAGCTGCCACTGGGTTTCTCCCCCCCATCCGGTCGCTCCGCCCGCCCGCGGCTCCTACCTTCTCGACAGGGCTCAGCAGGTAGATGGCCTCCAGGCTGGGGATTGGTTCCCGGCGCTTGTTAATATCTTCCACGACTAGGAGAGAGCCCACAGCAGGCCAGGGTCAGGCCAGCAGCATGCCCATGTGTCCTAGTCACCTGCCCGCACTTGCTCTCTGCTGGGATGGCAGGTCCCAAAATGGGGGTGGGGGGACAGGACCCGAGCGGCACAGCGACATTAGCTGGCAGCAGTTCCTGGCCATGCGGGGGGGGGGAAGAGGTCCTCTGTACCGTGCTGGGGGCACCCTGCTAGAGCGCTGGCTCAGCTCTTAGCCCTTTAACCCCAAGACTCCCTGACCCTGGAGCAGGAAGCCAGCACGCCCTGCTATCCACCTCTGGGCAAACCCCGGCCAGGCCCTGCCCTCGGCATGGGAGCCTCGCGTCCGTGGAGCACTGATGAGTTTGCTGGAGTCTGAGACAAGCAGCGAAGAGGATCCAGACGTGGCTGGGAAGGTACCAATAGCACGGAGGGCAGCTGGGGGCTACAAACGAGGAAACTAGGAGCAAACATGAGTTTAGACAACTCAGCTCCCTGACTGTGAGGGGCATCCAGCTGCAGGATCGGCCCCCCAAGAATGGGGGTGGGGGGAAGGCCTGGGGGCAGGGGAGGGGCAGACGGGAGAGAGGGATGCTATGCACTGGCACTCACTCGTGATGCCTTCGGCCAGGATGTCCGACATCTTGCAGCAGGAGGAGAGGATGCGCATGCTGGGGTGGTCCATGATCAGCACCTGGGGCAGCGAGAGGGGAGTGTGCTGCTTTGAATGAGCTGGAGTCCCTGCCCTGAGCCCGGCTGCCCGCCCTCATCACCCACAGCACAGCCAAAGGAGCAGAGCGTATGCTAACAGCCGACTGCTCCCGGCCCAGCCATTCCACAGCTGAGCGGCAGGGCCGTCATGAAGCCGGCACGGAGGGCAGCGCTGGGGAACGCAATCGGGAGAGTCAGCACGTGCGTGGGGAACACACAGAGACTCCGTGGCCCATGAGATCTCTGATCCGGCTAGCCCAGAGCGGGCTGATTTCATCACGGGTTTAAACTGCTATTTAAATCAGCAAGAGAAAACCTAGATTTAGACCATCAGCTTTAATCATGTCTTGCTTTTGTAATTTTTAGATATTTTCCTAAAGAAAGATGAATGCTCACTGGCTGGTATCCAAGCAAACACATTGATCTGCAACTAAATACAGACTTGACATTACGCTTGCTACTTCCTTTTGCTAACCAGGAGGATGTGTCGTGTCTACACACATTTAGTTACACAAGTTTCTCGCTTAACTTGCCTTTATGCAGATTTTTAATTGTTACATTTTTTATGATGCTAGAAAATGGTGAACGATACGTTTCTTATTGACTGGATTCTTCTCATTTTACTTGTGATTTGCATCAAGCTCGTTTGGGATGGAAAGTGGAATTAAATTAAATTAAAAATGCTGAAAACCAGCATTTTAAAAGTGTTTTTTATTAGTTGAATAAAACTACCTTAAACGTGTCGGATACATTTTTTTTCTTATCAAAACACATTTTGCATTTAAAACCAGCTGATGTGATAAACGAAGGAAATGACTTGTAATTAGTTAATTGAACTGATTATTTCTTATAACTGTGTCTTCCAGGACTTTAGAATTAGTAGATCTCATACTCTCTCACTGAGCTTTTACACACAGAATGGAAGAGGAAAACAAACTTTCCTGCTTTGTCGTCAACTCCCAGTCAGTTTCTTACCGGAATGAACCGATCATTGCTCTGAAGTAACTGAATAAATTGAAATGAAGGAAATAGTCCCTCTGCACCTGCAAAGGTGAGCGCTGGTTTAACACTTCAACAAACACTGGTTCTAGCTGCTGGGCCATCGATTTCCACGAATTCTGTGATGTGTCGCTTTAAAACTTCAGCAGCAAACATACCCTGCTTATATCTTTTCCCATTTCGTTTAAATGATTTTAACAGATGATAGTAAATTTAGGCCTCAACACACGTTGTCGTAACTTCAAGTTTAATTTAAATAAATTTTTCATTTTAAAAATAAGCCTAATTTAACGAAAGAAGTCGGATTTAAATTTTTTAAAAAATCACTGATTTTTATCCACCCTGTGTGAGAACTTGCTACCACAGGCAGGCGACTGAGTCGAGAGCCACTCAATTCCCGAGAATCGTCCCTCCCTGAGGGTCCCATGTATCCAAGGATGACTCACTCAAGCAAAAGGCAGCCACCTCTGTGGTGGAGTGCAGCTGCTGTGTATAACAGCTGCAGGACACACCAGGTTTCAGACAGGAGAGTCCTACTGCTAAAAAGCTGCGCCTTTGCCCTGTGGTGTGTGGGACACGTCAAGGACTACATGAAAAGCAACAGGTAGAGCAGCTCCGAGCAGAGTGACTGGTACAAGATGCACGAGACGAGGCTGGGACAGCCGGCCATTCAGAATGGTTCCATCCTCAGACTGGAGATCAGCCTCCTCTACCCCCAGGTGACACGGTGAGTCAGTGAAAGAAGCAGGAATGGAACCCAGGAGTCCTGACTCTCAGCCCCCTCCACCCTAACCTGTCAGACTCTGCTCCTTTCCCAGACCCAGGAGTCCTGGCTCCCAGTCCCATGCTCTAATCCAGATACCCCCTCTCCCGCACTTAGCCAGAACCAGGATCAGGGCATGGAGAAACGGAATGAGGCGAGGGGAGCTGGGAGAGGAGTCTCTGTGTTCCCCTAGCTCACGGTTTCTCAACCGTTTAAAATAGCAAGTACCCCTAAGTTCTGAAAATTTTAATAAGTACCCAACACTCAACTTTCCACTCTGAGAAATACAATCTTTTCCCCCTTTACCGCTGGATGGCTGCATTTCTCATACAGCAGGAGAGTTCTGAGTTGTGCAGTGCTCTGTGGCAGATCACAAAACCCCCTGCTGTTTCTCCCCTCCTTCCTTCTCCCCATTCTCCATATAGGAACAAAGATCAATGCCAGCCAGTCACTATGGCCTGCTGGCGGGGTCACGTGGTGATCTTCTCACACAGGTGGGAACTTGTGAGGTCTGAGCAGGCAGTAGCAGCCCACCAGAGTGAATAGCAGCGCTCCCCATGGCTGTTCCTAGGGGAGTGCAGGCCTGGGGCAAATCACACTGGGTGGGCCCCTCTTAACATTTTTATATTGGTAAAATCTGGGGCTGTCATAGTTGTTAATTTCACTGTTCAACTAGAGCAGTGAAATTGACAAGTAAGTCTGCTGGTACAGCCTGGTTCCAGGACTGGGCAAGCCGCTGGGCTCTTTGCCTGGCTTTCTGGGCACCAGACTTGGAGCGAGGGATGGGAGGCACCACCTGGGCAAGTTGCAGTTGCAGTTGGTGCCGTCTGGCTGCCAGCCCAGGAGGTGGGCGACTGCCACCTGCTCTGAGCTGGGGCAGAGGAGGCTTCTGTGCAGGCTGGGACCCGGGGACGTGGGCAGGCAGCAGGCAGCTGCTGCCCATCTTTAACCCAGGACATGGTAGGCTGTCTCTCGGCTCAGAGCTGGGGCACAGGTGGCAGCCACCCAGCTGTGAGCCCAGCTCGCAGGGCGTAGGAGGCTGCCTCTGGGCTCCCACCTGGGAGCTGGGACCGGGCGGGAAGCGGGCGGCTGCCACCTGGCTTCCCCAGAAGTCGGTGGCAGCCACCTGGCTTCCCTTCACTGGGTTTTCTGCTGCGTGCCTCCTGCCAGTGTCTCGTATGCCCCCAGGGGTACGCGTGCCACAGGTTGAGAAACTATGCCCTAGGGAAACCCTGGAGGCCATCAGCCCGGCAACTCCACATCCCGCTGCACCAGATCCTCTGGGCAAGCTAGTCCGGTGCTACCTCTGCCATGCCACAATGAGCCCAGCGCTCCACGGCCCCCGACAGTGGGCTCAGTAACCTGCCTGCCCAAATCGCACGCTGCTGCCATGCCTGGTGCTCTCCTGCTCCTCCTTCACCCCATGCTCCCCACCTCCTCCGTCTCCCACCCCAGCCATGTTGGCTCTGTGGGTCTGGGTCAAAAGTTCCAGGATGGGAGACGGGCCCCCCTCAGTCATGGACACTCGTGAATGTTTGAACCCCTGATTCTCCCCTTCCAGGCCCGGCAAACTCCCTCCCTGTCCTTCTCCACCCCTGAACAGCCTGTCTGCCTTCTCGCCTTGCCCACGGTATCTCTGGGGTTCTGCGCCCCCTCGATTCCCCTTCTCCCCCTCCAAGCCCCCTCAGCGTTCACGCTGCGCTCTGGGGCAAGGGGACAAATGGAGCCGGGGGCGTCAGCCCTGGCTGACTCAGGCAGGATAACTCCCATCAGCCAGGGAACGCGCATCTGGCAATATCGCAGCAGACATGACAGCCGGAGCTTGCGGGAGCCTCGCCAGGAGCAGACTGAAGACAAGCAGCTCGCGAAGATGGGAGCCAGGCTTCCCAGAGCTCAGCGCCAGAGAGTGAAGATCGGGGCCCTCCGTAGGGCCATGCACGTCCCCTGCCATTAATCCAGCAGCCGGGGACAAGTGGAGTGCAAACTCTTGGTGTTCTGGGGTGATTTCGGGGGAGGGGGCGCACCTGCGTATCTGGTACCACTCACACTGGATTGTTTCCTGCATCGGGGGGATCACGGGGAATCCTGCTTTGCAGAGTCCCAGCAGCAAACAGAGCCAAGAGCAGGCCGATGGGAGGGGAACAAGCCGCAGGACCTGCCTGCAGCATGAACATGGCAGGCAAGTCAGCAGGGCCGTGGCAAGTGCAAAGGCAGATGGATTCCAGCAGAAACGCTGGAAGTGGGGGGACGCCCGGGGCCATGCTCTGCGTTACTCACCCCTGAGCTGCATGCCACACAAGAGAGAATCCTGGCCCAAGCTTTTACCCGCTGCCCAGCACAGCAGAGACCAGCTTCATGGGCCCTCGGGAACCCCGCCGAGATGCTAGCTTTGTAAGCTAAGGAGAATCCATTCTCCTGCAGCCGGGCCTGGCTTCAGGGGTCGGAAAGTAACTGATCCTCTCCCCTATGGCCCTGCCGGAAGTCTCAGGTCTGAGCCACAGCTCAAGGCAAGATACCGGGCTCGATGGGCCAAGAGGTCTGATCCAGTGCAAGGTGGGGGGAGGGAAGATACTGGGCTCAATGGGCTGTGATCTGATCCGGTGGGGGGCAGGGGGAAGAAACCGGGCTCCATGGGCCGTGATCTGGTCCAGCGTGGCGGGAAGGCAGGCGAATACGAGCCCAGCTGAGGAAGGATGAAAGGCTAGACAGAGCAAGGAACTGATCCAGCTGGGAAAATCCCAGGTTCCTACCAAATCCCAGGAGGGTGGAGGGGGAGGAGCAGGATTTATGATAACAGCACCTGTGTGTGGAGAGAGGGAGGGATGGGACCCTCCAGGTCTGCGGTACCCCAAGACAGCTGAGATCACAGTGGCCCTGAGTGACCAACTCTTGCAGGGCTCGGAGGTGGCTTCCCCAGCTGCCCTCCCCCTCTCAGATCCCCTGCAAGATGTCAGGCTGCACACGCCAGGTCTCCCTGTCCCAGGGTGTCACCCGGGCAGCCGCGCAAAAGCCCCCGGCCGCTTACCTTCCATTCTCCTTCCTTCCGCACACTGCGAATGACACCGCTGAGAATCTCTGCAAGGGAAGGAGACGGGAGTTAGTGGCTGCCCCCTGCAGCAGGATCCACTGGCTGGTGGAATTACCCCTCGGGCAGGGCTCAGAGCCTGCTCCTCCGGTCTCTTCGGCCAGCTAGCGATGCGCTCCTATGGGAGCCCCAGGCAGTGATCAAGATGGGGGATTGTCACGTGACGGGGACTGAGCTGAGGCGGCAGGGAGGGGGCAGGATACGGGGCGAGCTGGGCCCATGGGTCTGATCCAGCATGGCAGAACGGAAGGGGAACACAAGCGCAGCTGAACCAAGGATGCGGCCCCGTGCTGCAAGTCAACAGATCCTGTCTGGCACCTGGTGCTCTCGGCTGGCGGGGATCCAGACACCCTACGCCGGGTGGGGGGCGACAGCACTACAAAGGCTTCAAGTCGTGAGTCCTGCACACAGAACCCCTCCGAGATACAAGCCCCTCTCAGGAAACTGCTGGACTGTCTCCATGCAGCTTCCATGGCTAATCTAAGCAATGAGATAGTCAGCCCTGTGGGGCAAGGACCACCTCTCGGTTCTGTTTGTGCAGCGCCAAGCACAATGGGGGCCTGGGTGCTACCGTAATATACCTAATAATGCACAGTACCCAGAACAATGGGGCCCTGGCCCATGACTGGGGCTTCAGGGTGCTACCGTAATAAAAAAAAATTATCTGTTCGATTTGCCCCTATGAAGCGCCTGATCCCGGCTGGCCCCTAGAGCACGGGTCAGGGTGAGCAGTGGGAAGCCACAGCTGAGTACCAGATACTGGCGTTATCTATACCCCTAGGCCTGTCTCTCTGGCGAAACCCCCTCCTTTCCAATGCGGCTGGGGCCATCGCACAGAGCAGGCTCCAGCCAGCCTGACCTGCATTCACCAAACCGGCTCCATCCAAACCAGGTGAAACAAGAAACAGGCCTGGCTGCAAAATCAGGAGCCATAACTCCCTGCCTGGGGGACAGAATGAGACACGCTAGACCAGGGGTGGCCAACCCGCGGCTCGAGAGCTGCATGCGGCTCTTTGCTCATACAAATGCAGCTCTGGGTTCTATCAAATGTGGCTCCGGGCATTGTATGGGGTGCCAAAAATTTTTTATTTTCAAATGTGAAATTGACAAGTTGCACATGATCAGCAAAAACTGACGCATCAGCAACCCCAAGCGCGAATCTGGTTCACAGACAGCAGGGCAGTGGCCTCCCCACCCACCCATCAGTTCAGGAGCCAGGTCAAAGCCACTCTTGTGGCTGGTGTCTCTCTACTCCCTTCCCAGTGAGCACAAGAGCCTCCTTCCCTGCCCTGGACCCTACATCCCCCCACTCTCCTCGCGCTTGCTGCTCCTAACTTGCCCACGGCTATTTGAACTTTGTGGCCATTTAGCTCTGTGGCCCTGAACACTTTACAGGAAATATCCAATCATAATAATTAGACCCATCAGCAGCTCTTTTATCCAGGTTTATAATCCTGCCTAGGAACCCCCCAGTCATGGCCCAGGGACTCCGCTGTGCTGGGCGCTGTACATTATTTGTTAGAGGTGTCACAGAACAGCCTAGGAGCCCATCATAGACCAGGCTCTACAAACACAGAACGCAAAGACTGATGCAGTTCCAAAGAGCTCCCACGTATGAGACACGGACAAGAGGAGTGCAAGGAAACAATGAGGTCAGGGGTCTCAGCTCGCCCGCTGCCCAGCCGCCGTCCAGTTTTAAAATTATCGGCCATGTAGCGAGATGTGAAAAATCACAGAGAAAGGGAATTTTACACACCCCAGGGATTTACCTTCAGCAGGCATAACAAGAGATACTGTAGCGTGTGTCCCCACTGCCCTCTACAGGTCGGAATCTGAACTCCTCTGGTGGATGTCACATGCCCTACATTGCCGATACCTCAAAGGGATTCTCCTGCAGTACAGGCAGCAGGGACCTGGACCTCTGGAGCGGCAGAAACTGGATTCTACACCCCGCTGCTGCTGCGAGGTTCCCAGAGGCAACAGCACACGGCTGTGACAGACGCCAAGTTCCAGGTGGACACAGATTTGCAACAAGAGCCGAGTCAGAAGGGGAGCCTAGCCCGTTAGCCACACTTACGTAACTGGTGTAGCGTTACCCTTTGACACAGGGCATCTGAGCACTGCCACTAAAAATTCAGATTCCAGCTGGAGCATTGGTTCCTGGCAAGCATCAGCGTACACGCCCGGCAATTCAAACAGGCTACTCCTCAACCCGCTGCCGTTCACTTAATACTACGCTCCAGACACAGATGCACACACTACTTATGGAGGGGGCCATTTGCTGGGGGATTCTGCAGCTACAAGGCTCATTTCCCAAAGGGTCCCAGCTTTGGGAGCGCCTTCTTCCTGCAGGTCCCGTGTCCAGTGCGCGACCAACAAGAGCAGAGCAGCCGGGCCATTCAGAACGCCAGCACCAGTTCGAGGCACACGAGACATCTCTGCGGAACAGGGAGCTCCGGCTGGGGCTGGAGCCATCCATCCAGAGGGGTTTAACAAGAGGCACTTGGGGAAACAGTGGCCCAGTTTGAGCAAAGGGCAGATTGGTTCTTAAATATTTATATTCCGGCAGCCTCCAGTCAGACACGCTTCAGTGAGAAAGGCTGGCCCTGTGCTGAGTGCAATAGTTTGGGAGATTCGGGTCTGCCACAGACTGCATACGCCCACTTAGTCTGTCTGTGCAACGGGGAGAAAAGCCCTGCCCTGCCTCCTGGGGACTGGGAGGGTAAATCACCTCCCAATCTGGAAGACTGCGGCAACAGGAGCCATAAAAGTACCTATGGCGGACTGGCATTGTGTCAGGTGCTGTACAGACACAGATCAGAGCCAATCGCTGCCTTGAAGGGCTCACAGCCTCGAGACTCGAAGGGTGAGGATACAACATACCGACAAATGGCATATTTGATACTCCAGGAGAGTGGCGCAGAGAACACATTTATAGCTCTCGGGTAATTAACACTCCTCCCTTGCTCAGACTGGGGCAAAGACCCCGACTGGACAGGGCATCAGGACAGCAACACTGTGCTCCTAGAGGGCTTTTCAAAGGATCTCTAGGCTTCACAACTGAAGCTCTCAGCCTCCCAGTGAGATGGGTGACCCCCATTTTAAAGGCAGGCAAACTGAGGTACTGAGGGGGGGTAGCAACTTGCAGTGTGGCAGTGCCTGGAATAGGACTCAGGAGTCCTGACTACCAACCCCCACCACTAGACCACTAACCACTAGACAATACTCCCCTCCCAGAGGCCAGGGTAGAACCCTGTTTCCCAGTCCCCCCAGCTCTAACCACTAGACCCCATGCCCCTCCCAGCGCTGGGAATAGAGCCCAGGAGTCCAGACTCCCACCCCCCTATTCTAATCCAGGAGACCCCACTCCCCTCTCAGAACCAAGGGTAGAACGCAGGAGTCTGGACTCCTAAACCAGCCTGTCCCCGAACTCTGACAAGCTGCTGAACTTTCCCCGCAGCGAAACCAAAAGCTGTCCATGCGATGCAGCAACGTGCCACTTAGAACAAGCCTCTTTAGTCATCGTCGCCAAGGGATTCCTTCCAAATCCAGACCTAAAACTGAATTAACTCAATTGCTGGGAATGAAACCAGATAATCCACGTTCTTCCTTCCTCACCCGCCGCTAATCTGGATTTGGGACGCTAAAAATGCACCAACTGGCAGCAAAAAGAAAAGAGACAGGAGGGATTCATGGAGTTGAAGGCCAGACAAGACTATCAGATCACCCGGTCCGACCTCCAGTGTAACAAGGCCAAAGAACCTCCCCGAGGTCCCCCTGCACTGAGCCTAATCACTTGTCTTTGGCTAAAGCCTCTTCCAAAACAGCTATAGCAGAAAACCTCCAGAGACGGCCACTCCGCCCCTCGGCTGCGGGGTTGTTCCAATGCTTAGTTACCCTCCTGCTGCAAAAAACAGTCTGGTTTTAACGTCCAGCCGCAGGCTCTTGCTCTGCCTCTCCCCACTAAAAGCCCGTTAGTGCCCAGTATTTTTCTCCCCAGGAAAGGCCTCTGACGCTGAAATCAAGTCCCCGCTGCTTTCAGAGGAGCGAAGAGATGACAGCAGCACCTCTCACCAGCAGGCCTTTGCGGATCAGTGCTGCGGCTCCTCCCCGCACCTTCCCCCAGCCTTTTAAAAATCCGCACAGCAGCCTGGACGCAGCGTTCCTGTCTCGGCCTCGCCGCTGTCCAATACTGGGGTGAAATCACCCCCTCGCTCCTCTACAGAACTGCTGCACAGGGAGGGCTCGCTTCCCGGCCTTTCATTGGCATTGGGACTACCTGGTCAGGACACGTTCAGTAGCCCAGGCTGACACCACGGACTTATACTGGCATAACTACGTTGCTCAGGGATGTGAAAAATCCGCACCCCTGAACGACTCAGTTACACCGACCACACCCCGTGCAGACAGCGCTATGTCGGCCGGAGGGCTTCTCCCCTAGACACAGCTACCGCCTCTCGGGGTGGTGGCTTAACTACACCGACAGAAGCAGCTCTCTTATCGGCCTAGGAGCATCTTCACTAAAGCGGGGCCGTACGTGGAGACAAACCCGATGCTGCGGCTGGGCCGGTTGGCGGCCCATTAAAGGATGCCTGCATCAGAGTGCACACCCAGAGTCAGCGCGGCCTCCAACGCACGGGACCGCACTGCCGTGGATAGCTCGCAAGCCTTACAAAAACCGGTCAGACCTGTTTGAAAGGCTAAGGTCACAGTGAAGGGGGGAGGCCAGGCACTGGAGAAGGGGCAGCCCAGCGAAAATCAGGCCTCTGGAGGAATATAGACAAGGGAGCGGCAGGGCAGGGGGAGGAAAGGGCAGCTCTGAAAGCAGGGGACCCCTCCGCGGGTGGTTCTACCTGCACTCATGGGATAAAAGAAAGCGAAGGGAACCCGGCGGGGCTCTTTGCTCAGACAGGAGGTATGGAATCTGGAGGAAGCACATGGGCTGAGGGGAGGTCAGGTGAGCTGTGGGGCCTAGTGGGTAAAGCACTGCACTGGCGATCGGGGTTCTAGTCCTGGCTGTGCCATTGGATGATCTTGGACAAGTCAATTCCCCGCTCTGTGCCTCAGTTTCCCCTTGGGGATAATGATACTAACCTCCTTTGTAAAGCGCGCTGAGCTGTGCTGCTAGGAAGCACAATAATTACTCTTACTAGCCAGCTGTAATCCGCAGTCCCGTGCTGCTGCCTACCTCCAGTATCCAACAAACCCTCTAGTGCCAGAGCAGGGTGCCTTTCACCCCCACGCCGATGGGCAGGATCCCGTTCCAGTCACTAGTTCCCATCTGATGCGAGACAAATTTGCTAGGTCTCAGTCAGGTGCTGTCAGCAGAGCCGGAGCTGGCAGGGACACGGGAGGCGACCTTCCCCTTCACCCCAACAAGTGGGCCCTGCAGTGAGTGGGAATCTTGGCTTGTCCCTGCCCAGACGGTCTGGATCTCCCCAGGCAACGTTCACAACTGCGGTCCCAGTGCAGTGTAGACAGTACACCCTGGTGCACCTAACTCCAGGGCGCAGGGGCTGCTCTGAGTGGGGTGGGGCCAACGTGGCAGTAAAAGCGCCGAGTCCCCGCTATTGCTGCCATGCACGGGGCTGCACGGGGGAGATCTCCCATAGCGCAGACCCGGCCGAGGTGCTTGAAAAGAGGGTGCAGGGGTTGTCCCTCCACAGCAACGATTCTGCTTCTTTGGCAGGTGTCGCCTGGAGCTCTGGGCACATGGACCAGTCCAGATCCCAGATAAATAACAATGGATTCACAGCAGAGAGCAGCCAGAACCCCCGTCAGGATCCAGGCCCCACTGTGCTGGGTGCTGCACAAACCTACAGAAGAGGCTGCACCAGGGACGGTGAAGGACACTAGGGTGCACGGATCCTAAGCTAAGGGAACAATTTGGAGGCTTCTAAGTGTTTCTCTTTGAGTGGAGAAGTGTCACTCCCAGGCCAGCTGTCACCAGCCTGGCCACGGGCGTCCCAGCGAGGGGAGTCTGCCTCTGCGATGGAGCTGGAGGTGGCTGCGTGCAGAGTCGTCAGGGGTTGCAGACACAGTGTGTTTGCCTAGCAGCCCTTGGGAATTACGGCTCTAGGGCCACGCCGAGCCCTGGAGGAGGAGCGCAGCTCCCTGTGCGGCCAGGGGGACACAGCGCCCTGGCCTCGGTTCACCGCCGCTAAACGACCCCGCAAGGTCCCCAGGTGGGGCCTTCCTGCTTGAGGTGCAACACGGCAGCCAACCCCGCCCAGCAGCAGCTGCCCAGGAGGTGAAGGGAGGGGGCAGGTCACAGGTCCAGCTGCAGCAACTGCCAAGGGCTACAGAAGCCTCAGCCCCCCCCCATGGAGGTGGGCATTATTCCCATTTTAGGGTGGGGAAACTGAGGCACAGGGAGGGGAAATCCTTTCATCAAGGTCAGACACTGAGTCCATGGCAAAGCTGGGAATAGGACCCAATAGCTCCAAGGCCCAGACTTGTGCTCTATCCACTAGACCCCACTCCCCGTAGCGAGCATGCGTGAGCACACCCCCATCCCCCACATTTCCCCCATAACTCAAGCAATGCCTCTCGCCGCCCCTCCCCTAGCCCCATCAGGACTTGGCTGCTCGGCCCTGAAGAAGTTCCAGGGCTATTCCACACCTGGCCACGCTGGCCTCCCTACTGCTTTCCTGGAAGCCTTTCCGTCTACAAACACCGCACGCAGACGACCCATGCACCGAGCTGTAACCGGCGTCTGCACCTGGGGCTCACGTTCCCAGCAAGATGCCAACAGCACAGACTGGATCCAGACACAACGCAGGCAGTTACGAACCTGCTTTCTCCATGCAACTCTGCCCAGGCATCTCAACCCTGAACTGCAGCTGCCCCCGACCAGTTCCCCAGCCCTGGGCTGCTCCCCCACCAGCTCCCTCACTCCTGACCCAGAGTTCTGGGCTATCCGCCTGCTATCCCAGTCCTGGGCTCCACCACAATCCCCTACCAATGCCCCTCACTCCTGACCCCCAGCACCCTGCTGTCCCAGCCTTGGGCTTCCCCCCGTGACACTCCGTACCTCAAGAGAGCACCCTGGAACCCCCATATTCCCCACTGTGGTGTGTTCAGTACAAAGTCTGCCTTGCAGGGCATTGTTGGAGAAGTCATGCCCTGTTGAACATCGCTGTCCTGCTGAGCTGTGTGTGTTACTATCGCATGTGACGCTGGGAAGCGTTGCTGTGTGTTTGGTACTGAAATACGTTGAGAGAGGCCCACAGCCGGCCTTTCAGTGGCAACAAAGGAGCAACTAACGAGACAGATTTACAGCAGGACCAGCTGCACAGGAGTTGATGGCCCGTCCAGGAGACTCCTCAGAGAGGGCCCGTACGCAGTGGGGGCTGCTTGACCCCCACGTCACAGCAAGGATCTTTCTAGCCTCTGGAGAGAAAGTAAGTGAGGGTCGATGACGTTACCACTAGGCCTTTCTCCTCCCCATTTCAACCCCTGGAAGATCACCTGGAGGACAAAGACTTGGAACGGGGGCCATTGGTCCCAGGCCGAGAGGGACCTGTGAAATAAGAACTGTAACAGCCTGAAACATCCACTGCTCGATTCAGATCTTGCTTCGTCTATAGAACCGAGATGGCGAGTTGATTTGTATTTCTCACGTAGCCAACTTTGATCTCTACGCCTGCTGCTTAGATCACGTAAAAACCTTCTTTCTGTAATGAATAAATCTGTTTTATGTTTGACCTAAAACAGTGCCTTTTTGGTTGAAGTGCTTGGGAAATCTCAGCTCAGGCTAACAAGGGCTGGTGCACGTCCCCTGCCCTTTGTCGAAGGGAGTCTGGAGCAGGGTATATTTCCGGGGTGCAGGGCTGGGGTGATTGGCGGGTGCCTCTCTGTATGTGTCATGAGTGGCTTGGAGACCCTTAATGCAATGTAGCTGGGAGTGGGTCTCCACACGCTGATGGCCGGGTGATCACAGTGCCTGGAGGGGCTGGCTTGTCACTGGCGTAGCATTGTGAGAGACAGCCCAGGCTGGAGAGTTAAGGGGGCACAGCGGACCCACAGTTCCAGGTTGTACCACAGGGATCCTGTCACATCCCCCCTCCCTCCTGACCCTCAGCCCCTTGCTATTCCTGTTCAAAGACCCCTCTTCACCGGGGCAGTATTGCCCATCGCAAGTGTTCAAAAGTCACGTGTTAGGCCCCCATAATCGTGCGATCTACTACGGAAAAACGCTAGAGAAGAGCTAAGGATTATTAGCACCGCCGGCCGCCCTGTCCCAGTTCTAGGGGTAACCAGGCAACATCAGAACTGAATCCACCTTCCACGGGTCTTTTAAACCCCCGGGTCTATGGTCTGGATTTAGCAACAGGCGCCGTTTGCTCTCAGCTCGGGCTGGAGACTCAGCCGTGGGTTGGGCTTCTTAAGTAACACAGCCCTCACGTGTCGATCTGATGGCGGTTCAGGGCGTGGCCAGAAGACGGGAACTAAGAGGCCAGCACGGACAAGGCAGCGGAAGCCAAGCCGCTCGAGTGAAAGGAGCAGCAGCCACGCCTGGCCTGGGCACCCGGCCCACTTGAGGACACAAGCGGACTGGGTTTGTTCTCATTCACGTCCACGCAGCCAGCACAGCAGAGGCGCTCGAGCCATCAGCGCTCTCGGGGCTGGCCTGGGGCTGCGGCTGCAGAACGGAGGCCGATCCAGGGAACAAGTTATCTCTGCCGCACAGCCCGTTTGTATTGGCAAGTCACTTCCTGTGGGGCCGGACAGAGCACAGAGCGATAAGGGCGGCAGGTGGCACTGAGGCTGCTGCTATGGCAGGATGCTGCCTATGGACACGGTACAAGGCTAAGATCTCACAAGTTGCCCCCTGGCCCTGCAACCACCGTTCCATGCCCAGGCCTCGGGGGAAGGGCACAAGGAGAGGGCACGTCGGCCTCTAGCCGGTCAGCACCAGTTGCTGTAGCCGTGTGGTGGTGGTGGGAGCCCGGTCACAGAACCGACCCAGCCCAACAGCACGGGGCAGCATCGCTAGGCAGACGAGACAGGCTCACGGATGCTACTGGAGTGTCCCACGGCTGCAAAAACCCCCATGGGATGGCAGGGGCAGTGCCCAATGCTTCCTGGAACCCCCTGTGCTACCTAGCAAGGGCCAGAGGCTGGTAGTCCTGTTCCCTTCCCTGAAAGCTTCCCTGTGTTTTCAACTCAGCCTGAATCCTTGAGCACAAGGATGGAGAGTGGGACAGAGGGGTTTGCTGAGAGAATGCCTCACCCAGCCCCCGGGAAGGAGATATAACCCATTTTTCCAGATAGGGAAACTGAGGCAACAGGTGGCGCAGGGACTCACCGAGATCACACAGCGATGCAGTGTAAGCATTTTGCCCATACTCAGGCAACCATTTGCTGCCCCCCAATCCGCATGGTATGCTCCCAAATCTCCAGGGAGCTCCCAAGAGGTAGCGCTGTCAGCAGCAGGATGGGGACCCATCAATAACCAGTGGCCTGGATTGAATGAGTGCCGGCCAGTCCTGTCCCTCTGAGCCAGCCAGTCCCCCAGTCCCCACACTCAAGCACACCCCGCAATGGGCGTGGGACTAGCTAGAGCCTGGCAGGGACACACACCAAAGCAGGGACTCAAACACGAGCTCTAGGGTAACAACCACACTTCCGAAAATCACCACCATAATGCACAGAGATCAGCGTCTAGTTCCCCCCCACCGCTCGAGAGAGAAGGGGAGCCCCTTGGTCAAGAGGCCGTGAAAACACACAGACAGTCATTTGCTATACCCCAACATCCATTTCTACAGCCATTACGATTCCAGAGCGCACACTCCGCATGGTTGAAATGCAGCCACTTCTGGGGAGGAGAGCAGCTGCCAGCTAGCTACGCTGTATGACGGTGCCGAAGGACAGGTTTCAGAAGAGCACATTATTGCTGGTCTCCAGCGTCTTAGGTAGGATGTCGGCTGAACGGGCTCATTGTCAGCGAGTCCCTGGGGCAGCTGGGGCATGCCAAGCGCTGGTGCCAATGCCAGCAAACACGTCATGCCGCGCAGATGCTGCAGACGGAATAGCAAAGCCGCTAAGGAACTAATGGCTTTGGTACAGGGCTATGCCAGGGGATTAGCGACCAGCCCCAACGCTGCTGCCAGCCGCCCGCACGTCTGCCAGGGACCCCCTGCGTCACCGGGCTTTGGCTGGCCTAGGCCTGTCGTCGTTGGCGAGGGTCCAGTGCCCCAGCCTCACCCCCGAATTGGCCACCCCATCCTCTAGCCTGACCTCCTGGTGGCCAGCACGACCCAGCACCCGCACGCCAAGCCCAGCAACCGAAATCAGAGCCCAGAATCACAGCCCTCGGGAGAGGAAATCCAGATGACCCGGCAAATGATCCGCACCCCACGCTGCAGAGAAGCCATAAAACTCCAAGGCCCCTGCCAATCTGACCCGGGGGAAATTCCTTCCCCACCCCACATATGGCGATCAGTTAGACCCTGAGCATGGGGGCAAGGACCAGCCAGCCCGGTGCCACCTCAGAGCCCCAGCCCACCCTGCCCAGTCCCATCTCCAGCCGTGGCCATCCCCGATGCTTCAGAGGTAGGAGACCAAAAAAATCCATCCACAAAGCATCAGGGGAAAACTTCCCTTCCTGACCCCTGCAGGCGACTGGCTGTCGCCCTGAAACATGAGATTTTAGGAACATAAGATGTGAAGCAGAAGGGACACCCACACCGGGGCAGCCAAGCCCAGCCCTTCCACCACAGGCAGCTTCACCACACAAGCCCACTCCTATCTTTAAACTAATTACGTTGTTGCCCCCACAACTCCTGGCTGTGGATTAGAGCAGGGGGCCTGGGAGCCAGGACTCCTGGGTTCTGTTCCCAGCTCTGGGAAGGGAGTGGGATCTAGTGGTTAGAGCAGGGAGCTTGGGAGCCAGGACTTCTGGGTTCTGTTCCTAGCACTATGGAGGATTAGGGTCTAGAGGTTAGAGCACTGGAAGAACTGGGAGCCAGGACTCCTAAGTTCTAGTCCCAGCTCTGGGAAGGGAGTGGGATCTAGTGGTTGAGCTGGGAGCCAGGACTCCTGGGTTCTGTTCCCACCCATGATACAGAGCCTGATGGAGCGAGCAGGGAGTCAGAGCACATCCGCAAGGTGTCAGCGATGCAAGGGCAGGACGGCTCGGCACGCAGGGCCTGTCAGAAGACACAACATTCCTTGCACACGGCTCTAAGCTTCCATCCACCAGCTCGTGCCAGCGGGATGCTCCAGCACACTGGGAGCAGCACCCTCCCACCCGGCTGGCAGCCCACGCCAGGCGCCACTCGCTGACCACTCACGGTGGGACCCCCTGGGCAGTGACACCCGGGGGAAGGCCAAGGGGCTGAGGAGATCCCCTGGCAAGACTCATTGCTAAGGCTGGAGCCTCAGTCAGGTGCAGTGTTCGGTAATGGATGCCAGCCCGGCAGGCCTCGAGCCACTGGGCAGGCGCAGCCTGGGCAATGCCAGAGTAACCTGCCCTCACACCCCACACTGCGGTGCCTCCACCCGGACCTCGAGGGACAGCCCAGGGCAGACTGGATCCCAGCCTGGCTGCTAACCAGTGGCTGAACTGCATCCACCAGTGCATTCACACAGCCAGCCAAGAGCCACCCGCGGGGAAAGCTCCCAGGCGCTGCCACCCCAACCTGGGCGCAGACTGCTCTCCTGGGAGGCGTTTCACAGCTCTCTGCCACCGTCCTGGGCCAGCCAGGCCCCAGCACACAGAGACCTGCATGAACAGACGGTCCCAGCAGGGGCACAGTTTTTAAAAGCCCTTCGTGACTTAGGAGCCTCAGCCCAGGAGATTTAGGTTCCTCGATCACTTTTGGGATTTTGAAGATTTGTAACTGACTTCCTGATTCACAATTAGGAGCGTCCCAGATAAGATCCTGGAGCCCCTTCCACTGACGACGTCTGCTGGATGAGACCCTAACTGGACACTGTCCGTTCTGCGTGGACACCGGCTGTCCCAGAGCACTGGTAGGAATCGGCATCCATCTCCCCTCCCTGCACTGCGCTGGCCGTCCTCCAAACAGTTGCTCTCCACCCCAGAGGTGGCTGCATTTCAGCAGTGCTGGGACACGTGGACCCCGCGAAGCGCCTTGGCCCCCTGGGAGGCGGAAGATGCTGCGGACACGCATGATTTAACTGAACAAAGAGCACAACCCCCGCCGCCCCAGCACTGCACGCACTACAGAGCCAGCGCTGGAACGCCAGGCAGCTGGGAACGGCTCTCCCTGCCCAGAGGGCTGGCCGCAGCAATGGCATGTGGAGAGACTTGTATTGCTAACCATTCGCCCAGAGCTGGCAGGAGCAACGCCAGGCACATGCACACGGTCCACAAGCTCCCACATTAAGCCAAAGTGCGGCTGCTTCTGGTGCTCTTGGAGCAGCCGGGATCTGCTGCTGCGCGGTGCAGAGTAAGCTGCGCAGGGCTCAGCACGCAGGCAGCAACGTGCTCCAGGGCCGTCCCCATCGGCCAGGGCGTGGGGGCTTGCGCCGGTGAAAGGGACTGTGATGCCAGTGCTGAGACTGAGCTCTCCGTCTACGGACCGCGGCGCACGCGCACGCACGCACACACAGCCCCCTGCAGTTGGGCCCCGGCTGGACTTGGCAGGGGAGCCGAGCTCAATCTCCGCAGCCCGTTCTGTCTTGGCCTCTCTGCTGAGAATCAGCTCCACAGCTGGCCGCTGGGCTGCCAATCCAGCCAAGGTCCAGGGCTCAGTCCTTCTCTCCAAGGCGCTCCAGGGCCTGTGCCCAGGATCTCTAAAAGAGCCCAACCACAGCTCCGCTTGTCGGGCCCCAGGGCACTTTCTGCCATCGGAGCAAAGCTGTCTGTGCAAGAGGCAGGGCTTCCCTCAGGGCCGGTCCCAGCCTGCCACGCAAACCTCCCCATTTCCCACCCCAAGTGCCAGGTGCCCTCCCCTGACCGGCCTTTTCTGATACACACACAGAGCAGTGTGGACAGGTAAACGATGGAGCAAGTCCTCCCCGGCACCCAGGATTCTCCCCCTTGGGGAAGGGTGAGAATGAATCTCATGCGACAGAGATTAGTCACAGAGCTCAATGAACAACTGGGAGGCACTGAAATTCTGCAGGGATGAGAACAGAACACGCCACAATACCCCCTCTCCACTGTGGACTGGGCTGAGACCCAGCAAACTCATTTCCTAGCAGATGGCATGACTGGCTTCACACAGCCCAGCTAACAGAATGCTTCGGGGCAACAGGAAACCGCTCGAGACAAAGTGGCAGCACGAAATAGTCAATCAGAAGGAGCGACGGGGTTTGCATCAGACTCCAGAATGTCCCACTCAGAATAGCCCCAGAGGGACAAGCACCAGCCTGGGAGTCAGGACTCCTGGGTTCAGTTTTATTCCCAGCTCTATCTTGGGTAGCTCCATGGCCCCATCACTTAGTACCTGAGCACTGCACAGTCGTTACTGGATTTAGCGTCACAACCCCCTGCGGGGCGAGGCAGGGCAGGGCAGGGCAGTGCTACCATCCACATGAGAGACTGAGGGACAAAGGCTGAGTGACTCGCCCAAGGTCATACAGGCCATCTGTGGCAGAGCAGTCAACTGAAGTCAGGTCTCTTGCTCCCTAGGTTAGTGCTCTAGTCACTGGGCCACCCTTCCTCTCAGTTCAGCCTGATTCTCTGTGTCGCCTTCAACAAATGCCTGATTTCCAGAGCTGAAGTTAATGGGAGCTGCAGGTGCACAGAACTTCTGCAAGAATCAGGGCCTGGGCATCACAACTGGGAACCCAAAAAACAGAAGCCACTTTTGAAGATTTGGGACTGGCACACGGAATCATAGATTAGGATTGGCAGGGACCTCAGGAGGTATCTAGTCCAACCCCCTGCTCAAAGCAGGACCAACCCAACTAAACCATCCCAGTCAGGGCTGTGTCAAGCCAGGCCTTAAAAACCTCTAAGGATGGAGATTCCACCACCTCCCTAGGTAACCCATTCCAGTGCTTCACCACCCTCCTAGGGAAAAAGGTTTTCCTAATGTCCAACCTAGACCTCCCCCTCTGCAACTTGAGACTATTGCTCCTAGTTCTGCCACCACTGAGAACAGCCTAGCTCCATCCTCCCTGGAACCCCCCTTAGGTAGTTGAAGGCTGCTATCAAATCCCCCTTTCTTCTCTTCTGCAGACTAAACAAGCCCAATTCCCTCAGTCTCTCCTCATAAATCATGTGCTCCAGCCCCCTCATCATTTTTGTTGCACTCCACTGGACTCTCTCCAACTTGTCCACATCCTTCCTGTAGTGGGGTGGGGGTGGGGGGGAGAGGGCCAAAAATGGACCCAATACTCTAAATGTGGCCTCATCAGTGCCAAATAGAGGGGAATAATCACTTCCTTCAATCTGCTGATAATGTTCCTACTAATGCAGCCCAATATGCCGTTAGCCTTCTTGGCGATAAGGGCACACTGCTGACTCATATCCAGCTTCTTGTCCACTGTAACCCCCAGCTCCTTTTCTGCAGAACTGCTGCCTAGCCCGTCGATCCCCAGTCTGTAGCTGTGCCTGGGATTCTTCCGTCCTAAGTGCAGGACTCTGCACTTGTCCTTGTTGAACCTCAACAGATTTATTTTGGCCCAATCCTCTAATTTGTCTACATCACTCTGTATCCTATCCCTGCCCTCCAGTGTATCTACCAGTCCCCCCAGCTTAGTGTCACCTGCAAACTTGCTGAGGGTGCAATCTACCCCTTTCTCCAGATCATTAATGAAGATGTTGAACAAAACTGGTCCCAGGATCCTCTTCTGGGGCACTCGTTTGATACCAGCTGCCAACTAGACAATGAGCCGTTGATCACTACCCATTGAGCCAGATGATCTAGCCAGCTTTCTATCCACCTCATAGTCCATTCATCCAACCTGTACTTCTTTAAACTGCTGGCAAGAATACTGTGGGAGACTGTATCAAATTCTTTGCTAAAGTCAAAGTATATCATGCCCCCCGCTTTCTCCACATCCACAGAGCCAGTCATCTCATCACAGAAGGCAATCAGGTTGGTCAGGCATGACTTGCCCTTGATGAAGCCATGCTGATTGTTCCTCATCACCTTCCTCTCTTCTAAATGCCTTAAAATGGATTTCTTGAGACCTGCTCCATGATTTTTCCGGGGACTGAGGTAAGGCTGTCCATAGTTTCCTAGATCCTCCTCCTTCCCATTTTTGAAGATGGGCACTATACACTGGATTTGCCTTTTTCCAATCCTCCCCCAATCGACACGAGTTTTCCAAGGTAATGGCCAATGGCTCTGCAATCACATCAGCCAACTCCCTCAGCACCCTCGGGTGCATTGCATCCAGCCCCATGCACTTGTGCATATCCAGCCTTTCTAAACAGTCCTGAACCTGTTCCTTCAGCACTGAGGGATGCTCACCTCCCCCCCATTCTGTGCTGCCCAGTGCAGTAGTCTGGGAGCTGACCTTGTCTGTGAAGACAGAGGCAAAAAAGGCATTGAGAACTTCAGCTTTCTCCACATCCTCTGTCACTAGGTTGCCTCCCCCATTCTGTAAGGAGCCCACACTTTCCCTGACCTTCTTCTTGATACTAACATACCTATAGAAGCCCTTTTCGCTACCCTTCGCATCCCTTGTTAACTGCAACTCCAATTGTGCTTTGGCCTTCCTGATTTCACTCCTGCATGTTCGAGCAGTGTTTTTTAATCCTCCCTAGTCAGCTGACCAAGCTTCCACTTCTTGTAAGCTTCCTTTTTGTATTTAAGCCGATCAAAGACTTCTTTGTTAAGCCAAGCTGGGCGCCTACCATATTTGTTATTCTTTCTGCACATCGGGATGGTTTGCTCCTGTGCCCTTAATAAGGTTTCTTTAAAATACAGCCAGCTCTCTTGGATTCCTTTCCCCCTCATATTAGCCTCCCAGGGGATCCTGCCCATCTTTATAAACGGGAGTTTATAAAGGTCCCCATCCCAAATGCTGGAGAGTCACAACACAGCTTGGCAGAGAGGGGCCCAGAACTGTCTCTAGTTTGCCCCTCACTCAGGAGCAGCTCATGGGGGCGGGTGGGCACTAACTTTCCCTCCCCTCTGTGCTGCAACAGGTATAATTGGCCAATCTCCACCTCCAGTATCTAAGCCCCTCTAACAGCTCTCTTCCAGCAGGCCCTTCTCAGTTCTCCTTCTGCCTGCCACATGCATAATGATCTCCCCGGCTTTGGCCTGACGCCTTTCACACAGCTCGGGGAGCAGCGCATAGCAATCAGCGCTAGCCCTTAGTGATAGCCCAGGCCAACCTCTCGCTCCTTTGTTCTTCGCCTACGCTCCTCACCACAGCAGCTCAGTGCCTGCACGCTCTGCGTCAGCTGGGACTAACACCTGCCACCTGTAGTTTGTTTTCTGTCCCCAGGGAGAACCGTGTGCACCAAGGATGGGTTTGTTTTGGCAGGTTTTGTTTTTTGAAAGTACACGCTGCTCTGTGCTTAGAGAAGGCCAGTCGGACGAGGGTGCCTGGCACTTGGAGAAGGAGGTAGGGAGTTTTGGGATGGACCCTAGTTCATGTGGCAGGCAGTTCCCCAGTCTGGGACCAGCCCACGAGGAAGCTCCATCTCCTGCTCAGACCAGCTTCACCCCGCTGGTAGAGAGCGCCATTTGGTTAGCTCCCCTCTGCCAATTTGCCAAGAGCCCCCTTGGACATGTGTCCCAGAAACTGGCCAGTGGCATTCCAAGAGTAGTCACACAAGGCTACCTGCAGACAGACAGACAGCTTGCCTCCCCCTTGTCCTGCAATGTGCTGCCCCTGTGCATACAGCACTGGCCTCCTGCCACCATGTCACGCTGAAAGTGTGTATCGAGTTTCAAATCCACTCCCATCTTATCTCCATGATTCAGATCATTTTGTCCCAATCATGTGCCATGACCAGGGGCTGGGTCCAGGATGCCCTTGTCTGGTCTCTCTAGACCCTGTATTCTCACTCAGCCCTTTCCTGCTACAGATAACATCGTTCTAGACACCAAATAGCAACGCTGACCTGATCTCAGCTTCCAAGCATGCAGCCCTGCCTGCGGAGGTACTATGCCCACGTGACAGAGGAAGAAACTGAGGCACAGAGAGAAGGGACTTGCCCAAGGTCACCAGCAGAGCTGGGCTAGAGCCCTGGAGAGCTTTAGCAAGCGAAGACGATGCCCTTTCATCGCAGAAAAGGTGAAGGAAGAGGTAGATGGTGCTGGACACGGGGACGTGACATGCTCAGTAGTGACAACCTCTGGGATGCCCCCCGAACTCTGCTTGCCAGGCGGCTGAGCTTCCACCAGGCCCCCCGGAGAGGCCAGGCTTCAGCCTACGCCATCTAACACGGATGGCAACCCATTTCTCCTGGTATCGGGTGCAAGCAGCATGACCCCGGCTTCCCCAGGTGCCGGACCCCAGCAGCCAGATGCCAGGACCTCACTGCACACTGCTGCCTTTTTGTGTGGGGGGGCCAGGACTCCCCGAGCGCGGGTTGTAGCACCGTATTCCCCGCATGCAAGCCCCAGGCTGCCCGTCCCTGGAGCTGGAGACAGAGCCTGACCAGCAGTGTCTGAGTCAGATCAAATCCCGCATCGTGACGCGATGCACTCGGACCTGACCCAGCTCCTCCAAACCCTGAGCCCGGGTGGAAAGAGCTCTCAATTCCCCGCCTCCCCTTTGCGCCCCAGCTCTGATGACAGCTGCTCTGAGCAAACACGGCACAGTCTCGTGAGTCTGCATCAACGGCGGGGTTCCTCCTACGCGAATGACACGGGGACATCAGACCCGCGGGAGCCTCCTGGCTCACTGAGTCCAGCGCCTGGCTGCTGCAGGCTGCCCTACCATACAATCCTCTGCAGAAAGCCAGCTCGCTTGTCTCTCCCCATTGAGCTGTTCCAGGACCTCCCCCCTCTGACAATCATAGACCTGCTCGTCAATTCCAGCCTCAGTTTACCCCCATTAGTTCTTGGCCAACATGGACCTTCAACTTCACTAGATCCTCCCCCACCCTGGTGTCCAGTCTCCTCCCGCTGTATTTATAGGGTGATCAGATCCCTCAGCCTGCACGGTGCTGGGCTAAACAAGCCTTCAGCCTCCTTTGTAAGATGGGCCCCTCCATTCCTCTGATCAGCCGAAGAGCCCTTCTCTGCACCTGCTCCAGCTGGAATTCGTCTCCCCGGAGCACGGGCGATGGGGAGGGTACACAATACTCCAGATGAGGCCTCACCAGTGCCTAGGACAAAGGCATTAATACTTCCCTATTGCAGTGAGGATCGAGCCACGCTGCTCTTTATTCACACGGATCGCTCACTCCTCTCCTTAAGTCTGCGTTGCATTGAACTCAGGGGCTGCTTTATGCACTCAGACCTCTAGGGCACTGCTTCCCAATCTTTTTGGCTCGAGGGCCACAGGTATCATTTTTACAACCCTGAAGGGTCACCAGTCTCTGCCAGCAGCCCCCTCTCCCCCCCACTGCAGCCAGACGGAAGGAGTCCAGCGAGGAGGCTGCCTCTGCACTGATCTCCTGTCCTCCTGGCTGCAGCAGGGAAACCGCACACATCCTATAGTCCCGTGCGCTCCACCTGGGTCCCTAGGCCGTGGCTCCCGTCTGCAGCCAAGGAGACGGAAGATCCGTGCTCACCTCCCTCTGGCTCCGGCAGGGACCCCAGCACATAGGGACCCAGGCAGAGCGCTTTGCTGTGCTCCCTGCTGCAGCCAGTGGGTGGGGAGCGACGGGCCACTTTGAAAGACCCCCCCGGCCCACTTTTGGCCCCCAGGCCATGGTTGGGAACCGCTGATCTAGAGATAACCTGGTGTCTGGGTCGCTCTGAGCCTTGAACCTTCCAGCCCACAACAGAACCGCAGCTCCTGGCGAGTGCATGAGTCTCTGCCGCGCCTGGCCAGCTGTGCAATGCTTCCCTGTGCAGACGAGGGGAACTCCTGCACTGATCTGCTGACATCCTGTGACATGTCGTCAGATCGTCCTCGGTTAGCATCTGACTTCAAATATGATTCCCTGTGCCGATATCCAGCCCTGGCTCCCGACTCCTGGGTCTAGTGCTGCTGGGAACCCTGCAGGCTCGCTGCTGGCAATCCACAGAAGCCTCTATTTTATTGGTTCTGTATCTACCCGCCATTCACGCCTCGTTTATTCTCAGCATAAGAAAGCAGCCCTGGTAGGTCAGTGCTGGGACGGCACTGGTGCCTTTGATCTCTCTGTGCTTTTACACTGGGATCTCAGTGTCCTGGAATGGAAACGGGCCACAGACCTGAACCTGCCATGGTTGTAGATTTGGTTCTGCAAACCCATCTCCCCATTTCACTGTCTCCCTCAAGACTCCTCTAACTCGTCTCCTTGCCAGACTAAACACTCCCAGTTCTGTGGCCTCTAGCCATATTTAAGTTCACCCCCAAACCATCTCCCATCCCCGCTGCTCTTCTCTGGAGCGGGAAAGGCTGAGCCTGCGTGTGACAGCATAGAATCAGAGGCCTGGAAACTCCGATCACAGCCAGCATCACAACGCAATAATAGGGAAGGGGAGGCCAGGCTATGCCGGATCAAACCCTGGGCCTGGATAAAACATTCTTTCCAAGCTCTCCCTCCATTCCCCTCTACGACCTGCTTCTGATAACAGCCATGCACTGCAAGCAAATAGAGCAGAGCCACACGCCAGAGTGCAAGGTATGGAATTGTTCAAAGACGGGAACAAACAACTGATAAAACAAGGGGAGTGAGGGAAAATACCTAAGAACTGCAGAGCTTTCCTGAACAGAGGGAATTTAAAGTTACAGCCCGTTCTTGTTATTCAAGAATCCAATCTATGTGGATTACCCTGCCTGCTGCTCGCTCATTTTTTCCGGCTGAATTCTGCCTTGCTTTTGCAGCAAACCTTACTGCTATACTTAATGTTAAAAGGCTTCGGACTAAACCCTTCTTTCTTCCGCAGTAAAGTACTTAGAGCAAAACCGAGGGGGAGATAAGGGATGATATATAGTTAGCTATTTTCAGCCAGCCTGTATTTGAAGACTTTTAGTTAACAGAAGTTATAAGCATGTTAGACATGAATAGCATAAGTGATGGCTCGAAGTGCACCAGTATTACCCAGCTAGTAGACTCTGCAATTGATTACCCATTGATTAAATTCTCTTATTTATTAACCCTTTAGAAATGGATACCTAAAATGAAGCGTGACCCTTTTCTTCGCAACCTGTTACAAACTAGAAGCAAATTGTAGCATGCTTAACTGTTACGCTGCATACGATCAATGTTACCACCAGCTACTCTTTGCTTATTTCGACCAGTTGAGGGGGTTCAGTAAATGCTCTGTAGGACATTTTGGGATGATAAAGTTTTAGGCCTGGTTTATACTTGGGATTCAGCCACTGGTGACTAACAATAGGCACAAAGACCCAATGTAGGCAGGGTAGCCGAGTGGCCATAGCACAGACCTGGGACTCGTGAGACACGGGTTCTATTCCCGGTTCTGTCACTGGCCTGCTGGGTGACCCTAGGCAAGTCACCTCCTCTCTCTGTTCCTCAGTTTCCCTTTCAGTAACATGGGGCTAATTATACTGACCTCCTCCGCAAAGCACTGTGAGCTCTGCTGACGCAAAGCACTATATAAAAGCTGGGGATCATGAGTACTGTAGTGCCTGGGGACCAACCAAGAACACATAAGTGTTCTGTGTAGAACACAGAGGAACAGACAGTCCCTGGTCCAAAGAGCTGACAGTCTATGGAGACAGGAGAGCTGGGGGAAATGGGTGTAACATATGAAAGTGGACAAGAAAAGCTGCATTATAGCAAACTGTGCTTTACCTGCATTTTAAACAGTCAGATTACAGCTTTCCTCATCGCTTGTGGGATTTATACCTATACTGGTTGCTGGCTCCTGTGTGCTGAATTGGCGCTAATCCCAAGCACAGACAAGGCCTTAGTAACATGACACCTCTTCACATCAATTTAGGGCACAAAATCTGACCACTGGATTTGATGCTGGTGATAAAGCGTACAAGACAGCAACGTTCTGCTTCACGCATTCCCCTGATGGCTGTTTAACTGGAGCATCAGGTGCTGATCTTACGGGATCTTTACAGAGGAATGATTCAGAGACTCTAAGGTCAGAAGGGACCAATATGATCATCTAGTCTGACCTCCTGCACAATGCAGGCCACAGAACCTCACCCACCCTCTCCTGTAATAAACCTCTAACCTATGACTGAGTTATTAAAGTCATCAAATCATAGTTTAAAGACTTTAGGGTTCAGAGAATCCACCAGCAAGTGAGCTTTGCCCCATGCAGAGGAAGGCGAAAACCCCCCAGATCCTTTGCCAATCTGCCCTAGTGAAAAATTCCTTCCTGACCCCAAATATGGCGATCAGTTAAACCCTGAGCATGTGGGCAAGACTCACCAGACAGACACCCAAGAAAAAATTCTCTGTAATAACTCAGAACCCCCCATCTAACATCCCTTCACAGGCCACTGGCATATCTACCACCAGTAGTCAAAGATCAGTCAATTGCCAAACTAGGCTGTCCCATCAGACCATCCCCTCCATACATTGATCAAGTTCAGTTTTGAAGCCAGCTAGGTTTTTTGCCCCCACTGCTCCCCTTGGAAGGCTATTCCAGGACTTCACTCCTCTGATGGTTGGAAACCTGCATCTAATTTCAAATCTAAACTTCCTAATGGCCAGTTTATATCCATTAGTTCTTGTCTCCACATTGGCGCTGAATTTAAATAATTCCTCTCCCTCCCTGGTACTCATCCCTCTGATGTATTTATAGAGAGCAATCATATTTCCCCTCAGCCTTCTTTTTGCTGGCTAAACAAGCCAAGCTCTGTGAATCTCCTCTTATAAGGCAGATTTTCCATTCTGCGGATCACCCTAGTAGTCCTTCTCTGCACCTGTTCCAGTTTGAATTAATCTTTCTTAAACATGGGGGACCAGCACTGCACACAGGATTCCAGATGGGGTCTCACCAGCGCCTTGTATGACGATACTAACACCTCCCTACCTCTACTGGAAATGCAGTCCTAAGATGCATCAGATAGGGTGTTAGCTTTTTTCACGGCCACATCACATTAGCAGTTCATAGTCATCTTGTGATCAACCAATACGCCCACGTCCTCCTCCTGTCACTTCCAACTGATGCGTCCCCGGCTTATAGCAAAAATGTTTGTTTAGTCCCTAAATGCATGACCTTGCACTTTCCACTATTAAATTTCATCCTATTTCTATTACTCCAGTTTACAAGGTCATCCAGATCTTCCCGTATGATATCCCGATCCTTCTCTGTATCGGCAATACCTCCCAACTTCGTGTCATCCGCAAACTTTATTTCCCCACTTTTTGTCCCAAGTTCAGTAATAAAAAGGTTAAATAAGATTGGTCCCAAGGCAGCAGCAGTGCGAAGCCTTTGGAGAGAGGACAGCGCAGACACGTCAGAATCAGCTCTTTGGAAGAGACTAGACCAGCAGGAGCTCCCTTGCCTGGAGCAGTGGCATCGCATTGCACTGCAGTGGCACCTACCCTAGGAGCCCCAGTGATGGCTCAGGCCCCCGTTGTGCTAGGAGCTGGACACAAAGAACAAATGAGACGGTCCCTGCCCAATATCAACAAATCCTAACTTCACCTGGTGGTTTCTCTGACTAGCCTGGCCCAGCTTAGCTCTAATCTTTATCCACCTCTCCCACAGGGGTGTCATAAGAACTAATTAATTGTCCATGCATCTGTTGCATGATAGACTGTGGGATCAGTGCTGCTACCCTCTCACTTCTTGCCAGTTTCTCCTCTTTCCCCCTAAGCAGGGCTTTAAATTGGGCTTTAAAACGGAGTCAAACCTGTAGAAAACACCTGATGTCTGTCTTCCTGTACCTCTGTCTGGAGCCCTGGGGAGCTTCCCCAGTCCAAAGCCGAGTAGGACAAGGTGTGCAAGGGAACTTAAGGAGACAACATAATGGATGGGGACAGATCCTTATCCCTTCCATATCATGGATGTTACATCAACGTGAAACGACATCTGGCTGGTGCATCATGGACAGGAACTCTAAAGCAGTGGTAAAAGCAATACTAATAAGCACTTGTAAAGGGCCCTGCACGTGGAAAATGCTATACAGACTGATACAGCAGCTGAGTAAATCCTCACCGCTCCCCTGCAGGGTAACTGTCAGCTCCTCTTCAGTGATGGGGAAATTGGGACAGAGTTTAGTGACTGACTGCGTGTGGCCTTGAGCAATGGCAAAACTTAGAATCTACATCTCTCTTACTTAATCTCTTGTCTCTTGGCCTGGTGCGACTGAGACTTTAATAACAATTATAAATGTGGCTATATTTCTTTATGAACTATGTAAAATGCAGCCATCTCTGGGGCTCAGCACAGCAACCTGCAGACAGCACAGCAGGACAAAACCTCACAAAGTGCATTTCACATCCACACAGAGCAGACAGGATTGAGGAAGCTGCAAGAGAAGATGGATGGTCCAGTGGTGAAGACTGGAGCCTTGGCTCTGCCAGACCTGTTGGTTCAATTCCCTGCTCTGCCACAAACTCACTGTGACACCCTGGGCAAGTTGCTTAGTCTCCCTGTGCTTCAATTGCCCCCCTGTACACAGGGGTTAATAGCCAGGGGATGGTAAGGTTAAACACACCAAGGAGTGTGAGATGCCCAGATACTACAGTGATGGGGGCCAGACAGGAACCAAAGACAGAGAGACCTTGGACCCAAAGTTTGCAGTAATGTGTGGAAGCAGATTTCAGGGCCTGGATCCTGCCAATCGAGTGCTGAGATCCCTGCAGCTCGACCTGTCCTGAGATGTGTCAGAGAGACTCAGGAACTGACCGAAAGCGAGGCCTGAGGCAGGAAGTGCCCCTCCAGGGGTGAGGATGCAAAGCCTGGGCCCCGCTCCAGGATCCGGGGCGGCTTTCATCCAAAGCCAGCAATGCTTGGCCAGGTGTCATAGGGGGCTCCCTGATCACCCTGGGGGGCAGAGCGGGGGAAGGCACCAGTGGTCCCCAGGCCGCCCCACACAGGGTGCCAGGCAGCACTGGGGAGTCCTGGACCCCCCCCTCAGATGCCGAGCGGCCAGGCTGGGGTGCTGGGGAAGTGAGAGCAGGACACCCCCAGACCCAGCTGCCAAGGGGGGGAAGCCCTCGGGGGGGGCAGGCACTCTCCTAGCCGGAGCCACGGAGCCCCGGTTCGCTGCTCCGACGGACCCCGAGAGCACAGATACCCCCAGATCTCACCCCTGCCCCACACCCGGCCCGGGCCCCCACTCACTCTCGCCCACCACCGCTTTCAGCCCGGCCAGGGCCATCTCCGCCTCCTGCTGCCCCGCCCGGGACCGCCGCCGCTTCCGGGTCTGAGCGCGGGGCGGGGTCACGGGGCTCGCCCCCCTTTCAGCCCCGCCCACTGCACTTGTCGGACACGCCCCCTCCCAGCCACGCCCACCGAGCCCGGGGACACGCCCCTCGAGACACGCCCCCCTCGAGCCCTGCCGGCCCAAGGGCGGTGGGAGGGGCTCAGCTGGGGGGCGGGGCAGGGCTGGGAGCCGGGACACCTGGGTTCTGCCTTGGCTCTGCTCTGGCCCCGGTGCCTCCCTGCATGGCTCTGGGCAGCGCCGGGCCGGACTGGGGGGTACAGCATCGGTTTGGGGGGTACAGCGCCGGTTCCCAGCCCATGGCCCAGGGGCCAAAAGTGGCCTGGGGGGGGCTTTAAAAGTGGCCCACTGCTCCCGCCCCATTGGCTGCACAGCGAGCGGCTGCGGGGCTACAGAGGGGTGCAGGCCCCTTGCCGCAGCCAGGTGCTGGGAGCTCAGCGCTCCGCTGCCCCGGAGCCGGCAAAGCGTCCGCCCGGGTCCCGAGGCGCTGGGGTCCTGCTGGAGCCAGAGGGCGGCGGGCACTGATCCCCCAGCTGCAGAAGGGAGCTGCTGTCTAGGGACCCAGGTGGACCCACGGGCTACAGGACGCGTGCGGTTTCCCGGCTGCAGCCCGGGGACAGGAGATCAGCGCAGACTCCTTCCCTCTGCCTGCGGGGGGGGGGCGCTGCCGGCCCTTGGGGGCTGTAAAAATGAGAACTGTGGCCCTCCAGCCACAAAGGGGGAGGAGCGCTGGTCTAAAGCGAGCGGGTGCAGGGTGCCGGCACCTCGCTGTCGGTGAGGTGGTGGCCGTGCCGCAGGGCTGGGCATCAGTGGGCAGGCATCTAGTGATGGGGCCATGCAGGTCCCCAGCGAGCCCCATGCGGTCATGCAAGGTGTAGGGGGAGGCGGGGGCCTCGGGCAGGGTTAGAGCGAGGGCTGGTTAGGGGTAGCGGGGCCTCCTCAGCCCACTGCAGTCAGGGCCCCCTGCTGGGCCTCTTGCCCCCCCTCCCCTCCAGTCAGGCCCCTCAGCCCCCACCTCCACCTAGCTTCCCCTCCCCCCTGCCAGGCCACTTGCCACCCCCCCCCCCTTCCAGCCAGCCTCCCCTAGCACCCTGCTGGGTTCCTTGTCCCTTCAGCCAGTTCCCTTGGCCCCCCATTTCTAGGCAGCAGACCCTAGCCAGGTCCCTTGGCCCCCCATTTCTAGCCAGCCCTCCCCCTGCCAGGCCCCTCGTCCCCAACTCCAACCAGCTCCCCACCCCCAGGTTGCTCACCCTCCAACTCCAGCCCCACTCTGCTCAGAGCCCCATGGATTTTGGTCATATCCACTCAAATCAGCCTTTCCTGGCACTCTGATTTCTGCTGTGGGCACACTGCCTGGCCTACACGGGGTGCGGCCTTCTCTGGTAACAAGGCTCCAGGTGCCTTGACCTTCATTCCTAACCCAAGAAAATCCCAGGAGCATTGAAACCATCAATCATTTCAATCAGAACTCGGCCAGCCCCCTCCAGCCGGCCCAGCCCTTCCCCTGGTGGGGAGCCTGTCCTCACCTGTCCCTCCCTCCCCAGTAGCCGAGTCAGTGAACAGCTGCAAGGGGCACTAGGAATGTGCTGCCCGGTGCCTTGCTGGGCATCATGGCCATGGGGAGCTGGCAGTTACATGGCAGCAGCTGATGCAACTCTGTGGGGGCTTGGGCACGTCCCCATGGATCTCTACTCTGGGCTGGCCCAAGGCTGCTATGGGAGCTACGCTCTGGCCAATTTAAGGATAACAACCTACTACTGATTTGCAGCCAAGTGGTCTCCTTCTTTGGCTCAAGAAGAAGAGGCCTGGGTCTCTGGTGCTGAGCGGCGTACTTTTGATCCACGCGTGGCTCAGTCCTTAGCCCTGCCCCTTGGATGCTGCTGGAGCCAAGGCTGCTCCAAGACCCTCTAACTCCTGGTCACATTTCCCTGCTGGCATCCAACTCTATTGACCTCAACTCGCCTTCCAGCTGCCCTGGGTGCTCTCTGCCTGCGTTGGAGCCTCCCAGTCCGGGACATGGCGGGGATGATTCACGTAACAGCTCGGAGTGTACGTCTAAGTCCCACTGAGTCACTTCCTGCCACCAGAGGGCCCCCGATGACTACAGAATTTCTCCATTAAGGCCGAATGAGCCAAGCAGCTGCACACAGCAAAGTATCTCCGTCCAGTGGCACAGCACTATGCCGGAATTCTAGCCCCGGCTCCTGGAAGGGAGTGGGGTCTAATGGTTAGAGCAGGGGCTGGGAATCAGGACCCCTGGGTTCTATCCTGATTCTGCAAAGGGAATGGCTTCTAGCAGTTAGAGCCAGGGGGTGGCAATCAGGATTCCTGGGTTCTATTCCAGGTTCTGTGCAATTGATTTATTCTATGACTGGGTTCGTTCTGCCCTGTCCGTTTGTGACATGTGGAATGCAGAGACCTTCTCTTCCTGCTGGGAGGTGCAGTAATTAATGGCTGGGCTCTGAGGTCCTGGAGCAAAGCGTCTTGGAGAAGGAATTTATTCCCCGAGTCTGAGTTTTTAAGTGCGGCTTGACAAAGCCCTGGCTGGGGTGATTTAGTTGGGGTTGGTCCTGCTTTGACTAGATACCTCCTGAGGTCCCTTCCAACCCTAATATTCTATGATTCCTGATTGGCTTCCTGCCCCATCCCTCCCTCAGTCAATCAGAACAAATGCCCTCATGGCAGAGCTGTTGTCTGGTTACCCGCAGCGCAGACCCAATCTATTATGTCCTGGCTGCTGTTCAGCTCAGGTTAACAGCGTGTTCTGTCTCTGCAAACTCCCCCAGAACTTTCAAATGGATGTGAGAGCCTTCTTCACGTCCTGCACTAAGCTGTGAGTAGTGTCACAGCTGCTGCATTCTATACCAGAAGTGGCTGCATTCCAGTGCTGGGCAAGTGATCCCTGTGCAGTGTTGGAACACACTGTCACATAGCTGCTGTGCTCTACTCTAGAAGCGGCTGCATTTTAGCCCTGGGAAGTGGTTCTCTGCAATCTTGCTGTATGTTGGAACACACCTGCTGTACTGCACCCTAGAGGTGACTGCATTTCAGTGCCGGGTAAGTGATCCCTGTATAACATTGCTGTGTTACTACATTGCTGCTGCACTCCACCCCAGAGGTGGCTGCATTTCAGTGCTGGGTGAATGAGAATCCATATCTTATTTTGCAAAGCATAGGCTCTCCAAGCAAGGATGCTGTCAGTTCCATGTTCCTCCTCAATAACCTCTGGATTCTTAGCAGCAGTGGAGCCAGGTTTTGAGCAATGGTGGAACCAAGAGGGTGCTGGGGCATTGGTGGTTCCACCTTCAATTATACCTATTGGCTTGAAAAGGCGCCGCACATATACCTAATGGCCGCGGAGGGGGGCGGTTGCCCCCGGCCTCATATTAGCTCTGCCACTGATGCTTATTACATTTTCATTGCTCTTCTTCCACCAGCCACTGTGATTTAGTTTTGTTACACAGACCCAGGCAAAATGCAGCCGCCTCATGCTGAGCTGGCTAGAAGCAGCTTCCTGTAATTGAATAGACTCATCCAATTACTGAGCTTTCCCGGAGCGATGTGCTGCCCCTTACGATACATCAAACCAAGAGGACCCACTTGGCTCCGGCAGCTGCCATCCCAGCATAGATGGTGAGGTGGTGCTGCCCTGAGAGTTCAGGTCCAGGTAGGGAATTCCAGTAGGGAATAAATGGCCAGAATTGGATGCTGCAGGTTTTGGTGCCCACCCAGAGACAGCTGGGGGCACTAAGGGGTCGGTCTACACTGCAATTACACGCCTGTGACTGGCCCGTGCCAGCTGACTCTGGCTTGCGGGGCTCATGCTAAGCAGCTGTTTAATTGTGGTGTAGACTTTTGGGGTCACGCTGGAGATCAGGCTCTAAGGCCCTGCGAGGTGGGAGGGTCCCAGAGCTTGGAACGTCTGCAGTACAATTAAACAGCTGCTTTGCCTGAGAGTCAGCAGGCATGGGCCAGCCGTGGGTGTGTAACTGCGGTATAGACGTACCATAAATGCCCATGAGCCTAGCTGAAGTCAACAGGAGCTGTGGGTGTTTAGCACCTCTGAAATCCCGGCCCCTGGTGCCTCAACTTGGACACCCAAGTCGGTGGCACCGAGTGTATGTGTGCCCCTGCTGCCCCCTGCTAGCTCCAGTCAGAATACTCAGCCTCTGGGCTTCCCTCGATCTGCTGGCAATGCTCCTACTAATGCAGCCCAATATGCCATTAGCCTTCTTGGCAATAAGGGCACACTGCTGACTCATATCCAGCTTCTTGTCCACTGTAACCCCCAGCTCCTTTTCTGCAGAACTGCTGCTTAGCCCGTTGGTCCCCAGTCTGTAGCTGTGCATGGGATTCTTCCGTCCTAAGTGCAGGACTCTGCACTTGTCCTTGTTGAACCTCATCAGATTTCTTTTGGCCCAATCCTCCAATTGGTCTAGATCACTCTGTATCCTATCCCTGCCCTCCAGCGTATCTACCACAACCCCCAGCTTAGTGTCATCCACAAACTTGCTGTACTGAACTAGGCAGCTTCCCCGGGAGCTGGCGGGGGGCCAGCCCAGTGCACTCCAGGGCTCTGGGATGATGCAAACTGGGGTGGGCACCGCCAAAGGTACCGCAGGGATGGGTGGGTTAGTTATTAGTTGTAGACATACTTTGTGTGGGGCAAATTGCGGGAGAGCCAAGGCCCTCCATGGTCCGTCGAGCAGGGAAGGGGAGGAGAAGCAGTGCAGGTAGCGAGATGATTTGTGGCTGCTGTGTTTTCCTGGATGCCAGCTCTGTGCTTGTTCCTCTTAATGAAGTCTTCCATGTTTTTCCCTGGTCTCAGTGCTGTGGGAGAGGCTAGGGGGGCTGGGGAAAGTGTTCAGTTGTTGCTGCACTTGTTGCTGCCGACGGCTCCTGGCAGAAAGGCTGCCATGTGCTGCCTACACCGGCCAGTACCTGGCTGCTCTGGTGTGTGTGAAATCTATTTGCTGAGGGAGCGGGGCTGGGTGTGCAGCTGCCTGGGGCTAGGACAATGGAAGCACAGTGCCTTGCCAAGTGCCTCAGCACACCTAGCAAGAGCCCAGTGCAAACCCCCGGTGTCTGAGACCTGGGACTTCAGCACTGGTGAAGGAGGGTCTGGGGAGCCAACCTCCTCCACCCTGCCAGCACCTCCAGGCAGCACCTTCAGAGTGGCAGGTGAGTGTCCCCTACACACACTCACTTCTTCAGGAAGGCCACTGTGGCCTGGGTCTAGCATGTCAATGGTGCCTTCTGCTCCTGGGATTTCACCTTTGCCAACGGCTGGGGTATCTGGGCACTGGAGAGGCTGGTGGTCAGGGCAGGACTCCTGGGTTCTCTGTCCTGGATAGTGGATTAGAGCCAGAGCCAGGCCTCCTGGGTTCCATCACTAGATCTGGGGCCGGGGGGGGGCCTGTGTCTATTGGGTTAGAGCAGTGGGCTGGGAACTAGGACTCCTGGCTTCCATTCCCAGCTCACAGGGCCTGTGCTATGTCCCAGCTTGTAAACAGTCCCTCGAAAGAAGCCTTGCAGTGGGCCAGACCCCCCGGGGATCCCGCTCTTCCTCAGGCATAGGCCACGCATTCTCAGTGCTTCTGAAACTGAGCCTCCGGGGCTGCAGTGAATCCAACCGAGACAGACGCCTGGTCAGAGACCGGTCCACTCCTCAGGGCCCAATGCACCCAGCAAGGGTGCGCAGTGACACCGGGAGGCCTTTTCAGGCAGTCGGGTTTATTAGTCAGCTGGGACCCAGCCTGGGAAGTTCCTAGTTTAGCACAGAGAAGCAAAAGCTACGACACCGTCCATCCTGGCCACGCCGGCGACCACCCCGCCAAGCTGCCGTGGAATCCATTTTTGGCCCTCTTTGTCAGTCCCAGGTGAGAGCGGGGCAGCCTTCTGTCCCCTCTCAGTCCATTCTCCTCCTCCCCCAGACACATGCTGAGGTCACATGTTCCGCCTGCGGATAGGTGTCAATTAGTCCGTCTTTGGAGTTCCCACTGTATTTCTGGATCCTCCATTGATACGGGGCGGTTTCAGCCAGCCCTTTCATGCCCCATTCACTCCCCCCCCCCCCAGCTACGTGACCCACCATCTCATGGCTTCTGCGCCACCCCAAGAGCAAATTTAACTCTTCTGCACCCACTGGGTAGCTATGCAAAGCTCAGAGGGAAACTGAGGCATGCGTAGGCATCCTAACAATATTACTGAAAATTCCCCTTTGACCCAGGACTAGAGCAGGGGGGCTGGGAGTCAGGACTCCTGGGTTCTAGTTCCTGCTGTGCTGTAAGCTCACTATTTACAACACTTCTATATTACCTCTGGGATATTTATTTAGCAGCAAGAATGGCAGGAACTAGACACCATCTGTTCAGCTTCTCAAGCCAGTCAGGTCTTCCCGATTTGCATTGCATGCCCTTTGGAAAGTCCCTGCCTCATCTTTCATTTCCCTAGCGTTAGAGGCAGTGTTCTCTACTAGCTAGAGCACTGGGATGGGATTCTGGAGGGCTGGGGTCTATTCCTTGCTCTGCCACTGCCCTGCTGGGTGACCCTGGGCAAATCACTTCCTCTCTCTCTGCCTCAGTTTCCCCTTCATCTCTTTAGACTGTGAGCTCTCTGGGGGCAGGGACTGTCTCTCCTTCCATGTCTGCACAGAAGCTAGTACAGTGCATTAGACCATAAGATCTCAGGCTAGTTGCTTCTGCATGTCAGTGGCGCAGCGCCATCATGGGAACGGTTCTGATTCTTGCCATGATGCCTAGAGGTGCCAGTCGCCCTGGGGCTGGCAGGATGGCCCTCAGGTCTATGGCTGGTGGTCTTTGCTCCCATGCTCAGGGTCATGCTGACCCCAGGTTTGGGGTTAGGAAGAAAGCTTCCCCCAGGCCAGATTGGCAGGGACTGTGGGGCGTTTTTGCTTCTTCTGCAGTGTGGAGTGTGGTTGCCTGCTGGGATCAGCTGGGCATATCTCCCCTAATCAGTTCCCTGCCATCACAGAGGCCTTGGCCATTGGGGGCACCTGGATCTCTCCTGTTTTCTGAGTTTCCTCAGGGCTGAAAAGTCTAACTGAAGTCACTGGGCTCAACAATAGGGGCGTGTGGGTGACATGGACTGGCCGGTGCTACACGGCTCAGACTGGATTCTGATGGCTTCTTCTGGCTGAAACTGTGTGAGACGACGGGGCTCACGCCAGCAACTGGCAAGAGATTAGAAAGCTGGACTCCGATTGCTTGTCTGCCCTCCCTGCCCAGCCCCATGCTGGGCTACCGTTCCCGCCAGTGCATTTTTAGCCCATCTCCAGTACTTCCCCCAGAGGTGTAACTCCCAGCTCAGGAACCGACTGAGCTAGCTGGCTAAAATAGCCGTGTAGCCTTGGCAGCGCAGGAGGCGGGATGGGCTGGCCACCCCGCGTATGATCCGGTCCAGGATCCGGGACACGTGCACGGGGCAGCTCGCCCATTCTGCCTCCAGCCCCACCCTGAGATCTGGGACTTCAGCACTAGTGAAGGAGGGTCTGGGGAGCCAACCTCCTCCACCCTGCCAGCACCTCCAGGCAGCACCTTCAGAGTGGCAGGTGAGTGTCCCCTACACACACTCACTTCTTCAGGAAGGCCACTGTGGCCTGGGTCTAGCATGTCAATGGTGCCTTCTGCTCCTGGGATTTCACCTTTGCCAACGGTTGGGGTATCTGGGCACTGGAGAGGCTGGTGGTCAGGGCAGGACTCCTGGGTTCTCTGTCCTGGCTAGTGGATTAGAGCCAGAGCCAGGCCTCCTGGGTTCCATCACTAGATCTGGGGCGGGGGGGCCTGTGTCTATTGGGTTAGAGCAGTGGACTGGGAACTAGGACTCCTGGCTTCCATTCCCAGCTCACAGGGCCTGTGCTATGTCCCAGCTTGTAAACAGTCCCTCGAAAGAAGCCCTGCAGTGGGCCAGACCCCCCGGGGGTCCCGCTCTTCCTCAGGCATAGGCCACGCATTCTCAATGCTTCTGAAACTGAGCCTCCGGGGCGCCAGTGAATCCAACCGAGACAGACGCCTGGTCAGAGACTGGTCCACTTCTCAGGGCCCAACGCACCCAGGGCTGGCCACCCCGCGTATGATCCTGTCCAGGATCCGGAACACGTGCACGGGGCAGCTCGCCCATTCTGCCTCCTGCCCCACCCTGGGTACCCTGCTATTTAACTCAAGCAAAGCTAATTACACCTCTAGCTGCAGACCTACCCTTAGTCTCCTTCATCTCCAATCTGCAGTTAGCCGGTTCCAAGGCCAGTGTGGCCCTGCCTTCCAGCAAACCCCTTACAATACCCGGGAAATCCCCACGGGGGGGGAGCCCCAGGCTGTCCAGATCCTCAAAGCCAAAGGCTCTGCTGGTGTAACGCCCCTCATGTAATATAGTTATGCAAGGGGTGGAATTTGACTCTGAAAATAAACAACCCCATCTGGGCTGGGCTGGGGTTGAGCAAACAGGGAAGTTTCAAGAGAAGTGTTCTTTGTTGGGATTGCCCCACAATTGGGGATGGGGTCCCAGCTGTTAAGTGTGGAGTGGGACAGAAAATAAACAACCCTTATCTGGGCTGGGCTGGGGTTGAGCAAACAGGGAAGTTTCAAGAGAAGTGTTCTTTGTTGGGATTGCCCCACACTAGGGGATGGGGCCAGTGGGACAGGAGATTTCACCACCTCTGCTCCAGCTGCTCCTATTTAAAGGGGCAGCTTGTGAACAGAAGCAGCATCTTGCAAGACTGGGCGAGACGGTGAGTTTGTACTGTTAGTCGGGAGAGATTCTTCAGTGCCGTGGGGCAGGGTTTTGGGCATGGCTCCTGCGTGTGCCCCACTCCCTTGGGCCTCGTCCATGGCAGGGTGGCTGTGATTTGATTTTCAATGGCTTTCTAAACTGATGGAGTTAATCTGGTTTCAGGCACAGTGGGGATGCTCTGGATCCAATGTAAATTGAATGCCTCTCCATTCGGCTGGGGATCAGCTTGGGATAAAATTTTGAGAAGCAGCTGAGGGAATTTAGGAGCCAAAGTTCCATTTTCAAAAGTGACTTAGGTGCCTGTCTCCATTTTTAGGTGCCTAAATGGCTTTGGCCATCTGGCCTTTAGGAGCCTTGTCTCCTTGAAAGTCAAGGGGAGTTAGACTCCTAAATCATTTGAAAATGTCACCCTTAAACTAAATCAATGTAAATCTGGTTTGAATCCCATTTAGGACTGGTCTGAACCCAGTTTTGCACCGATTTAATGGCACTGATTACAAACAAATCTGTTTTTCTGTAAATGCTTTTATACTATTAGAGCTGCATCCACCCGCGGTGTGGGGGAGGCGTGAATGAGATCAGTCTCGAATGGAAAACTCAGTACAAAACTGGTTCATAGCCGAGCCCCAGCCTGAGCTGGACCAGACGTACGTCAGTTTAGTTTAAGTGGCTTCCCTCACCAAACTGAGATTCCATTGGATTGAGAACGTCCACACTGCAACCCGCACGGCTCTCTCCAAACCGGTTTAGAATCGTGTCCTGAGTGTCACAGCTGCAGCTTGGAGCAGAGAGACGAGGCTCTTCTTGTGGGGACGTTAATTTTGCTTTGGGGATAGGTTGGGCGGATCAGTTCTCTAAGGCGCTAATTCCAAGGGGCCAAACCTCTAGTGGGAAACCCCTTCCGCTGTGTGCGTGTATGCACGTGTGTGTGTGTGTGTGTGGCAATTTCAGCCTGAAAAGGCATCCATCCATCAGTGCACATGGTCCCCACTGGCAGCTTGGAGGCAGTTTTGCTCTGCTAGCCCCTAGGATGGGGGTGCCATTCCAGCCCTCCCCAGTGCCCCCCATTTCCATCCTTTGCCTCCCCACCCACCCTCAAAGTCTCCTGCTTCAAACCCTTTCCCCTGTGTCCTACGGTCACAGTCCCCCACCTCTGAATATCCCTTCCAGCCCCCCACATTCTCCTGTTCCCCAATTCTCCCTCCCTGCCCCCTTGGGCCTGCCTGACGAACCCCCCCGACCCTCTCACCCTTCCCCTGGCATTGTGACTTTCTCTTGTGCCTGTGCCCCGCTCCACCGCCTTGTGTGCGTGCCTTGGCTCCAGCCACGGGTTCCAGACGGCTCCTGTCCTGGGGTTTCACGCACTGGCCGGATCTTTCCCCTGCAGGTAGTTCAGCACCTGGCATGATGAAGGCTGCCGTGTTCCTGCTTCTCACCCTCCTGGTGCCCGCACACTACACGGGTGCTCAGTGCATCATTGACAACGTGGTTGATCTGAAGGTGCAGTCAGCGATCAGTTCCATAGGTAAATGTCCTGGGGACCGGGGAGGAGGGCCCCCTCAGAGATGGGTGCTCACAGGTAGGGGCGGCAGGGGGATGGGAATTTGCAGCGAAAGGAGATACAGACTCTGCCACAGACTCCCCGGGTGATCTTGGGTAAGTCACTTAGCCTCTCCGGCCCGGTTAGACACCCTGTGATCCACATAACTCCTGTTCTGCTGCTGCCAAAGCCCGCAGGCACCTAATGCCCCTGGCACCTAAGTGTTTGCAGTAAGAACACCCAGGAGATGGTGCCAAGGAAGGGGGAGACGACAAGTCAGGTACAACACATAAGCCGCTCAGTTGAATTTCCTAGAAAAGCCACAGGAGAGGAATGTGGAACCAGCAAAATTACAAGAGCAAAATTATCTGTACCCCGCACTAGATCCCTGTTGCTCTCCAGTGGTCGGGCCACATCCTTTCTGCTGCTGCCTCTGAGCTGACAGGCCTGGGGCTTTGACTTAGGCAGCAGAGATTCCAGGGGTCCCAGGTTCAATCCCTGCTCCTGCCCACCCACCGGGGAAACTCTCTCACTGCCCAACCCAGCTCTGCTCCCAGCCAGCCCCATTCAGTGTGTAAACAGGGCTGGCTTCCTTGTGGTTTCCTGACATTCTTCAGTTTCAGTTTAGAGCTGAGCAGAGCACGGAGCCAGCATTTGTATTCGCTCTGTTCCAGCAGCTGCGCTCTGGGCCCCGTCGTGTCAGGCGCTGCCCGGGCCATGGTGAGAGCCGGTCCCTGCCACAAAGAGCTGGCACATCGAGTAGCCAAGTGAAGGACAGTCATCCCCATTGCACAGAGGGGAACAAAGCCCAGAGAGACTAAGTGACTCGCCCAAGGTCACATGGGGAGCCTGTGGCAGAGGCAGGAATGAAACCCACCTCTCTGGCGGCCCAGCCTAGTGCCTTAGCCACAGACCTGCTGCATTTGGTTGGTCACCCCCTGGGAGCGTCTGGAGACCAGGTCCTGGAGGTGCCATTTGCACAGCACCCCAGGGGCTGAGCGGGGCTGGCTGGGGTCGCTACCCATCTCTCACAGCCCCTCTTCTCACGCATCTGCTGACCCCGCACCTGGGGCTGCAGGAGGGTAAGGGAGTGGTGCCTGATATGGGCTGCAGTACTCTCAGCTCGCCCAGCCCATGCGGCTTTCCCAGCACAGCTTGGCTGGCGGCTGCTCCCCCAGACGTGGGTGCATTGGTTGGGGGAAGCAGGCAGCAGTTATTTCCGCTACCTCCGTCCCTGCCCTTTGTTCACAGCCCGTGGGGGTCATGCTGGATGCCCAGCGACTTCCCCCTGGGTAACGCTCTTCTGGGGGGCTGTGGGCAACAGGCATCAAACCCAGGATCTCCGGATCTCAAACCAGGAACTTCTGGTGCCTTAGCTAGAGCGCCCAGCGCCGGCCGCTGGGGCTGTATGTAGCCCAGCCACCACTCGGGGGAGACAGAGCGCCACATGGAGCGGGGTTGGGTTACACCTGGCTAGTGCAGTGGGGGCAGGGGCAGCCTCTCTCCACCTAAGGAGGGGGCGGGGGGGCAGCTTTTCCTCCAATGGCCCAGCTGCCGGCTAACGCCCATCTCTGTCTCTTGCCTTACAGTGTCCTCCACCCTGGCCAAAGCCAAGCTAGTCTGCCAGGACGTCTCGGCCCGTGGGGCACTTGTCTCCTGCCCTGCAGGTGAGAGCACTTTCCCGCGCGCCCCCCAGCCCCCTGGGGCACAGATCCCGGCCCCTCTGCAATGCCGGGCGGGGGTGGAGGTGGGGCAGCGATGGACCAGACGTGCCTACGCAATGCCCGGTGCCTGGAGCAGTGCCATTCGCAGCACTCCAGGGCCCTGGGGGCAATGGGGGCTGCGGAGCTGGGCCCCTGGGCCAGGCCCTGGCATTTCTCCCTGGCCTCCCTTGCTTGGTTAGTAGCCTGGCTGGAAGGGAGCCCCCGGGCCATGCTCTGGGTGTGGGGAGGAGAAAACAGGGGACCTCGCACCCTCCCATCCCACCACCAGCTGCTCCCCTAACCCCACCCCCTGTTACCCCCCCCACAGGGTACAAGCCCACTGGCTGCGCCTGCGGGATGGCCTGCGGCTCCTGGGACATTCGCACCGACTCCACCTGCCACTGCCAGTGCAGCGGCATCGACTGGACGGCCGCGCGTTGCTGCAAGATAGGGTTCGAGTGAGGCCGAGACCCAGCCTGGGGCAGCCCCGCCGCGCGCGGGCCCTGGCGCAGAGCCGTGCTGTGCCCCTGGTGCCCAGTGAAATGAATAAACTTGTATCTGGGTCTGCTGAGCCTTCTCTGGCTCATTTCTTCCCCTGCCCTCCAGGACTTTGGTACCAGGGTCAGAACACGGGCAGGGGCCCAGCTCTGCCTCCCTCGCCTGTTTCCCCGCTCGAGGCCTCTGTCCCAGATCAGGTCGGGCTGCCCCTGCTGGTGGCTCACCAGATGGCTATGGGGGTCCAGACACTGACCCCTCCTGGATGATCTGAGCTTCCCTGGGTCTCAGCGCTGCAGGTGCAGCGCTGGTTTCTCCCATGGCCTCTGGGGCTCGCCTGTCTCTAGGGCATCCTTCAGGGTCTGTCTGAATTCACACAGCAGGGTCCCCCTCACCTCTTCGGGATCCTGCAGCAGCTGGGCGGGGGCAACGAGGGGTCACTCTGGGGAGCCCCTCCTCTTTAGCTGGGGAAAATGGACGAAGACCCTAAATCAGTGGTCCCCAAATTTTTTAGGTCACGCCCCCCCTCCCCCATCCGTGCCCCCACATCCTCCCACTGGGCTGCATTGGGAACGGCTGCTGGGGGCCAAGGCCGGAGACCGAGGAGGGGCTGCGGTGGCCAGGGGCTGCAACCGGTTGCCAAGGCCGTGGCCAGGCACTGGGGACCTAGAACGTGGCGGCCGAGGCTGGGAGCAGGGCCGCGGGCCAAGCCAGGGAACCACGGTCAGCTCGGCAGCCAGGAGCAGGGCCGGGAGCCCAGACCAGAGCTACGGTTGCAGGGTGGGGCCAGAGCAGAGCTGGCCTAGGCCCTGCTGCACCCCCCCTAATGTTCCTCTGCCCCCCAGAGGGGCCCATCCCACAGTTTGAAGACCTGTGCACTAAATACATCAGCCCCTGCCGTCCTGTCACCAATCTCAGCCTCCCCCGGGACCCCCAGACCTCGACCAGGTGCCTTTGTGGCCAGGCGACCCCTCCCCGACAAACCACGGGGAGGCAGGCTGTTGTCTAGCGTGGCCGTAGCAGAACAGAGGAGGATCGTCCTGCGTTAACGACCCCGCACCATCAGCCTTTTGCCACTGGCCCTTGGAACATCACAGGAGGTAAAAGCACGACAGGCGGCAGCTGGTCCCCGCGCTCCAGAAGGAGTTTGCAGCTTGGTACGGACACAGGGAGCTCATCGCCTCACACAGAATTCACACCGGGCCCCCCGCTGCAGGTGTCCCCGCTGGCTGCTCACGCAGCTGGCTGGCGCCTGCAAGTCCCAGCCCCACAGGTCCCCAGGGCCAAATGCTAAGCCAGAAGCTGACCCCCGTTGTGTGCCTGTCGAATGACTTCTCTGAGGTGCCCATCACAGCAGCGTCCAGGCGGGTGGAGGTGCAGGGGCAGCACGGACAGCAGGGTTTGGCCCATTTGCCTATGCAGATATCTGATTCAGCGCAGAGGCACGTTAGGTGGGGGCTAGGATCTGGGCCTCTGGAAAGACATCAAGTCTGGGTTTAGAGACATCGGCTAAATCAAGAGGGGATGTTGTGATTAATGGTGTTATGGTAGCACACAGAAGCCCCGGTCATGTGCCAGGCCCCCATTGCGCCAGGTGCTGTACATTATCTATAAGCCTCCCCAAACAGCCCACACTGACAGAAGCAACCGTTCGGCCTCTGCCCATGAGTCCCTGTCCCCACTCCGCCTCCTGCCCTCTACCCTCCTCCCCACATGAGCAAGCAGCAGGTGGGGGGGGTCTCAGGAGAGGAGGCAGAGCTGGGGAGGAAGAAACGGAGCGAGAGTGGGGGGATCTGAGAGGAGCGAGCAGTGCTGGTGGGGGAGGACTCCGTGGGATGGGACCATGTAGGGGTGGCGCCTGGTCCAGAGCATGGGTGCGACCTGGGGGAGGAGGCAGATTGGGGCAGGGCCTTGGGGTGGAGCCAGCCTCCCCAAATTTAAGAGGCACGGTGACGTGCTGCACTATGATGATCTATTAGGTGCATTATGGTAGCAGTCAGGAACCAGTTATGGGCCAGGCCCCCATGGCACCAGCTGCTGTTCAAACCCCAGAGGAACATGCAGCCAAAAGGAGCCCTGCCCCAGAGAGCCCACAGGGGCCAGCAACGTTCATGCCTGGCCAGCCCGGGCTGCGCCCTGCCACAGCTCAGCACTCGCCCTGGCCCCTGTGGAGCGCGCCGACCCCTGCTGGCGGTGCTGGGCCAGGATGTGCCTGAGAATGGCATCCACAAACGCCATGGGAGCCACCTCAGCCAGCCCATGGGAAAAGAAGGGTGTGGTCTAAGCCCCGCCCCTCTCCTGGACTTTGGTGCCTAGGGCCACGTCTACACTAGGGGCGCTGCAGTGGCGGATGGAAATGCTTCCTGCGGTGATGGCAGCGGTGTTTCCATCGCTGCCCGAACCCCACCTCCCCGGTGACAGCGACGACAGAAATATTCTTCTGGCAGCAGAGCTGCAGCCACGGGCTAACCCTCCCCAAATAAAAATGGCTGGCCATGCAGGCGCACATACCAGATGCGGGTCACTTCCCTTTGGTGCCACGCCACCGGCCCGCTGCCTTGTGCTGCGGGAACAGGAGCGCTGGAAACTCCCCAGAAGTTGGGGGGAACCACTAGCTCCTGGACCGTGGCCCTGCTGTTACCCACCCACGAGGGCATCCCACCCTTTCCCAGTCCACAGGGCTCCGGGGGAAACGTACTTTCCCCTACCCAATTCACACTCTAGGGCTCAGGGTCACCTGTACCCAATTTGTAGGATTCGGGGTGAAACTAACCCAGTTAATATAAGTACCCACACCCTTTCCCAATTCGGGTGTATACCACTGTGGGTTTGAGGAGCTTTTATCAGTGAGAGAGTCTGACACAGTAATAACCTTAACCTCTATTTATTAACAATCACCAAACACAATACACAAGCTAAGCGTACAATGCTGTGCTCACCGGTCCTAGGGAGGTGGTGGAATCTCTATCTTTGGAGGTTTTTAAGCTGCGGCTTGACAAAGCCCTGGCTGGGATGATTTAGCTGAGGTTAGTCCTGATTTGAACCGGGGGTTGGACTAGATACCTCCTGAGGTCCCTTCCAACTCTAATATTCTATGATTCTATGATCAGGCAGGCGGACTTTCCTTGATGGCCAGGCAGGGTCAGTCTCGTCTGGGTTCTGCACATCACAATTGTGCAGAGGATTCTAGCAGCTCTGATCTCGGGCTGTGTCTTGGGGATGGATTCTTCTTCTTCCTTCAGGTCTTTCCTTCTTAGTCTTCTTGTTCCCCTTTTCTTCCAGCTGGTCCCCCTCTTAGACCCCAGTTTTTATAGTGAAACTTGAGTCTTACTTAGCTTATAACCAACCAGATTGCAAAATAATTCTTTGACCAATCCTAAGAGACTGCAAAATAATTCTTTAATCAATGAGACCCGGCCACCTTCATTGATTTAAGAATTGCACACTTGAAATATTTATGAATCTATGAACCAGACAGAAACCATTCAGATAAACCATGGAGAAGTGGGGACCATAAAGACAAAACAATGACGTGTAGATTTTACAGCCACCACTGTTGATCAGTGATTCCGTGCCAGACTGAACGCTCTCAGACAAGGTTTTCTTTACACCTTTTTAGCTGGCTGGTGCTGGTGGGTGCTATTAAGCCAGCAGCACCTTCTTACCAGCCCGCTCTTACATTGTCTTGCTGTCATTTCAGGAAGGTGAAGATGGGACACCTGCTACGTAGCTTACAGCCGCTGGCTTTCCTAACACGGCTGCTGCTGCTTAGCTCAAGAACAAGACCTCAGACCTTACGCGGCTCCCCCTCCCAACCTCCCCCAAGGCCCCGCCTGTGCTCCGCCCTCGCTCCGAGGCCCCACCCCTGCTTGGCCTCTTCCCCTGAAGCCCCGCCCTCGCTCCGCCTCTTCCCTCCGCCACTCTGCCTCTTATCGTGAGGCTCCGCCCACCACTAGCTTCTCTCCGTCCCCTTCTCCCCCCCCTCCCACTCCCGTGGCACACCCATAAGGCAGAAAGAAAGGGATGGGGCCATGGCCCCTGGCCCTCCGTTCCCGAGCCCCTGCAGATATCAATCTGAGTTGCTGTGCTGATGCGGCTATGCCCTCCCACTTTTTTCCTGACTTAAGGGCGACTGACGGGAAGGGGGTTGGAGAGGAGCAAGCGGCTGGCGGGGTCTCGGGGGGAGAGGCAGAGTGCGGGAGGGGTCTCGGGAGCAGGGGCAGAGTGCGGGGGTCGGGGCACAGTCTGGGTGCAGGTGGCTTCCCCCCCTACTTCTCGGGAGCTTCTGGCAGTTCTGGGCGTAGCCTCCCCCAAAGGAAAGACTCACGTGCAGCCGATGGGAGGCAGGTGGGCCGATCCATGGTGCTCAGGGGTGTGAATTTGTCACCCTGAGGGCCATGGCTGTGTCATCCTAACACTGACATGTGGGGCAAGCCCCAGCCTGCAGGGAGGTGCCTGTCGGAGCAGTTCTGCATTCAGCAGCTGACCCTGGATGTGGGGCCCAACGCTGTGGGTGCACCATGGGGCTGGTGAGCACAGCACATGGGCAGAAGAGGAGCCAGACCTCCTTATCACCAGTAGCTCCCTGCTCAGGGCCGTCAGAGGGCCGGGGAGCTCCCTGGTTCGAGTCCCCGCACAGCCTGAGTGAAGGAATCTGAACAGGGATCTAGCACCTCACAGTGGCATGCCCTAGCTAAGGGCTAGAGAGCCAGTCTTGCCTTTGGAGTGGCCCAATTAAATATTTAATTACTCAACTAATTAGAATGGAACAACTTCAGCAGGAGAGATGCCCACAGCAGAACGGCCCAGAGTCAGCAGTGCCTATGGCACCTCAGCTCCTTTGGTGGCTGCAGAGCAGGGAATTGAACCGGGACCTGCCCTGATTCAAATGTCTCTCTTCCAATCAGGAGTAACCACGGCCACCTGAAGCCTTTAGTATAAAGCCGGGGCATGCCCCAGGTCCAGCGAGAGAACTCACCGTTTGCCAGACCCATCAGCTAGCCTGCCTTTTTCTCTCCCGCTCCCGGACTCCGAGCGTGAACTTGTAAGCCTGCTCTGTGTTGCTGTTTTGCTTCTGGGTGTCATGTTGCAACTCTTCCTTCTGAGACTGGTGAGATCCTGGCCCTCCCTCCCTTTCAGTTTCTGTTTTAAGCTTGCTCTGAAAGCAACAGCCCTCCCCCGCGTTGCTAACCTTCTCTCTCTTTTAGTTTCTGTTTTAAACCCTGTTTGCCCCTTGCAGTTAACTGCCTGTTTGCCCCCCCCTTCTGTGCCCTGTAATTAACTCATTGTCTGTGAAATCTCTATATGAACGCATTCCCTTGTGTAGTTAACTGCTTCTGCCTTGGTGCTTTTCAGTTAACAGTCTGTGTAACCCCTTTCTGTTTCCTCCAAATAACGAGTCTGTGTAGCATAGTGGTAAGTGTCCCTGTCTGCCATGTAGGAGGCTAGGGTTTGATTCCTGGTCAAGGAACCACTGTCTGTTTAATATTTGTTTAGGTCTTTGTAGTTAGTTGCCTGTTTAATACTTTCTTATACCAGTTTATGTTTTGTGCTTAATTGTTTTTATGTCCTTTTATAACTAGTTAAAACCTATATTTCTCCTGTGTTTATAATTAAACTCATTTATTTCCAGTCGATTCATTATTGACTCTGGGGGATCATTTACCTGTCGGAACACCCTTGTGCCAAAGAACCCAGGCCAGATCCCGGCGGCTGTAGGTCTGCTCCTCTGTCGTCAGCAGAGCGACACTGATTTACGTCAGCTGGGGGTCTGGCCCCGGGTTTGTGCCTCATACCTTGCACTAACGGAGAGATGTAGGCAAGGGCTGGCCCCAGGGGCACGGCCTGGATCCGGGCCACCAGAAACCTGCTGCGCCCCACGTCTCGTGGCTGGGGCAGGACCCACAGGCTGCAGAGGCAGCTCTGGTCGCCAGCCGGCTGAGCTCAGCAAGCGGAGGCTGGGAGCAGGGGCCGGGGAATGGAGGCGGCTGTGGAGTGGCTGCAGGAACAGGCCCAGAGTGTCTCAAGGGCTTCACAGGAACAAGCACAAAGGAGGCCGGTGCTTGAAACCAGCTCTCGGGGACATTGTACGGAGATAGCGCCTGCCCCCCGCCACCTCCCCCGTGTCTCCGCCACACACGCTGAGCAGGCAGGGCTGGGGGGGGACAGATTCTTTTCCCTTTTTCTGTATGAGCCTTCAATACATCAAATATCCCATCTATCCATCTATCTATCTAATCTAACGACATACCTGCCCCCCTCAGGCCATTAGACCTCTTCCCCTCCACCCCTATAGCTCAGTGGGTATCAGTGGTGCTGCTACCCTCCCCCCATCCGCCCCCATGGGCAGAGCAGAATCACCCCTGTTGTCTCGTGTCCTGCCCCTGGCAGGCTCAGTGGCCGTGGAGGGCCCTGGGCTGTGTGGAAGGGGGTGCGGAAGGGGAGGTTCACCTCACAGTGCGTGTGGAGCCGGGACCAGGCAGCTCCATGGACTAACAAGGCCCAGTAGCTCCATTGTTCTCCAACCCTGACCCAAGGGGCTGCACCTCTCCCTGCCCATGGAGAGCTCGCAGCAGTGACAGGATGCCCCAGATCACAGGAGCTGTGTGTGCCTGGACTCCTAGGTTCTATCCCCAGCTCTGGGAGGGGAGTGAGGGCTAGTGGTTAGAATAGGGGCGGCTGGGTGTCAGGACTCCTGGGTTCTATCCCCAGCTTTGGGAGGGGAGTGAGGGCTAGTGGTTAGAATAGGGGCGGCTGGGTGTCAGGACTCCTGGGTTCTATCCCCAGCTTTGGGAGGGGAGTGAGGGCTAGTGGTTAGAATAGGGGCGGCTGGGTGTCAGGACTCCTGGGTTCTATCTCCAGCTCTGGGAGGGGAGTGGGATCTAGTATCCTGTCCCCCTCTGTTATGCAGATATAATGATGCTGATCTATCTCCGGAGAGGGGAGGAGGTCAGCATTGCAAGGCTTCATTAATTAACCAATCAATTCCCCTGGGCATGGACTGGGGGCACTGTACCAACTGGGGTGTCACCCACAGCAGGAGCCAGAGCTGCTTTGGGAGGACTGGAAAGCGGCGTGGCCACTCTCGTAAGCCCCAAACTGACAAAGGAGCTTCGAGATCGGAGAGGGGGAGGTCGCCGTGTAACTGAGACTCCAACTAAGCCAGGAGGTTTGTGTGTGTTCCACCTGTTGCCTGGTGCGGCCATGCTGAGCCTGGGCTCCCGTCCCATCAGTGCCAGTCAAGGGGGTGGTTGGTGCTGGGAGACAAAGGGATGAAAAGAGACAAATGGATTTTAAACTGCACCCCAGCCAGGCTGTGGGTCCGTGCAATTCCAGGCTCCAGGACTGGGCACAGATGGTGAGAGGGAAATAAACGAGAGATGGGACAGGTTTAGTGCAAACCCCCTCCCCGACAGCTGATCTCTAGGCTAGAGAAGAGCTGGGTGTTATGAGCTAATAAGATCTCTAATGGGGCTTGAGGAAAAAGGGTGACTGGATCACAGGGTATGATCAGCCTGCATGTAAGTACCTGCCTGAGGAACAGACCTTTGATAATAGAGGACTCTTCAATCCAGCAGACAAAAGTCTAACATGATTCAGTGGCTGGAAGCTGAAACTAGACAAATTTAGACTGGAAATGGCACAATTTTATCACAGGGAGGGTAATTAACCGACGGAACAACTCACCAAGGGGCTGGGGGTGGACATTTTGGACTCAGACTGGCTGTTTTGCTGCCGTCCTGCTCTAGTTCAGACAGGAGTGAATTCAGGGCAGTCGCCTGGGCTGGCTTAGGCAGGAGGGCAGCCAGATCATCACCGTGACCCCAGAGCCTAGGAAGCCACAAGCGGCAGGTGCATGGAAATGACCATGTGAGCTCTGCATTTTCCATCCCCTGGTGGGCTGAGCCCCACAGGCTGCAGTGGTTGCTCGACAGCTGCTGGGAAGCGCTCAGCTTGCTGCAGGATCCGGCCCTAAGTGAGAAGATGATGAATTTTCCTTCGTTTTCGCTCCCCATTATTCCCTCATTACTGTGATTTTCTCCCTGCCATCTCCGGGTAATTGGCTCTGTGGCTCAGGACACAGAGGAGGCAGAATCTTGGGCATTTCCCATTAAAGGGCCAGACACTGAGGGGTTTGTCATAGGTGGAATAATGCAGTTTCTTGGGGAGGAGGGGATGGTTGGTGTGGAACGAGTTTGCCGGGTCTCATGGCCATTCCACATAGAAAGACCCATGACCACAAATGGGGTGAGTGTCCATCTCATGGGACTGGGTGGGCCCAGAAACTGAGTCTGTTTTCCCCCCATGGCAGGGTCACTCTAAGATCTTGGCTACACACAGAAGTTTCCCTCCTGTCACTGTCCTGAGAGTGGATTTGCTTTAACCCCTTGTGCACATGTGTCCATTGCTTTACACTTGGCTTCGTGTAGTAATTTACCCATCACTGAGTCCAGAGCTCAAATCTGCCTGCTCCAACAGCCCAGGGCCTGCACGTGGCTAAGGGAGAATCTCCACTAACTGTACAGGTCTTGTGACACATGGTAGAACAGTGCTGGTCCCGTACGTTGGAGGATGGTGGTGTATGAGCACACACTCCACTGCACACACATGTATCTACACATGTGACCATACACAATCTCACATGCTCACACATGTGCCCCTACACACATGACCATACGCTCATACATGTGCCCACTGGCCTGTCTGTTAGTACAATGCTGCTGATCGCCCGCTCCCCCTCCGCCCCCCCGGCCACGCCAGTCTCCATGCTTGGCAGCAGGCACAGGGCAGACAAGTGGGTCATTGGGTTCTGACGGGAACGGCGCCGCCTTTTCTAACACGTTGGAAACTGGCCGTGCCACACGCAGAGGCCTGGTGTTCTGGGCTTTTACTGCCTCCTCAGAAATCTCACCATGAGCACGTGGGAAGGGCTGCCGGGAGCCCTTTGGGGCGGGCTGCAAATGTCTTGGGGGTCAGGGGAGCCCTGCCCGGATTAGCATGAAATGGTCCTGGCCATGTGAACATGAGCATCTCTGTGCCCCACGCGGCCATGTGGAGGGCTGGCACCGCGCTGTCCTACAAGGACGCTGCGCTGCGTTCCCTCACCCCTGCGCTGGGGTTTGGGCAGGATCCACAAACTAGGGAGGGTTGGGCCTGCTCAGAGCATGGCTGGGAGACCTGCAAGGAGAACAAAGTGGCTCAGTTCGAGGTGCTGTCCCCTGGCAATCAGGGCTGACCCGGATACCCTAGCGCGGGACTCACAGGCTCTGTGCAGGGGTGTGAGTGTGGGGGGTTAATAGAGGGCATCTCCCTTGGCAGTTAGCGCTGCTCTGAATTGCCCCAGCGCAGCCCGGGGGAGGGAGGAGCTGTGCTCCAGGGAGAAGGGTGGGGGGTTCAGGAAGGGGCGCTTCAATGTCCCGTCCATCAGGCAGTGGATGGGCAAACAGCTCCCTTGGGCTGCAGCTGCCACAGACGAGAGCTGGAGCTAAACCTGGCTCTCATCTCCTGGGGGCACCTTCCCACCCCCCACTTGCTGTGCCCAGAGACCCCAGGCTTCCATCCCCCTTTGATCTAGGGGTCATTAGCCCTTCTCCAACCTGGCAGTTCAACTCAAGCTACTAGATGCCGTGGCTGCTTGCTGGGAGAGGGGGTGTGTGGTTTCCTGTATTCTCTCCCCTCCCCTCCTGCCCCTTGCCCCTGTCCTCCTGCCCCCAGCCAACTCCCCTAACCCTGCAGAGGCCTGGCCAGCAAAACACACTTTAATAAGAGCCTTTATCTGCCTGCACAGGGCTCTGTCCTTTGTTTTCCCAGGAGCTGCTGGCAGCTGAGATGTGATTAGCCCCTCGCAGCAGGAACAAAGCCGTCCCTGGGGAGACCCATTATCTCCAGCCCCTTGTCCCATTCACCGGCTGACGCAGCAGGGCCACGTCAGCCTGCTCAGCCCATAATAACCACAATAATTGTGTCTCTGCAGAGGCGGTGTTATCGCTCTCCAACCTGCCAAAGGACAGACTGACTGGAGCGCTCACCAGGAAGGGGCATGGCTAGTTGGCTGGCGTCACCTCTGCTGGACAGAGACATGATTGCCCAACTGTGCGTCAGAGCCCCTATACTGCTGAGAGCGGAGGAAGATTCCACGGTAGTTCAAGAAGCAGGCCCTGCGCTGCGAGAGCAGGGAGAACTGAGTTCTACCCCACCAGTGTTGTTATCTATATAGCAAGAGCACCTAGGGGCCCCAATCATAGGCCAAGACCCCACAGTGCTAGGTGCTGTACATTATTTATTAGAGGTATTACGATAACATCTGAGCCCCAGCCCTGGGCCAGGACTCTGTTGCTGCACATTATATATTAGGGGTATTATGGTAGCATCTCAGCGCCCCAGTCATGGGCCAGGACCCTGTTGCGCTGGGCGCTGCACAGACAGAACGGTGACCCAGGCAACTGATACCCAGGGTGTTTCCAGCTCTGCCACTCCCTGATGGGTGACCTTCGGCAAGCCACATCCCCTCTCTGTGCCTCAGTTTCCCCTCCCACACCTTGTCTATTCAGAAGGGAATCTCCTCAGGGCAGAGGCTTGCAGTGCCCTGCAGGCAGTGATGCTGGGTGGGGCTGAGTCCCATAGATGGGGGGCACTGGCAGGCTTGGCGATGCCCTGCAGGGGGTGCCAGAAGGGGCAGAGCACCATAGACTGAGGGCTCTGGAGGGGCTGGTGGTGCTCTGCAGGAGGGGATTCATCGAGGGGCAGACCCCCATAGCGTGAGAGCTCTGGAGGGGCTTATGGTTATAACTGCTTAGTTGTTTGCACAGTGACCTGTCCCTCCTGCCCGACTCTCCAGTCCCCAGCCACGGGGCAGGGCCTGGCTGGAGCAGCTGGATACTGGGGCTTTCTGGAGTAGCCCTTGCCCCCAAACCTGTGCCCGTGTGTGGGAGCAGCATGACGGGGCCCCTGAAGAAAGCCGTTCCTGTACACAGCCTTCTGAGTACCTGCTTAGCTCTCCAGGCTAGTGAGTCTGAGATATTGTGGGTAATTGTAGGTTTTGTATTCAGCTAGTGTATCTACAGAAAACCTTGCACATTAAACCTTAGGGAACTGCAAATCGGGCGTAGCGTGTCTCACTGGTGTTCACACTGATCACTGAGTGTCCAGTACCAACATCTGGTGCGAAAGGGAAAGGGAACGACAACAAAAATGTTGTTAAAAGAAAAGCCTCCCTCAATGTTTTACATCCCAAATGCTTCAACTGCTTTTCCTTCTTTTTCTGTGTCTTTAATATAAAGTTACAGAGCTTTTTAAAGGGATGTTTGCCACGGGACGAAGCAGGTTGGAGTCTCTGGATACCAACCCCGAACTTTGTAGCCAACGGTTTCAGGTTGGCGCTTCAGGGTCCGTGAATACCTCTGACTCGCTGGGCCCTATGTCCCATCAGCAAGCACCGTCCACGGAGCAATGCAGAGAAAACCGGACCGCGGCCTAGCTGCAGTTTCAATGAGCCCCATCTATCCCGTGCGCTGAAGGAGGCAGGGCTCCTGGAACACCTGCAGTGCTTGCTTGGAGTGAGACTGTATCATAATGCGCGTGCACAAAGGGGGCAGAGACAAGACGGGGCGGGCACAGCGGGTTAAGCTAAAGAGCAGCAGGGCAGCCTTATTCTGCAATGAGAGTCTCCACCCAGAGCTTTTCTGGAGGCCGGCCCCAGCCTGTGGAATGAGTTCCCCCCAACCTCCCCACGGCTCTCTCCAGGTGCCAGGCACAGGTCTCTGACCGTCTCTGCTCTAACATAAACACACAGCTGTCTATAAACCCTACCAAAACAAGCCACTCCACTGCACGTGCTGCCCTGCCAGGGCGGCGGATGGGAGCCACATCTGACCTTAATCCAAATTAACTTTGGTGTGTAGACAAGCCCGGAGGTTCCAATCCCTGAACGACGTAGCCACCTGCTTAACTTTAGGAACACAGGAGTGGAAGGAGCCCTCCTGGGTCATGGGGTCCGGTTGCTGATATCACAGGCCACTCCGGCGTATTGTCCCATTCATAAACTGATCAAGCTCCGCCTTCAGATCGGTTAAAGTCTCTTGCCCTCGGTGCTGCAGAACATCCCTCCTCTGATGGTTCAAAACCGGCTACTAATTTCCAGCCTGAACTGATTCCTGGCCAGCTTATTGCCATTTGTTCTTGGGCGACGCTGTCCACTAGCTGCACTAGTCCTTTCTCCTTCCTGGCATTCCACGCGCCTTCCCCCCACGTGTATTTACACAGCCCCTCTCGCCTTCAGCGTGCAGGGCCAGACAAGCCCGATGTTCTCAGAGCACCTCCACGCTGCAGCCAGGGAGTGATTGCAGGTGCCAGAGCGGCGAGGGCCAGGTGCCCCAGTATTTACCCAGGGGTCTGGATGGGCTAGTACAGCTCCTGTTGACACTCTCACTGCTGCAGCTTCATTGCTTCCAAGACCCGAGCTAGCTACATCACCTCTGACTGCAGTGGGGACTGGCTCAGCCAAGACACCGTCCCACTGACTCCTACGTGTTAAATCTTTGCCGGATCAGGGCTCCAGAGCCACTTTGGGCTTCCTTCAGATTGCAGCTTGCGGTTTACGAGTCGAATGAGTTTGTTAGTCCAGCCTGGCCCGGCCCGGAGGAGTTCCACGCCGCAGCGGGATGACGCGAGGCCTGGGACAGACCGTTCCTTCCTAATGCTGGGCTCAGGCTGGTTCCGGCTGTATGCCAGCAGCGGCTGGGACTGGGACTGGACTCATGAATCTGAGCGGAGAGGGGTGGGACTGGGACACCCCCCATTTCCACACAGGACAGGTAGGTTACACAGGCTCTGGTATAAATGCTATGACACTAGACTCAGTGGCCAGGGAAGCTACTGGGGAAACCGAGGCAGCACTGAGCATCAATGAGGTGGAAATCCCAGCCATGAAGGGGCAGTGGAGGCTGTTGAGGGGTACCGAGGCCATACGATACCCGCCAGAGGATGGGGAAAGCCTGAGGTAAGAATGAAGCTACACTTTGGAGGATGCAGAGGGAGCAGTGGCTAAGCAGAAGAGGGAATTTCCCTCCCTGAACGGAGCTATCTGATGGCCTGTGAAAATGTAACTGACCCTGACGGGGTGTCAGAGGAGTCACTGCTCGCCCCTTCTCCACGCAGGGGAGGGAGGGACCCCGAATCCTGACCCACTCCCAGGCTAGGACATTGGGGTCAGCACTGACTGCGAGGGGGGAGCGCCCGCTACTGAGCCTGCTCCCTGCAGCACAGCGCCCCCTCGTGCTGCACTGGGGCATCGCCAGTTTTGCTCGGACGTATTCCTGGAGGTTTCATCACATGACGTAGTCTTTAATTCAGGATTAATCTTTAATTGCTGATGAGTTGGCAAGCCTAATGAAGACAAGCGTGCCTCATAGTGACATGCAGCTGAAGTCTTGATTTTTGTTAATTGGATTCATTAAGTCTGTTCCAATCCACATGGTTTTAACATTTAGATTCCCACTTCTGAAACTCCCACACTTTGGCCCCTGCCCTGTGCTAGCCCAGCTGGATGTCTCTGCATCAGAGATGTGCTGCAGTGAAAGGGAAAGGACTGAACTACTGAAAGAGGAGGAGGTGGTGCTAAGATTCCCCCAAAAGGGGAAGCTCTAGCCAAGAGACAAGCTGCCTGCTGTCAGTATTATTTATGATCTGTTCTGCAGTAGGCCTGCGTGCTTTGACAGCTAGGGTTGAAAAGCTCTGTAGAAGAGGTCGGCATTATTACTGTGCTAGGAGCTGTACAAATACCAGGCAAAAAGACAACACCCTTATGCTCTTCAGTCTCCTGTCTTTAGAGCCGGTCTGCTCCTTAAGGGAGCATGGGGGTGGGAGGGATGAGGACTCTCCGGCACAGACAGCAATCCCTGCAGCGAGCTGCATGAGACTTGGAGGGAGAAGGCCGGGTTGCAGGAGGGAAGAGTTTGGAGGAGGCACCTGGAATGTGGTCTGTGGGCACATGGCTGGAATACCGTTGAAGCAGGGCTGTAAATAGATCTCTTAATCAAAAGCCAGTTTCGTTTTACAAGCCTCTTGTGAAACCTGGGAGGGTGGTGAAGCACTGGAATGGGTTACCTAGGGAGGTGGTGGAATCTCCATCCTTAGAGGTCTTTAAGGCCCGGCTTGACAAAGCCCTGGCTGGGATGGTTAGTCGGGGCTGGTCCTGCTTTGAGCAGGGGGCTGGACTGAATGACCTGCTGAGGTCCCTTCCAACCCTCCTCTTCTGTGATTCTGTGAAACCCCAGACACACTGAACTCGCTGTGCTGACTTGGATGGCATCACTCCTGATTGCTCCCTGTGTGGAAGGAAATGCAGGTCCTATGTCTCTCTGAGGCCCTGGAGTAGCTGATGCCCCTTGCTGGGAACCCCCTGTCCCTCCAGAAGCAGGGCTGCTCTTGGTGCCAGCTGCAAAGGAAACCACTCTAAGCAAGTGATTGCCCTGGAGCACAGCACAGGCGGCTGGGGAGGGAGGTGTGTCTAATCAGTGCAATGTTCTCTCTTCGGTGTAGTGCCACTGACAGCTATGGCGCTGCCAGCCGCTGTCCAGGCATTCCCAGCCAGCTGTCCCCATCTCCCGGAGTGCCCTTGTACCTGGCACTCTCCTTAAAAGAGGCGTCAGACAGGCTGGAGGCCAGCGACAATCTGTCTTGTGTGTGTGACGTGGTGTGATTTCTGCAAGGACAGATGCGGTCAGTACTCGGACTGGGAAAACCCAGGCTGCTGCAGGGAGCAGGGCAGCAGCTCAGGACAGGGCCCTCGCCCCTTACGTTCAGTGCTAATTCCAATGCCCCAACGTGGCACGGGGGAGGGGTGCTGTACTGTGCGGCAGGGGAGGGTGTGGGGGCTCTCCCCTTCCAGACAGCACTGGTTCGAAACCTTTCTAAAAGATCCCCTCCAGCTCAGGCAGACACGACCGGCTCCGTGCGGGGATCCCAGGGCGAGGAGCATTTTGCAGATCAGACTGGCTGAATGCTCCCTTTTGGCCTTAATAGCTATGAACCCTAAATCGAAATAAGCCACTCTTCCGCCGGAACAAGGGAGTCTACAGGGGGCTCGCACCGCTTCGAAATCAAACCTGTGCAACTTCGGCATGTAGCCAAGCCGAGGGCTGGAGATTTCAGAAGAGCCAAAGGGAATGGGCGCCGGATTCCCCTGTAAATTCCCACCCTCTGTGGCTGCTTTGCCAATCCCAGCGCAAAGGCACCACCCCCGTTGTGTCTGAGACCGCGAGCTGCCTACTATCGCTGGCCTCCGTGGTGACTGGGGCTGAGGGGGGAGGGAGACGAGATGTTCCCTCTCCCGTTTCAGCTTGTCCATGTGTGGCTCTGCTGGCCTGTTGCGGCTGGGTCGGTGTCCCCTGTCGAGTTGCAGAGTCAGCAGGATGGGCAGCGGGCTCAGAGCACCAGCCACGTTGTGGAGTTTTTCATAGGCACCATGGCAAAGAAGAGCCTGAGAGGGACTGAAGGAGGCTGATGGGCGAGTTTCAGAGCTGTTTGCAGGGGACAAAGCACGATGATCTAACAAGCCGGTGAAGGAGGCTGAGCGCATGGGCTGATAGGTGGCGGGAGCTGACGTCTTGACGGTGAATGCGAGATGATCGGTAGGGTGGGGAGGAGATAGGACGTGAAGGTCCTTGAAGGTGAAGACAAGCGTCTTATACTTGATGTGCTAGAGAAGGGGCAGCTAGTGGAGGGATCCAAGGGGGGGTGACAGGGTCAAAGCAACAGGGCAGGAAAATGGTCTGTGCAGCAGCATTGGGAATGGAGATGAGCGGGAATAGGTTGTTTTGGTCACGGCCAGACAGAAATGGAAACATGAGGTGATGAGCAACTGAGTGAGAGTTTAGCTGTGTGCTGGGCCTGTACGGGAAGAAGAATAAACTACACCAGTATTAGGCATAACTGGGTCCACACTAAAGGGTAAACTGGTATAACGACAGCAGTAAGAGATCACACCCCTAGCTGCAGTATCTGTACCAGCACAAAACCTGCGACCGTAGCCAGGTTCCCAGGAATGGCCTTTGCTGCATTTCTTAGCTTGGTTGCCTTTTCATTTGATTTCACTGATGACACAAGCAACTGTCTCAGAGTATGAGATGGGGGTGGGACCTGCTAACTAGCTGCACCCTAGGGCTGGCTGGAATCTCCGGACCAAGCCGGGATGATCCCAGCAACAATGGAATGGGCGGCAGCCTCCGAACCTTCCCAAGTGCTTCTGAGCCCTGAGCCCCACGTGCCATCCAGTAACTCATCAGAGCCCTCAGCCTGCAATAGGGAGACCAGCTACCAAGTGTGAAAAATCGGGACAGGAGGTGGGGACTAAGAGGAGCTTATATAAGAAAAAGCCCCGGATATTTGGACAGTCCCTATAAAATCAGGGCATCTGGTCACCCTACCCTGCAATGAACATGCATCGTGCTCAAGCACAAAGGCTGGCGGGGAGACAGATTTCTGCTGGCCCAGTGTAGCACGTCTACTGATTTACAGTGTCTGATGCATGTTCCCAACTTGGCTCAGGATGACATACGACCGGGCTGGGGGAGCTGGAAATTAAAATTGGATTTGGATTTGTTTTGATTTGTGGGATTATTTTTATGGCTGGAAATAAGTTGTCAGGGGAGAGTGCTCACTGTCCCCACCCATCTGTCCATCTATCCCCACGTTCATTCATTTCTCTCACACAGACGCCATACACACCCTTCTGGCTGAGTCTCTCTCTCGCTCTCTTGTATTAGCACTTGTCACTCTAGTATCTAAGCTAAAATGACTAAGAGGCATAAGAAAGGCTTTTCAAAAACAGAACCCAGGACAAAAGCGGTAGAGAGCAGGCAGCGCCCATTAATTAACGAGACAGGAGACAGAATCAATAAGGGCTCGACAAAAGGAGAGCTGCTCGACACACTCTGCAAATTGGCTATCGATAAAAAGCGGGTGAGGGAACATCTGGCCATTCTGAAATCAGCAGGCCCAGTCGGGGCACCTCAGCGGCTGGGCGTGTGAACCTGCGGCCGGCTGCCAACTCCGCGCAGTTCTTTGTGACAAAGCGAGGGCAAGCGGGAGAAACGTGCAGTGTGGGAATGGAGAGCAGAACCTGCTAGTTACCGATGCGAGGACGATTCTGTCCCTGCTAAAGTAAAGGAACACGGCGTTTTCATCGCAACAAACGGATCCGTGGGTAGGACGCAGTGAAGGTGGATAAAGGACTAATTATGCCAGCCCAAGTGGAGCCCTTCTTTTGGGATGAGGTTAAGAAGTGGCTGGTGATGGGAACACAACCGGGGTGAAGTGTCTCGGTTTCAGCAGAGCCGTTGATTAGGGACAGCGCTCAAGGCACTAGGGGGCGCTGTGCTGCAGGCAGCGGGGCTCAGTAGGGGGCGCTCTCCCCTGGCAGGCCATGCTGATTCCCATGCCCCAGCGCAACGCTTGCGGCTGTGCGGCAGGGAGCAGGCTGGGTAAATCAGTAGGGGGCGCTCTCCCCTTCTGCCTCCAATGCCCCAGTGCGGTGCTACAGGGCGCTGTGCTGCAGGGAGCGCAGTGGGTGGGTCGCCTGCTGGGATCCTTTGGGCATATCTCCCCTAATCAATTCCCTGCCACGGCAGGACCCTTGGCGGCCCCTTGGTCTCTCCTGGTCCCTGCCTGTGGCTCACAACAGCTTAGTCACTGAGGCCTGAAATGTGCTGGCCTAACACCCCCGACCTGACTACAGTGGTTGGGCTCAGCGCAGGGGTGTCGGGGTGAAATGTAAATAGCCTGTGAGATGCTCTAATGGTCCCTTCTGGCCCTACGGGCGGGGGCGGGGTGCAAGGGGGGATGCATGGGGGAGATCTGTCTGGGGAGTGGGAAGGGATCTCAGGAACACGGACGTTGCAGGAGGCGTCTATGTCTTGGGAGGGATCCCAGCAATGTGGGGGACGGGGGGCACAGAGAGTCTGTGTCTGGGGTGGTCCGAACAGTGTGGGTGGTTGCAGGGGGGGTCTCTGTCCAGGGAGGGATCCCAGCAGCACAGGTCACATGGGGGTCTGTGTCCAGGGGAACCCAGCAGCCAGGAGGCGAGGGCAGAGGGGGATCGCATCCCGGGAGCCGGCAGGGTTCTCCCACTGAGCCATGTGGCATCTCATAGCCCTGGTTGGCATCGGAAGAGGACATGGTGGGGTCCTGCTTCAAAGCCACAGGGAGGCGCCCCAGGAGATGGGACCAGGGCCAGGATGTTATTACCAGCTGGAGGATGACGATTTGCCTTCAGCACTTGGAGCGGGCGGGTCCAGGTCTGGTTTGATCGTCCTGTTGTCGTGGACGGTGTCATAACCCCACCTTCCCCCAGCAGGACAGGACAGCCTGACAGCGCCCCAGGCTGGGGACAGGGTGCGGGGGGCTCCTGCTGGCAGAATCCAGGACTTTAAGAGCATCCCTCTCCCAGACCAGGCAAAGGGCTTGGAGGAGGGAGGGGGTGACTCCAGGCCCTGCCAGGCGTGTTCGCGTCCGTCTGTCCTGCTGCTTTGATGGGCCTGTGTCATTTGGCCTCAGCTTCTTAGCCCAGCCAAGGGGGCAAGATGTGTGGGTGGGTGTGTGCGCACAGCTGGGGACCAGATTCCAGGGATGCAGCAGGGTTCCCCGCAGAGGGGAAGCCCGGCCACGTGCAGAGCTAGGGGACGCTGTGCTGCAGGATGAGGGTTCAGCAGGGGGCACTCGCCCTGCGCAGTCTGTGCTGACCCCAATACCTCACTCTGGTGCTAAGGGGTGCTGTGCTGCAGGGTGGGGGCTGGGCAGGGGGTGCTCTCCCCTGTACTTGAATACATTTAAATCCATTGATTAATTGATCTCCGGTGGTGTCCGCGAGGGCCCGTCTGATTATTACTGGTAACGAAGCCCCCAAATGGGGGAGAATTTATGAACCATTTTCCTGGAAATGTCACCCCCAAATTTCTGCTCTGTTTGCTCCACACTAAGTGGGGCTTTTGGTGAAATCTGACGAGGGGCCAGCTGTCCCTCAGCCCTGCGGATATCTGCCCGTTGCACGGCCCAGCCACTCGGGGCTCAGAACCGTCCCCCAGTGGGGCACATGGCGGGGAGGGTGCCATGTTTTCTGCCAGATGGACCACATGAGCAGCCGAACAGAGCAGCTGTGCCTTTGGTTACACACATTTCACTCCCCTCCTCCCACAGATCGCCCCTGCCCTACCCCCACCCCAGTAAGCAGGTGAGAAGCATGGTCCCGAGGGACCTGGGGAACAGCTGAGACAGGAAGGGACACGGTCACGCACAGCAAAGACAGCTGCAGAGGCTGAGCTGGGAAGAGAACCCAGGAGTCCAGACTGACTCCCAACCCAACCCCGCCCTGCCTCCTGCTCTAACCACTAGTCCCCACTCCCCTCCCAGAGCTGGGGATAGAACCCAGGTGTCCTGGCCCCCAGCCCCCACTGCTCTAACCACTAGTCCCCACTCCCCTCCGTACAATACTTTCCCCCCAAGCTCCTCCTGTCCTGTTGGTAAATGAACGGAGCCGATGGCAAACCTCTCCCTGGCGACTCCCACCGGGGGGGGAGGGGGGGTCCCATTGGAGCCCCCCTCCCAGGACGCCGACCCCCTCCCTCCTCCCAGCCAGGGCTGCGACCCCCCACTCCCAGCAGCCAATCAGAGCTTGGCGCTGCCCCCCCCCGACTCTCCCCCGTTAAGTTGAGCGGGGCTGGCGAGCCGCTCTCAGCCCGGCGGCAGCAGAGCGGAGCCGCGCCGGCGATGGGGGAGCGCAGCGCTGCACGGAGCCCGCCGGCCCGGCCCTAGCCCCCACCCCAGCCGGGACAGCGCAGGTGAGAGCTGGGGCTGCGAGGGGGACAGGCCCCTGGGAGCAGCTTCGGGGGGGCTAGAGCCTGTTCGCCTCCCAGAGCCAGGGGTGTCCTGGCTGCCAGTGCAGCCCCCACCCGGCCACCCCCAGCCCCTAGACCCCACTCCTCTCCCCCAGCCAGGGATTGAAACCAGGAGTCCTGGCTCCCAGCCCCCCCCCCACTCTAACCACTAGACCCCACTCCCCTCCCCGATAGATAGAACGGATAGAACCTAGGAGACCCGATGCCCAGCCCCCACTGCTCTAACCACTAGACACCAGTTGGGACTGGAACCCAGGAGTCTTGACTCCCAGTCCCCTCCCCCCCATAGAGGGGACTTACCGGTAGCTGGGGGCAGCTCAGCGCAGCCCCCACCAGCATGGCCAAAGAAGCTGATACCCAGCAACGCCGGCTGGGTGAGGAGGGCTCCCCTGTCTCTACTGGATCAATCCTCCCGCCATCCCTGGCCTCAGTTTCCCCTCTGTTTCCATGTTTCCTCCCCACAGGGAAGGAGCTGGGCAGGTCTGGCCCGTAGGACACAGCGACTGGTCCCAGCTGCAGCGCCCACCTGCCCTGGGCTTGGAGGCTGGGTCGCCAAGGATGGATGCAGAGCCCTCCCCGCCGGGCGCCTGGCTGGGCAACGGCTCTTGGGCACTGGTGCCCACCCCTGCCCCCCGCCTGGAGACGAGTGTGCCGGGGGGCCCTGGCAGGAGGGGGCTGTGGGTCTTTAACAGCAGCGGGGAGGACACATCACCCCCATTCCTGACGGACGCTTGGCTGGTGCCGCTCTTCTACGCCCTCGTCATGCTGCTGGGGCTGGTGGGCAACTCGCTCGTCATCTACGTGGTGTCCAAGCACCGGCAGATGCGAACGGCCACCAACTTCTACATCGGTGAGCATTGCCCTAGGTGCCCCAGCACCAGCCCCCTGCCCCCGGGCGTCTTCCCTGCCTCCACTGGGTCCCCAGCACCAGCCCCCTCCCCAGCACTGGGTCCCCAGCACCAGCCCCTGCCCCCGGGAACCTTCCCTGCCCCACTGGGTCCCCAGCACCAGCCCCCTGCCCCCGGGCGTCTTCCCTGCCTCCACTGGGTCCCCAGCACCAGCCCCCTGCCCCCGGGCACCTTCCCTGCCTCCACTGGGTCCCCAGCACCAGCCCCTGCCCCCAGGCGTCTGCCCCCGGGCGTCTTCCCTCCCCCCACTGGGTCCCCAGCACCAGCCCCTGCCCCCGGGCATCTTCCCTCCCCACACTGGGTCCCCAGCACCAGCCCCCGGGCCCCCTGCCCCCGGGCGTCTTCCCTCCCCTCCCCCCACTGGGTCCCCAGCACCAGCCCCTGCCCCCAGGCACCTTCCCTGCCCCCACTGGGTCCCCAATGCCAGTCCCTCTTGCCTGCCCCTGGGCATCTTCCCTCCCTCACCTGGGTGCCCCAGTGCCAGCCCCACCCACTCCTGGACAACTTCCCTCCACCAGTTGGGTGCCCCAGACATCCCCGGGCACCTTCCTTCCCCCTTCTGGATGCCCCAGTGCCAGCCTCCCCTGCCCCCAGGCACCTTCCCTTCCCTGGCTGGGTGCCCAGCACCAACCCCCTTCCATCACTGGGCACCTTCCTTTCCCCAGCTGGGTGCCCCAGCACCAGTCCCTCCATGCCTGGGGGCCTCCCCACACCCTTGGTGGGTGCTCCAGCACCATCCCCACCAGCCCCAGTCCCTGAGCACCCTCCCCCCACACCCCACTCCTGGCCTGAAACTCCCCAACCCCCAGTGATCCTCATCCCGGCTCAACAGCATGGACTGGACTGTCCCTTCGCGAGAAGGTGGCACTGCGCTCCCCTGCTTTGCCCCTCAATCCTGACCTGCCGCCCTCTGCTCTCCCAGTCCAGGCCTCCCTCCGCACCCCCAGCTCTGCCAATCCCTGTGGCACGGGGCTCCCCGCCATTACACCACAGCACCCGCTCTGCTGCGGGTCGGGTCAGGTCTTGCTTTCTGCTTAAAGAGAGTCTATGCCAAGTCCTCTGAAATCCAGACGCCGACTCCGCTTGGCTTTACATTTGCTGTGTCTCATGCGGGTCTGGGGTAGAGTAAGTGACCCACATTTGGGGTCATGTGAGCAAGGGAGTCCCGAGACACAGCCCCCCTAACAACCCAGCTCTTCACAGCCCCAACCGGGTCTCACGTCTTTTGCCAGCAGCTGGGGCTCAAACTACAGCTGTGAAGCAACTGAGCTCAGTCACTTGGCGTGTAGCGCATGGCACCCACTGCCAGCCGGGGGACGCCAGCTTAGCCGGGGGGTGCTGGGTCAGCGGGGGCTGAACTGTCGCCCCAGAGACTGAACTGTGCCAGTGTAGCCAGAGGCGGGCTGGGGTAACAACAATGGGCTAGGCAGGTTGAAGTGAAGGGGTGGCTTACGGGTTCTGGGGCTGGTGCCGGTGCCGGGTCTGGGGCTATGGCTATGGGGCCTGAGTAGCAGTTGGGAGTTTGAGCCCCACCAGGGGCAGCTTTCTGCTGCTGTGTCTCAGGTGTGGTCTTTGCTCCTTCTGGAGTTTTCCCGAGGCCAAAGTTTCAGGCGTCAGAGTGATAAGTGAAAGGGCTCTGAAAGCACCGGGCAGGCCCTGGTGTTGCAGCCTTGGTTGAACAGAGCGGAGAGGACAGACAGCTAGGGGAATGTAGGCGCTTTCCCTAAGAAAAGGCAGCGAGTGGGATCTGAGGAAAGCAAGTCAGTGGGTCGGCTGTGCCAGGGGTTCCCAGTTCATGGCCCCCCCGGCCACGAGCGGCTCAGATTCTCTGGGGCAAAGGGAGGGAAGGTGGGGGTCTGGAGCAGTCCTGGGGGGATGCAGGGAGGGGTGTCGGGGGAATAGAGAACAAAGGGTTTGGGGCTACGGTAGGGGAGCACGGGGGGAGGGGCTCTGTCCAGGGCAAGGCAGCGGGGATAAAGGGGAGTAGGTGAGGAGAATGTGGGGCTGACAGGCCCCCTGTTGATAATCCTCGATCGCTGCCCCGGCCACCCGCACCCAGCACTTCACTCCCGGGGGCTGCTCTGAGTGCATCAGGGCTGGGGGACTCAGCCCAGGCTCTAGTGGTCGTACAGACCACGTCACCCAGTGCCCACCAGTTACTGATGGTTTGTCCCCGTGGGGCAGGGCAGGGCTGTTATCCCCGGAGAGGCCAAGTGATTTGCTCACAGCTGGTCCAGGAATTGAATCTTGGACTCCCAACTCCCAGGCTGCCACGCGAGCCACCGACCAAGCCAGCCCTCCTCCCTCTCCACTGGCCAGTCCCCGTCACGGCCCCATCCCCTGACCCCAGCTCCATGTCTGTTCCAGCAAACCTGGCGACCACGGACATCATCTTCCTGGTGTGCTGCGTCCCCTTCACCGCCACGCTCTACCCCCTGCCCAGCTGGGTCTTCGGCGACTTCATGTGCAAACTCGTCAACTACCTGCAACAGGTGGGGCTGGCTGGGTGGGGGGACTGCCTGGGCGGGGGGCGGTGTGTGTGTGTGCGTGAGTGTGGGCTGGAGAGGGAGTTGCTCATACCGGGGGCTCTGTACGGTCCCAGGGCCCTGCCCTGTAGGGAAGGCAGTGCCTGGCGAAGGGCCCAGGCCCCCCCAGCTTCCCCTTTCCCATGTGGGAGGGGGAGAATTGGGTGGGGTTGGGGTCACTTGGCCGCTCTCCCTTTCTGCAGGTGACGGCGCAGGCCACCTGCATCACCCTGACGGCGATGAGCGTGGACCGCTGCTACGCCACCCTCTACCCGCTGCAGTCACTGCGCTACCGCACCCCACGCGTGGCTATGGGCGTCAGCGTGGCCATCTGGATCGGTGAGTGGGATGTGCCAGGGTGGGGGGGGGAAAGAGCTGGGGGAGGGGCCTCCCGGGGGCGGTGGGAGGAAGGGAAGGAGGGAGGAGAGCCGTGTCCCTGATCATGCACCCAGGACCCAAACCTTGCACAACTCTTGTAAATGGCTCCTGGCCTGACTCCAGCCAGTCCTGAGCCTAGCAGCACAGCCCCATACCCAGCCCAAGGGCTTCTCTGGCATCTCTGAATGGGGGCAGAGGGTATTCATATTTGTGCCTTGGCATCTGATGATCAATAGAAGCTTCCACCTTCTGTTCCAGTTCTAACCCCCCAGCACCCCTAAATCTGCTAACTCACCTCAATCCAACCCACAGCCGCCAGCTGTCCCAGCCCGGGCTCCCTGCACCACAGCTCTGCTGGTGCCTCTCAGTCTTGACCTGTAGCCCCCTGCTATCCCAGTCCTGGGATCCGCTGCCCACAGCTCTGCCAGTGCCCCTCAGTCCCACTCCACAGCCCCCTGCCAGCCCAGCCACGTGCTCTCGCCAGCAGCTCTGCTGGTGCCTCTCACTCCCGACCTGCACCCCCTGCTATTCCAGGCCTGCACTCCCCACCTCAGCTCCACTGTTGCCCCTCAATCCTGACCCACTGCTCCCTGCTATTATAAGCTCCCGGGTCATTGCTGAGCAGAGACGGATGCTAGCCCAGAGCCCCTCCACGCTGACCAGTATCAGCCATTCGTGAATGGGGTGGGATGCGCCTTGTGCTCAGAGCCATGGCTGGAACCCAAGTCTCCCCAGAGCACGAGCCCCATCAAGCCCTTCACCCCTCTGCCCTCCTGCCCCCAGGCTCCTTCCTCCTCTCGCTGCCCATGGCCATGCACCACCGCACCGAAGTGGGCTACTGGTACGGGCTGCGCACCTACTGCATCGAGGCCTTCGCCAGCAAGAGCCAGGAGCGCGGGATCATCCTCTACAGCTTCCTGGCCGTTTACCTGCTGCCCTTGCTCACCATCTGCCTCTGCTACTCCGCCATGCTCAAGCGTGTGGGGCGCCCCATCGTGGAGCCCGTTGACCACAACTACCAGGTGAGCCAAGGGGCAGCAAACTGGGGTGTCTCTCTATTGGGGACCCCCTCTGCCCAATATATCTGGGAGCCCCATCACCCAGCCCCAGGGCTTTTCTCAATAGGGCTTGGAGTCCTGACCCCCAATTCCCGTGCTCTAACCACTAGACCACAGTCCCCTCCCAGAACCAGGGATAGAACCCAGACCCAGAATCCTGACTTCTAGCCCCCCTGCTCTAAACCAGGCCTCTCTGTTCCTGATCCTCTCTCTCTCTCAGCAGGTACAGCACCTGTCCGAGCGCTCGGTCGCCATGCGGGCCAAGGTGTCCAAGATGGTGGTGGTGATCGTGGTACTCTTCACCGTGTGCTGGGGCCCCATCCAGCTCTACCTCCTCTTCCAGGGCTTCTATGGCAGCTTCCAGGCTAACTACGAGACCTACAAGATCAAGACGTGGGCCAACTGCATGTCCTACGCCAACTCCTCCATCAACCCCATCGTCTACGCCTTCATGGGTGACAGCTTCAGGAAGTCCTTCAAGAAGGCCTTCCCCTTCCTCTTCCGGCGCCGGGTTGGAGATGGCGCCGTCCTCTCCGCCTCCCGCAATGCTGAGATGAAATTCGTCACTGAGGAGACCTAGTCCCAGCCCCGCGGGGGTCCCTGAGGCTTCCCAGTCATGCCAGCGTTGTGTGGCCTGCTCCTCCTGGCTGTGGATGCTGAGGTGGTAAAGCCAATGTGGCTGCCGGGCCATGTTGACATTGCTCGGGGCAAGAGGGTGTCCCTGGAATGGACGCTGTGGTGACTGGCTCTTCAGAATCCCTGGCTTGGAAGTGGCCAGTGCTAGTCAGAGCTGGGGGGTCCTTCCCAAAGTGCCTTCTTATTTGGGGTTCCTCTGTGCCCAGGCCGAGGCATCCTAACAGTCCAAATCCTGAGGAGACCGGAAAGGAGCAGACACTTTGGGAAGTGTGGGTCCTGGTGCCCGGAAACCTGACACCCTCCCCTTCGCCCCCCTCCCGCTGTTGCAGTGTCTAGGGCATCTGGAAATAAAGCTCTTTGGTTTTGTAAGGAGACTGGCCTGATGTTTCGAGGGGTGGTGGTGTCTGGCGTGGGGGGCTCCTATGCCAGGTCAGAGGGCGAGAGCGGAGCCTCGTCACCTAACAAGGGAACCATTAGTGCCAGCGGCTTAACTCATCCACGGGGACCTCAGCTAGCAGCATGCTGCAGTCCCTGGAGCACAGGGCTTGGCTGGATCTGGCCAACTTGCATGTCCCCTTATAGCCCTTTGCTGCTCCCATCAGCCCCTCTGCTACGCCTCCCCCGCAGGTCCATGCAGCCAATGGGGTTTAAAAACAAAGCAACTAGCCAATGATGATGGCAACCCTTCCACAGAGGCTTGCTGGCCAATCCAAAGCAGGGCCGCTCAGCCAGCCAGGGTGGGGGTCCTGTGTGGGGAGACGTGGGACTGAAACAGACAATACCCACCCCTTCCAGCGCGGCCATCGGGGAGCCCTGTTGCTGTGGGGCGGGGCAGATTTGGGATGCCTGGTCAGGGGGTTCTCCTTGAGCCTGCTGCAGAACCTATTCCTGTGGGAGCTTCCAGGGCAGCAGGTGTGACGGCCACCATCTTGGCAACTGGAGTCACCCAAAGCTAAAAACAAGAAGAGCTACAAAGCCAGGGCTGGGGCCGGCACAGCCTCATGTCCTTTGTGGAGCAGGCCCGGAGATGGCAGCCTTCTGATTGTCAGAGTCACTACAGACTATTCCAGAGGAGAAACGCACACGCCGCACGCTCCCATCTGTGTTCCTGCTTCACTGCTCTCCCTCATCCTCCAGAGCGGAAGCACCTGGCAAGTGGAAAAACCACAACAGCCACACAATAAAAAGCTCCCCAAACAACTTCCTTTAGCCAACAATGTCAGCGTCTGAGAAAATCTGCTGGGGTCGCGATGGGTTCGTGGCAAAATGGGCTGAATAAATCTGTTTGCAGTGAGTAGCTGGGCCAGTTCTGTCTGCAGTCCCTTTGCGTGGCCGCTTTGTCATCACCTGCATTCAGACAGTGCCTTGTGTCCCAAAGTGCTAGAGTCCCAGGAGTGCACCTGGTGGTGAGGGGGCAGTGCCAGCCCCAATGCCAGGGAAAAGGGGCATGAAGAGGAGTTACAAGGAGGGGACAAAAATCCCCAGAGCTGGTTGAAAATTTTAGCTAAAATTATTTTCCATCAGAAAATGTCATTTTAGTTCAACTGAAATTTTTGGCAAAATTGTGTGCTTTGATAAAATTTTGCTTAGAAAATTTGGGAACATTTTTTTTTTTGTTGAAAATGTCAAAACAAGGTCAAAAGTTTTGAAAATGTCAGCATTTCAGCATTGTCAGAACAAACAGTTTGGATTTTTGTTTTGAAACAACTTTTCATTTACAATTGTCCTTTTTTATATATTAAAAAAATCAAGGGTCAAAATTGAAATATTTTGTACTTATCAAAATCAGAACATTTGGATTGCCCTGAAATAATTTCTCCCTCAGAGTTTCATTTAGTGAAAAGTGTTGAAATATCATCCTGATTTGGGACAATTTTTTGTTGTTGTTGAAATTTTGGGCAGGTTGGAAAGTCCATTTTTTGACAGCTCTCTTCTGCTGTGCAGATCTGCCCCCTGGAAACCCATGTGCCCCATCATCCCTTTGGGTACATCCTTCCCTGGGGGTGCTGGTACAAAGAACTGGTGCCTACACTAGGGAGACGTGTATTTTTAACTCCACCAGCCACCCTGTGCTAAATTACAGCTTGCTTTGAGATTTTTAACATGTTAGTTATTGCATAGTTAATATACAATTTTTTAGCTGGTGGTGACAAGGACAGAGGCACCAAGTGAAGGAAGGATGGTGCTGTTGTTAGCACACAAGATTCGAAATAGGACGACTAGGATTCAATTCCTTGTTCTGCTGCTAATTCCCTCTTGGGCTTCAGTTTCCCAGTGCATTATAGTATGATGCTCTGTGGAATATGGATGATTATTTATAATATTAATGATCCCAATATTACAGAATTGCAATAAATATCGTATCGGATATGCCATGCAAGGCACCGATGGAAAAGTCGTGATATGCTAAAACTGATAAGCACGTTTATAGGTATTGTGGTAAAGCCAGGCCAGATGGCCACAAAAGGGTATACCAGGGCCGGGCTGTGAGCTCAAGAATGCCAAAAGCCCTTTTTCCTGCAAGCGGAGGAGAGATTGCTGCAGGGCAATTAGAGACACCTGGACCCAATGAAGGGCTACTCCAGGTGTACTTAAACCCTGCCTTGCTGGGTGCAGGGAGCTGCTAGAAGGGTTGTGGCAGCTGGAGGAGAAACTGCCTCTGGGCTAGGAGATGGTGCTTCTCTGCCAGGGGAACAGAGAAGGAGAGAACCCTTGGGCCCAGCCGGCAGGAGGGAGCCACAGCAAGGTACCTCCCTGGGGAGATGGGGGACACGGTGACTCCCTGGCCCACTACAAGGGGCAGAAGTGTGAGACCCACTAGGGGGAAGCCAGCCGGCTGTTTGCCACAGTATGTATCAGTTTTGTATTCTGAGTTCTAAAGATGTCTGGAATATTTGTATTTCAAACTTGTACTGTGTTTCTGGCTGACACCCCTAGACAGGATGGTAGCAGCACTAAGCATGCTCAATGGCACATCAAGGGAACTCAAATGTACAATGAATCCAGTGAAAGAACCCAGGGGCTGCACCTTATGAGTCATCAGGACATGTAAGAACATGCCGATGGGCAGGGGACACTAAGGCTTTTCCATGTCATGTGCCGTGGGGCTGTGTGTGGGACAAAGACTTAGACTGTTTGAATCTGGGTGGATTTTCACCAGAAGAGCAAAAAGCCTGTCCCTCATGCAAAGGCCTCTCCCCAGCCGAATTTCAGGTCCCTGATCCAAAGCCTGGAGGTGACAGAGTGTCTCAAATGTCACAAGATTCATTTCACACACGGAAAAGAATGCATCTTCCTCTAGCCTCATTCTCAGAAATGGGTAAAGTCAGGCAAAATTCTAAGCAACTAACAGCAGAGTCTTATCACAGGAAATGTTGGGCTACCATAATAATGGACGTTTGTGTCTGCAGTGCTCAGAATCAATCCTTTGCTTCTCTCCTTGGCCTCTTCCCCACCTCACCCTGAACACGGGCACACTCCTGAGCAATGCAGCACACTGCAAATAATCTGGCTTCCCTGCCACGTATCCTGTAGTAACAAACGTTGGCTCAGTCATCTGATCCCTTGAATTTATTAGCCACATATGGCATGTGCTGCTGGATTTCTTCCCGAGTTGGCTGAGCAAAGCTTTATAAATGATTCCCACTGTTGCTTGAAAGTTTGTGAACCAATAAATAGCCGTGAAAATATCCAAATCTTCTCCTACTCCTTCCCAAACTGTAAAGCCTTTCACCCAGCAGTGCTCTGATGTGAAGGGGTGAGACAGCAAGAGTTCTGATCATAGAATGATAGAAGATGAGGGTTGGAAGGGACCTCAGGAGGTATCTAGTCCAACCCCCTGCTCAAAGCAGGACCAACCGCAACTAAACCATCCCAGCCAGGGCTTTGTCAAGCCGGGCCTTTAAAAACCTCTAAGGATGGAGATTCCACCACCTCCCTAGGTAACCCATTCCAGTGCTTCACCACCCTCCTAGGGAAAAGGTTTGTCCTAATGTCCAACCTAGACCTTCCCCACTGCAACTTGAGACTGTTGCTCCTTGTTCTGTCATCTGCCACCACTGAGAACAGCCTAGCCCCATCCTCCCTGGAACCCCCTTTCAGGTAGTTAAAGGCTGCTGTCACATCCCCCCTCACTCTTCTCTTCTGCAGACTAAACAAGCCTAGTTCTCTCTGTCGTGTTGGGTAGATGGGGGGGGGGGGGGTGCATTTGTTATATTGTTTGACATCAATATGTCAGAATCCTACTAATTCATGTGAGATATGCCATGTCGGTACTGTTAGGACGGTTGTAATATGCTAAGTCAGATGATGATACTTATGTTCATGTGTAATGTGTGAAATGGAAGTTATAGATAGATTTGATATATCTGTGTTTCAAATGGTGCTGTCTGAGTAATGACTCAAAGAGGATGGCTGCAGAACAATAGCCTGCTTAATGGCCCATTAAGACATTCCCAGGTGCAAGGGACCCAGGGAAAGAAGCCAGCATCACCTAATGAGTCTCAGGACTTAGTCACAGTTTGAGTTACTAAAGGATTGGCTGGCAGTGTGGTATTTTAGGTAAGATCCAAATTTACATTGCTCTGGTGCTGTGGCTGACCCTTTGGGGTCAGAGGGAACCTTTTTAATAAAGAGCAGAGAGTTTAAATAACTGGTCTCTTTACTGGACCCAGTGCTGATTTGGGAGCCAGAAGCTGAAATGCAGTAAAGGGGGCTGTGTGTGTTTGTGTACTGGCTTCTGTGGGGATTCAGAGGCTCAGTTTGTGGCTAGTTGGGAAGTCTGCCTTCAGTGTCACCCACCAGTGCTGGGAGAATCTGCTCTCCTTTTACAGCTGCCCTGACCTTGGCATTATCAGTTGGCTACCCTGGGCACGGGACGGGTCACACTCTCAGCCTCTCCTCATAAGTCCTGTGCTCCAGCCCCCTAATTATTTTTTTTGCCCTCCACTGGACTCTTTCCAATTTGTCCACATCCTTTCTGTAGTGGAGGGCCCAAAACTAGACACAATACTCCAAATGTGGCCTCACCAGTGCTGAATAGAGGGGAATAATCACTTCCCGTGATCTGCTGGCAATGCTCTTAATGCAGCATCTGTTAGCCTTCTTGGCAGTAAGGACACACTGTTGACTCATATCCAGCTTCTTGTCCACTGTAACCCCCAGGTCCTTTTCTGCAGAACTGCTGCCTAGCCCATCGGTCCCCAGTCTGTAGCAGTGCATGGGATTCTTCTGTCCTAAGTGCAGGACTCTGCACTTGTCCTTGTTGAACCTCATCAGATCTCTTTTAGCCCAATCCTTTAATTTGTCTAGGTCACTCTGTATCCTATCCCTGCCCTCCAGCGTATCTTCCTCTCCCCTCAGCTTAGTGTCGTATGTAAAGTTGCTGAGGGTGCAATCCACCTCATCCTCCAGATCATTAATGAAGATGTTGAACAAAACCAGCCCCAGCACCAACCCCCGGGGCACTCCGCTTGTTACCCACTGCCAACTAGTCATTGAGTCGTTGATCACTACCCATTGAGCCCAAGGATCTAGCCAGCTTTCTATCCATCTTATAGACCATTCAGCCAACCCATACTTCTGGAACTTGCTGATAAGAATACAGTGGGAGACTGTATCAAAAGTTTTGCTAAAGTCAAGGTATATCATGTCTATCACTTTCCCTACATCCACAGAGCCAGTCACCTCATCACAGAAGGCAATAATGAGGTAGTGCTGGCACCCAGTGGAGTGTAATCATGACAGCGGGGTAGCAAATTTCCTTTTTCATGCACATTTGTGTCCCCAAATCGATTTTTTGCTACCCCCCCACTCCAAAAAAAAATGTGTTAATGGAAAATGGTGTTTAAAATGTCTGGACTTTTCGACGAGCTGTATTTTAAAGTATAAACGCTCGGAAATGAGTAATTTTTTTTAAAAATTGGAGGCAACTTTTTGTACTGTTTTTTCAGTCGCCCGTAATAACAATGACTTATACTGGGATCATTGCTCTCTAATGCCTCCTGTGTCCCTAGAGCGTTCAGTGCTAATGAATTAACCCTCGCACTGCCTGCTCAGAGGTGAGGAATTAGTGTTTTTCTTTCCATTCCTTTAGGCACTAGGCTGGAACTCAGCAGACCTGGGTTCAAGTCCCAGCTTTGCCACAGACCCCCTGTATGACCTTGGGCAAGTCCTTTCATTGCACAATGCCTCAGTTTCCCCATCTGTAAAATGGGGATAATGACCCTTCCTTTGTCAGACTGTGAGCTCTTTGGGGCAGTGATTGTGTCTCACCCTGTGTCTGTGCAGCGCTTGGCATAATGGGGCCCTCTTTCTGGCTGGGATGTCAGTGCTGCCATGATACACTTAATAATTTTCTCCATTTTACTGATGGGGAAACTGAGGCACAGAGAGGTGAACTGATTACCCTATAACATAATAAGCCTACAGCAAACCCAGAGACAGTCTTGACTCCCAGTTTCCCCTGTCTAATCACGAGACTCCACTCCCCTCTCAGAGCTGGGAATAGAACCCAGGAGTCCTGGCTCCCAGCCCCCTCCAACTCTAATCACTAGACCCCACTCCCCCCAGATCAAGGAATACAATGTAGATCATTTGAATCCCACAGCTGGGTTCTAGTCCCTAGAGTCTGCCTCTCCACCTCATTGCTGTTAGGTATACTCCACATTGTTATCCTGCCAGGTATTATGTGCCAGAGGGTTTTATTTTCTCCTGTAGGAAGCAATCTTTAACAGGCTGATGAAAAATGGACCTACCCCGCAGAGAGGGCGGATGTGAATGGGATTTCAACACCTGTTAAAACTGCACAATGGCCTTCCTCCCTAACACAGGAACACGGCAGATCAGGCTGTATACACCCACCACCTTGGAACCTGGTGATTTATCACTATCCCTGGACGGGAGCTCTTACTGTCTGGGGCTTCACAAGTAGTGCAGTGCTGCACATCAGGGACGTTTTGAACTACGTGACAAGGCCAGGGAAGAGAATGCAGCCACTGCTTCAAAGCCCTAGTCGCCTGCCACTTGAACTAACCAAGAATCCCTGGATAGAGCCTATGACACACAGCTGATCAGAAGAAGAGAGACTGAGCGTGTGACTGTAGCTGTGTCACCCCAATTCCTCACTCCTGGGCCCCAACTTCCTCCACTTTGCTGTGTGAACCACCCACTCCTGGGTCAGCCCATACCCAACCTCCTGTGAGCAATCGGTCCCTGACTTAGTGAAGGAGCGCTTCTGGCCAGCTGCTCATGAGACTGAGCCTCAGCTAACACCCCGAGCCCCAGATGCAACCCTGGGAACTGCCGTCTTGCAGGGTTCAGTGTTGAACACCTCACCCTGCACGCTCATTTACATTTGTCCGTCAATTTATCAAAGAAATTGCTATGCACCAGCTCCGTCACTCTAAGTGAGGTCTCTGCACACACTCAATCCACATGCACTGTTTTAGCTAAAACAGACAAATACATTTATTGACTACAGCAAGATTTTAAGTGATCATAAATCAGATTAATATAAATCAAGAGATTAATAATGCGTCAAGGAGCTGGTCACAATCAACTAAAAGATAACTCGCATCCTAAACTAAGATTGATATTGCAGTAACTGTTCAGTCTGTGATGTTAGCTTACCCACAGCTGGCTGCGATGCCTCTTGCAACCCTCCCCACTTCCGGGAAGCTGTCAGTCCTTGATGTTGCTTAGAAGATGGATTCCAAGGGACAGCAATGAGACAAAGATGCCTCTTTTGTTTAACAAGTTTCCTCGACACCCTGGACTCAGGTGATTGGCCATGTCCGGCAATGGGCATGATTTCTTCCACTTGAGTCAAAGTGTTCAAAGGTGCTTCGGCCAGACCATTGTTCCTGTATGCATGCCTCTGCTGGATGTAGAACCTTGGCTTTGTGTTTGTCTGCATCTATTCAAGCCATGGGAGAGACACATTTGGGGATATGACGTAGCAGAGTTTCATGTCTGCACACGTGTCTGACAGTGCAGGAAATATGCTACCACAACAATAATGTTCAGTATGTCATGAGCATTCCAAAAACACCTCACATGACATACCTTGCATCAGACAATACATAGTTACACTGCAAGGGTGAACATGAATGATACACGCTATAAGGGTGTACTTGGGGTACAGCGTGTCACAGAGGGAACTGGGCTTGTTTAGTCTGCAGAAGAGAAAAGTGAGGGGGGATTTGATAGTGGCCTTCAACTATCTGAAGGGGGTTCCAGGGAGGATGATGCTGGGCTGTTCTCAGGTGGCAGATGACAAAACTAGGAGCAATGGCTCAAGTTGCAGTAGGGGAAGTTTAGGTTGGACATTAGGAAAAGCTTTTTCCCTAGGAGGATGGTGAAGCACTGGAATGGGTTACCTAGGGAGGTGGTGGAATCTCCAGCCTTAGAGGTTTTAAGGCCTGACTTGACAAAGCCCTGGCTGGGATGGTTTAGTTGGTTTGGTCCTGCTTTGAGCAGGGTGTTGAACTAGATGATCTCCTGAGATCCCTTTCACTCCTAATCATCTATGATTCTATGAACACACATAGACTCTGGGCTCCAGTCCTGGCCCTGAGCGGCTAGGTCACCTTGGGCAGGTCCTATCCCCACTGTGTGCCTTAGTTTCCCCTCCCACTCTCAGTCTCATTTATATTATGTGTTCTTTGGGGGGGCCGAGACTGTCTCTTATGATAGCCAGTGCCTGACGCAATGGGGCTCCAATCGCAGCTGGGTTTAGGATGCACATGAATAAGAATAATACTGAATAGCTCAGGCAGATGCAGAAGCAGGCAAAGCAGGTGCTGTACTGGGGGAAAGGGGATAAAATGGGGCCCAGCCAGGGTCACCTCCTTGGGCATCCCAGAACTGTACAGGGAGACCCTCGTTCCCCACACATGGCACTAGGATCCAGGTGGTACCTGCCCACCACGTGGCCTTGGGGGGGAAACTGCAGAGAGGAGCCAGCCAGAGACTCCAGCGGAGGGGACTGGAGGCAGCCAAAGGTAGGACCCCTGGGTTAGCCCGAAGGCTCCCCCGTAATAATCAGTTAATAACGGTACTTTGGTTTACAATAGACAATTAACTATTCATGCCCTTCTGATCTTCTGGGGGGTTTACATGGTAAACACTGAGGAAGGAAATCCAGGGAGAGCTTTATTCAGCATTAGAATTTCCTCGCACTAGCAAGCTGAAAAGCCTGTGGGCATTTGAAAAGCTTTGCTCTATTGGACTTCATCGGTTTATCTCTTTCCCCCACCTCTGCCCCCTGCGTTTCTCTGTCAAATTCCTTGGTAAATGCTAAGAAAATTCAGCTTCTTGCCTCTGTTATCTGGAAACTCTTCTAAAAACGTGGAAACGACTAAACTCTGAATTCAGCAGATCTAATTGAGCCCTGTGGCTTCTGTATGCAGTGTAACAATGTAGCCATGTTGGTCCCAGGGTATCAGAGAGACAAGGTAGGTGAGGGAATATCTTCTATTGGACCAGCTTCCGTTGGTGAGAGAAAAAAGACAGCTCTTCTTTAGGTCTGGGAAACGTACTCAGAGTGTCACAGAGAAATCCAAGAGGGAACAGATTGTTGCATAAGTAGTTAACACATATTTCAAGGGCCCATTCAAGGTGAAGTGGTCTGTTAACTCCACTCCAATCATGTGGAGGAAAGGCTGGAGGGAGCGGGATTGTAATAGGTTATAAATGGTTGTAATAAATCATCGATCCAGTTCTCTATTTAGTCCATGGTTTTTAGATAAGACCTGGCCTATGCAGATAAGACCATGCAGACACAGCATTCTCCATTTATCCTTCGATCCAGACGGGACATCTTTTTCGAAAAGATCATACGCTCCAGTTCAACCACAGGTTATTGGGTGAATTGTGGGTGAAATTCTCTGGCCTGTGCGGCAACGGACGTCAGTCTAGGTGCCCAGTGTGGTCTTGTCTGGCTTTTACATCTAACCCTTTCTGGGTATGTCTACACGGCATAAAAGCCCCACGGCCTGGCCGCAGCTGGCCTGGTCAGGTGATTTGGTCTTGCAGGGCTTGGGCTCTGGGGCTAAAAATTGCTGTGTTGACATTCAGGCTGGGCTCTGGGACCCTCCCCTGTTTACTACCCTGCAAAGAAAAACCAGCGGCGCTGAGTCTCAGAGAGTCAATTGACCCAGGCTCACGGGGCTCTGGCTGCAGGGTTCACAACCCTGGAGATGTTTGGGCTCGAAAACCCAGCAAGGTGGAAAGGTCTCAGAGCCTGGGCTCCAGCCGGACCTTGAACCTCTACACTCTGATTTTTAGCCCGGCTGCATGAGCCCAGGGCAGCTGACATACTCCTAGAGACAGAGTGTTGTTGTTGTTGTTGTTGTCAGAAGAACGCACGCAATCTAGACGAAGCGACTGATCAGTTGTCAGTTAATTAGGAAGAGTTCTCAGCAGGAATGAATGCTGCATGCTAATCCATGGCGCAATGGGCGTGAGTTACAGCAGACAGGAAAAGCAGGGGCTGTGTCTCAGAACGAGCGGAGAGCCGGCCTGATAATTAGAGTCGTGTCATCCTTCAATCAGGGAGAGGGCTAAATTTCATAATTGAACTGAGCCGTGAGGAGCATCGTGTAAACGCAAATGAGCTCTTCAGAAGAGCAAAAAAAGCGTTCTTGAGTTTCTCTTCGTTAGAGGATATGGCTGCTTCCGCCACTCGTTAATTGGTTAATATTGGCACCATTTACCATCATCCTGAGATAATGGTGCCTATTAGCAAAGAGTGGCATATGCTGTGGCAAGCTGCCCTTAAATCTCAATGTTGCAAGATTGCCTTGTTTCTGCAGCATCGTTATTATTGGCCAGGTGAAGTGAGGCCTCACCCTCCATTTGATGGCATTTCTCTCTTGGTCCGTTTGCCTGGAATCCGATCAGCTTTGATGGCAGCGTCCAAACAGTTCCCAAATTTCAGGGAATGTTCGAGGCACCTGTAGGAAGAATCCTCTGGATTTTGGGGGCAGCTGGGGAACCAGAAAGGCCTGATTGCTACCAATACAGCTGATTGGCTGATTTGCCTCTGAGGGCACACTCCCACTGGGGAGGCGTGGCAACAAGAGAGGTGGTGATTGGCTGATTTGCCTTTGATGTCACAATCCCATGGCTGGGGAGCTTCTTTGGTGCCGAGATGGGGAAATGGATGACGCAGAGAGACCCCTGGCATGGGGGACAGAATGGGGGGCCTTGGTATGAGGGAGTGGGGCAATGGAGGGGCAGACAGAGCCCCTGGCATGGGGGGACTTTGAGGGGGGGGCATGTGGGGCAGGGCAATTGTGACTTGGGCCCCTATGCTCCAGCCTGGGAAGAGAGTCCCAGCGGTTCAAGTCTTTCTCGCCAATCGGGGGGGATAGCTGCTCCCAGCCCTGGCCTCATCACTCCAGTTCCTGCCTGCTCCTTGGCCTGCTCCCAGGCACTGCAGCGGCCACTCCAGCCTGCTTTGCTCCCCGCAGAGGGGGTGTTCACAGGGAATGTTGGTTCCCAGGATGGGCAGCGGAACAGCATGCCGAGCCGGGACCCCTGATCAGGCCCCACATTGTTTCCACTGCAGAGGTGCTAGCCCTCACCCCCCGCCGTCATTCAGGTTCTGCGTGAGCGGGCGAGTCGGATAATGCAGGGGCATGCATTGCTCGGAAGGGGGAGATGCCCAGCGTGCTGGAGTGCATTGAGGGCAGCGATAGGGGCAAGGTGAAGGAAGCAAATGTAATGTGACTGGGGTGGGGATCGAACCAAGAATTTGAAACCACACACGTCTAGGGCCTGTGATCTAACAGCAGCCACTCGTGCAGCAGCTGCAGCAAACTCCCAGCCATCTCTCTGCTGCGGTGCAGTGTCACAGTGTGGCAGGGGACGTAGGGCCAGACGTACAAAGGTATTCAGGTGCCTAAAGATGCAGCTAGGCGCCTGGTAGGTTTTACACAAGCACCTCAGTGAATTAGGCACTAAAGACAGGTGTGGTCTCGTGGAGAGCCTACGGGCCTGGGATTAGAACCTCAACTCCCAACTCTGAAACTGGGTGACCTAGGACAGGTCTGTTTCCTGCTCCGTGCCTTAGTTTCACCATCAACAAGACGGGATAATAATACGTACCTCCTTTGTAAAGCACGTTGAGATGGACTGATGGGCAGGATTATATAAGGGCTAGGAATTATTAATTATTATTATGCACTTTTCCCTTTTTCTTGTCGTTTCTCTGCTTTTAAGGTTTGGGCTGGGTGGGGTGGGATCCTGCTGTCACCTTAAATTGTCACTAAACCATTGTTTTGTTGGTGTTTGTTTTGATATTAAATCCAATGCATTGTCATATACACTTTCCATCTGCTGCAGGTTTTTCATATTAACACATCACAGCACTGTAGCTATCAAGGGAGACGCTGGCTGTTCCCAGCGTCTGATGGGGGCTTTTGGGATTCAGTGGGAAGCGGTTTGCTATTGTAGCATGAATATATTAGCTTCAGCTAAAAAGATCCTGGCTGAAATTGCACTCCTTATGGAGTTTTCTTCCCCGCAGCAGACAAAGGCAGGGTGAGATCTGACAGCTGGGACGCAAAGAGAGGCAGGTTGGAAATCAGATGCAATTGGCTAACATGAGAGGTAAGCATTGGAACAGATTCCTTTGGGATGTGCTGCATTCTCCAGGATCAGCCTGGGATAAAGAATGAATTTTTGTAGCCTGAAGGGTGGGGAGGTTTTCTGATCTGGAAGGTTTTACTTGAAAAAGTTCTGCAGGCCATTTTCAAACTTACTGCTGAAAATGAAGATGCAACACAGAACAGCTTTGTTTTCTTGTTCATTTAAAGACAAGGCAAACCATTTTTGGGGGGGTAAATGCAAGGCCAGAATCCACAGGCACAGGCTACTGAAAATGGGCAGACAAAGTTGAGAAAATAATGTATTAAAAAAAAAAAAATCTAGTTCCATTTGAACTGAAAACATTTTTTCTAATATTTCATCAAATCTAAAAACTCAGGTCCCTTTTGTTTCAAATCAACTGAAATATTTCAAACAGTCTCAAAACATTTTTTTCCTGTTTTTTATTTATTTCCAGTTGAACGAAACAGTTTGGTCAATTGGAAATGAATTTCCCCCCCATTTTTCATTTCGATTCAGCTGGTCAGGGTGTTTTTCACCCTCTTATTTAAAAAAATTGGCCAAATTTGAAATGGGAACACTGTTTTGAATCAAAAAGTCAAAATGAAATGTTTTGATTTTTTCAGGTTTTCTTTTCCTCAGCTGAAATCGTTGGCTGAATTCAACCCCAATTCAGTAAATACGTTTTTAACCCCCAAAACCGATATTTTTGCCCCAGAAAACAATTTGTTGAAAAAAGGTGGAGAGTTAATGCAATGGATGCATCTTCCGAGCTATTCACGGGACGGCTGCATATGATGGGGCGGGCATTTGATGGGCATTTGATGGGGCATATGATGGGGTGGGCATTTGCACTGACTATAGAGAAATTACTGGCGATTGCCATCTGGAAACTGGCAAACCTGGACTGTTATTGGTCAGGGGGGAATCAATTTAGTGCTGGAAAATCAACAGGCTATCAACGAAGGCTTTCAAGCAAGACTAGATGTCTTGTTCTGAAAGACTTGCTCTAGTCTGGCCGGAAGCTGTTTGGCTGGATGCTGGAATGACCAGGCCAGGCTTTCTGACCCATGTGATGCTGCGCAGGGGGTCAGATGAGATGATCATAATGGTACATTTTAGCTGTAAAAATCAACAAGTTGCCTGTATTATAGAGGCTGTGTACGTCACGCCTGCCGCATAATGCAATCAGTGAGTGAACCCATTGTCTGCCCCACCACTGAGCTGCCCAGCCTGTGACCCAGGCCCAGCTGGCATCTCTCCACAGTCAGCGAAGGAAACAAAAAAAAAAAAAAAGAAAGAAATCACTGATGTGTGTCTAGGATGAAAAGCAGTTGCAGGGAGGGATGGGGGTAGTGGCCTGGACCTCATTTCCATGGCAATGGGCTTGGCTATGGAACGCCTGGGCTGAGGGGACACCTGTAATTATACTAATGGGACACAGAGACTGACCCGGGCACAGCTGGCAGCAAACATAGCGACAGGCACTCAGAGGGGAGACAGCAGGCGGCTGTGGGTGTGGGGGAGGGCAGTCTCTGCTAGCAGCTCCCAGCATGGGGAAGTAAGGCAGGACATCGTGCTCCCAAGTGCTGATACGCCATAAACCAAATCCTGGGTGCCCACGTTCTCTGTCTCCCTCTCCCCACCAACAGCCCCTGCCAGTAGCACCGGGGCAGGGAAGAAGTTTGCAGTGCGTCCCCCCCACCTCTCCCATATAAGGGGCACCGAGGGCAGCCAACAGAGATGAGGGAGAGATGCCCCTCCCCAGTGGGCAACTGGACCCAGCCCTGACGAGGCATCAGAGGGGCGACAGAGATCCCGTTAGCGGGGGGCGGGGTCGGACAGCGCCTGGAAGGATGTGCAAGGCCATGAGGTCTCCCCCTCCAAGAGCTGAGTTCCACAGTGGGCGTACTACAGCGGATACACCGGGGGACAGTGGTAAATTGGAGAGGGGGAGGGTTTGGGAAATTGGGGGGTGAGGGAACATGGGGAAGCACAGTACAGAAGCACACGCACGATACAAAATCCACATACAGAGGCATTCCCCTGCCTCAGCCCTTGAAAAAAACTCCTTCCCAAGACGTATTTGTTTCCAGGAGCAACCCCAAATTTGCAAGCTATGCAGTCCTCCCCCGCAGGGGCACAGCGAGCCCCACCGGGCACTCAAATCCCAGTCCCCTCCTCAGCAGCTGCACTAAATCTGGACTCGCGGCAGGCACAATCAGGCCCTTAAATAGAATAGCCTCCCCCCAGTCCCTGGAAAAAGCATGGAGCAGGTCCTCAAGGAATCCATTTTGAGGCACTTGAAAAAGAGAAAGTTGGTCAGGAACAGTCAGCACGGATTCGCCAAGGGCAAGTCATGCCTGACCAACCTGATTGCCTTCTATGATGAGATGACTGGCTCTGTGGATGTGAGGAAAGCAGGGGATGTGATATACCTTGACATTAGCAAAGCTTTTGTTAGGGTCTCCCACAGCATTCTTGCCAGGAAGATACAGAGGTATGGGTTGGATGAATGGACTATAAGATGGATAGAAAGCTGGCTAGATCATCGGGCTCAATGGGTAGTGATCAATGACTCGATGTCTAGCTGGTAACCGGTCCCAAGCGGAGTGCCCCAGGGGTCGTTGCTGGGGCTGGTTTTGTTCAACATCTTTATTAATGATCTGGAGGATGGGGTAGATTGCACCCTCAGCAAGTTTGCAGATGACACTAAGCTGGGGGGAGTGGTAGATGCGCTGGAGGGCAGTGATAGGATACAGACCTAGACAAATTGGAGGATTGGGCCAAAAACATTTGATGAGATTCAACAAGGACAAGTGCAGAGTTTTGCACTCATGACAGAAGAATCCCATGCACAGCAACAGACTGGGGACCAACGAGGTAGGCAGCAGTTCCGCAGAAAAGGACCTGGGGGTAACAGTGGATAAGAACCTGGATATGAGTCAGCAGTGTGCCCTGGTTGTCAAGAAGGCTAATAGCATATTGGGCTGCATTAGGAGGGGCATTGCCAGCAGGTCGTGGGAAGTGATTATTCCCCTCTATTCGGCATTGGTGAGGCCGCATTTAGAATATTGTGTCCAGTTTTGGGCCCCCCCCTACAAAAAGGATGTGGACAAGTTGGAGAGAGTGCAGCGGAGGGCAACAAAAATGATTAGGGGGCTGGAGCACAGGATTTATGAGGAGAGGTTGAGGGAACTGGGCTTGTTTAGTCTGCAGAAGAGAAGAATGAGGAGGGATTTGATAGCGGCCTTTAACTACCTGAAAGGCGGTCCCAGGGAGGATGGGGCTAGGCTAGGCTGTTCTCGGTGGTGGCAGATGACAGAACAAGGAGCAACGGTCTAAAGTTGCATGGCGGGAGGTCTAGGTTGGACATTAGGAAAAAGTTTTTCACTAGGAGGGTGGTGAAGCACTGGAATGGGTTACCTAGGGAGGTGGTGGAAACTCCATCTTTAGAGGTTTTTAAGCTGAGGCTTGACAAAGCCCTGGCTGGGATGATATAGCTGAGGTTAGTTCTGCTTTGAGCAGGGGGTTGGACTAGATGACCTCCTGAGGTCCCTTCCAACTCTAATATTCTATGATTCTATGATTCTAGGGTTCAAAAAAGAGCTAGATAAGTTCATGAAGGATAGGTCCATGATGGCTATTAGCTGGATGGGCAAAAATCACTGTTTGCCAGAGGCTGGGAATGGGGGACAGGATGGATCACTTGATGATTGCCTGTTCTGTTTCATTCCCTCTGAGGCACCTGGCAATAGTTACTGTCAGAAGACAGGATACTGGACTAGATGGACCGTTCCTCTGACCCAGTATGGCCGTTCTTATGTAGGGTAAGATGGGTTGAGTTGTACCTCACTGCTGTAGGGAGCAACCTGTTTTGTCTCTCTCTGGTTTTGGTTTTTGTGAGTTATTGTTCTGCATTCTAAGAAATAAAGCTTTGTGATGTTGCAACTTTCTAGCAAGATAGAATCATAGAATGTGAGAGACCGTATCAAAAGCTTTGCTAAAGTCAAGGTATATCACATCCACCGCCTTCCCTACATCCACAGAGCCAGTCACCTCATCATAGAAAGCAATCAGGTTGGTCAGGCATGACTTTCCCTGGGTGAATCCGTGTTGACTGTTCCTGATCACCTTCCTCTCTTCCAAGTGCCTTAAAATGGATTCCTTAAGGACCTGCTTCATGATTTTTCCAGGGATTGAGGTGAGGCTGACCGGTCTGTAGTACCCTGGATCCTCTTTCCTCCCTTTTTTGAAGATGGGCACTAGATTTGCTTTTTTCCAGTCCTCAGGGACCTCCCCTGTTGCCACGAGCTTTCAAAGATAATAGCCAATGGCTCTGAAATCACCTCAGCCAACTCCCTCAGCACCCTCGGGTGCATTGCATCCAGCCCCATGGACTTGTGTATGTCCAATCCTTCTAAATAGACTTGAACCCGTTCCTTCAGCACTGCGGGATGTTCGCCTCCTTCCCATTCTGTGCCACCCAGTGCAGTAGTCTGGGAGCTGATCTTGTCTGTGAAGACAGAGGCAAAAAAGGCATTGAGTACCTCAGCTTTCTCCACATCCTCTGTCGCTAAGTTGCCTCCCTCATTCTCTAAGGGGCCCACACTTTCCCTAATCTTCCTCTTGTTGGCAACATACCTGTAGAAACCCTTCTTGTTCCCCTTCACGTCCCTTGCTAGCTGCAACTCCAATTGTGGTTTGGCCTTCCTGATTTCATTCCTGCATGTTCGAGGAGCGTTTTTATAATCCTCCCTAGCCATCTGACCAAGCTTCCACTTCTTGTAAGCTTCTTTTTTGCGTTTAAGTTCGCCAAGGACATCTTTGTTAAGCCAAGCTGGTCATCTGTCATATTTGCTATTCTTTCTGCACATCGGGATGGTTTGCTCCTGTGCCCTCAATAAGGTCTCTTTAAAATACAGCCAGCTCTCTTGGGTTCCTTTCCCCCTCATATTAGCCTCCCAGTGGATCCTGCCCATCAGCTCCCTGAGGGAGTCAAAGTCTGCTTTTCTGAAGTCCATGCTTCATATCCTGCTGTTCTCCTTTCTTCCTTTTGTCAGGATCCTGAACTTGACCATCTCATGGTCACTGCTGCCTAGGTTGCCACCCACTTCTATTTCCCCAACCAAATCTTCCCTGTTTGTGAGCAGCAGGTCAAGAGAAGCACGGCCCCTAGTGGGTTGCTCCAGCACTTGCACCAGGAAATTGTCTGCGACACTCTCCAAAAACTTCCTGGATTGTTTGTGCTCTGCTGTATTGCTCTTCCAGCAGATGTCAGGGTGATTGAAGTCTCCCATGAGAATCAGGTCCTGTGAACTGGAAACTTTCCCTAGTTGAGTAAAGAAAGCCTCATCTACCTTATTTACCTAATGTCTTTGGGTGTGTCTACCATGAACATAATTTCTCTTGAGCCTTTTGCTCTTTACACATGAATGTAATTTCAAGGAAGCACACCCCAGTGTTGGCAGATGACAGAACAAGGAGCAATGGTCTCAAGTTGCAGTTGGGGAGGTCTAGGTTGGACACTAGGAAAAAGTTTTTCACTAGGAGGGTGGTGAAGCACTGGAATGGGTTAGCTAGGGAGGTGGTGGAATCTCCGTCTTTAGAGATTTTTAAGCTGCGTCTTGACAAAACCCTCGCTGAGATTATGTAGCTGAGGTTAATCCTGCTCTGAGCAGGGGGTTGGAGTAGATGACCTCCTGAGGTCCCTTCCAACTCTATGTTTCTATGATTCTATGATCTCCACTCCGTCACATCTCTCCCCACTTCGAGACTGAACCAAGTGGGTCAATTCAGCCGGTGACCTGGGGAAGTTCAGGCCCCCCTTTCTGTGACAAAGCATCAGCTATAACATTGGCACTCCCCTTAACATGGACCACCTCCATAGCGTAATCCTGGAGGCTGAGACTCCACTGCATGAACTTGGCGCAGGCCCCTTTCATCTGGTGTAACCACGTCAGAAGCGAGTGGTCCATGTACACAATGAAGTGCAGACCAAGCAGATGAAGCTGCAGTTTCTTAAGAGCCTACAACATGGCCAGGCACTCCTTGTCTATGACAGCGTAGTTCTCCCGCCTTGGTCAGGTACATGATGGGGTGCCTCTCCCCTTAGCATCGGTTTGCATCAGCCCCACACCCAGCCTGTGTCTGAGGCAACACTAGACTGGCGCAAAAAAGAAACAAACAAAACCTGCTGCAGAAAAGTGCTGGTGCACTGCTCAGTTCTATGGGGACTTTCCAGGTGACTATGAGGGGGCACGGGAATCTATGGGGCAGGGAGGAAGGCTCTGGGGGCAGGAAGGGTGGGGAGCAGAGAGGGAGACTGGGGGGACAGAGCTGCTTTCTGCCAAGGCTGTGTAGAAATGGTGGGAGTCCAAAAAGTGAACAGAATGGTAGGAGCCATTAGGAAAGGGACAGATAACAAGACAGTAAATATCCCATTGCCACTCTGTAAATCCAGGGTGCGCCCATACGTTGAATACTGCCTGCCGCTCTGGTCACCCCAGCTCCAAAAAGATATATTAGAATTGCAAAAGGCACAGAGGAAGGCAACAAAAGTGGTTACGGGAATAGAACAGCTTCCGTGTGAGGAGAGATTAAAAAGCCTAAGATTGTTCATCTTGGAAAAGAGACAGCTCTGGGGGATGTGCTAGAGGTCTGGCAAATCATGACTAGTGTGGAGAAAGTGAGTAAGGAGGTGTTACTGACTCCTGCACGTCACACAAAACCAGGGGTCACCCAATGAGATTACGAGGCAGCCGCTTCAGAACAAACCTAAGGAAGTATTTCGTCACCCAGCGCAGTCAGCCTGTGGGACTCGGTGCCGGGGGCTGTTGCGAAGGCTAAATAGGTAACTGGGTTCAAAATAGATTGAGTGAAGTTTCTGGAGGATAGGTCCATCGATGGCTGTGAGCCAAGTTGGTCAGGGAGGCAACCCCACGCTCTGAGTGTCCCTAGCCTCTGACTGCCAGAAGCTGGGACTGGACGACAGGGGATGGATCACTCAGTAACTGCCCTGTTTTGTTCGTTCCCTTGGAAGCTCCTGGCACTGGCCGCTGTGGGAAGCCAGGATACTGGGCTGGATGGCCCGCTGATCTGACCCAGTGTGGCTGTTATTCTGTTCTGATTGTGACTGAGAGAAGCCCTGGCTTCAGTCCAGTTTAGAGCAATGGGAGGCGCTGGCCATTTCGAAAGGGGACCAAACTTAAGTGACTCTGTGCTTGTTCTTCAGCCAGGAGTATCCTCAAAGCCCAGCCGGGTGTCCCTGGCCTGGGGAGAATATTGCGGCATGATGAGACTGGGTTATTCGTGGGGAGGCAGGCTGCATGGGAACCGCACATTCAGGGGGCAGGCAGGCCAATAGGATTGTGGGAGAAGAGAGCTGGGGCAGGCAGATGCTGGGGAGCAGGGGCATCTCCAGGGAGGGGTAGCCCCAGAAACACAAACGCACCTAGTGCTGCTGGTTCCCCCCATCCTCCCATGTCACTTCCCTTGTTCAGTACACAGCTCATTGTGTAACTCTGTGCCGTGCAATTTCCTGTGACCCTTGCACCACACTCCACCTATGGGGAAATTGGCCCTGGCTCTTGCAAGCTGCTCCCAGGCGGTGACAGGGCTTGGGGGAACCACTAACGTGATGGAATCCCTGCGTGGGGAGCTGGGATCTTCACCCAGCGGGGACGGGGGTCTCATATGCCACCAAAGCCAGGATGTGAGGTTCTGCCTTGGGGCTAGACACAAGGGCGGGGGATGGACACTAAACTTGGAAGTTCCACCCCCTACCAGGAGTTTTTCAGGAAGTGATGTCACTGCTCCAGCCAATCAGAGGTGGGATTTCCAGGCCAGGTGACAGCACCATGCTGCTACTGGACATGTGCACATCTGAGCTGGAACTTGCTGGAGGCAATGAGGAAAGATCCAATAAGTCCAGGCTCCTGCAACCTGAGTGACAGGAGGGAACAGAGCTGTTGACCATGTGTCATAGGCCCTGTACAGGGCAGTGGTGACATAAACACACCTGGCAGCTCATTACAAAGCACTACTGATGGAGGAACCTGCTTCCCAAGTCATGAATCAAGAATTGATCCCAGGAGTCCTGTGTTCTACCCACTGGTCCCCATGCCACAATGTGGCCTGCTGCCCTTAGACCAGCTGCTACCAGAGACACGACTGTCCTGAAGTCAGACACACTGAGACAGCATGGAACGTTTTACGAGGCATCGGGGGGCACGAGACTGGAATCAAGGGGCTCGATCTTAGTCAGGATTGCCCCAGAACTTCAGTCATCTCTTGTTTTGCTGGTCTGCTGAGTCCCAGTCGTAAGGCTGCCCACCCTATGGGGAAACAGCGTGGCCTAGACTGGGACTCGGAGAGCTCAGTTCCAGTCCTGGCTCTGCCAATGGCCTGCAGGGTGACATGGGGCAAGTCACTTCACCTTCCATGCCTCAGTTTCCCGAGCTGTAAAATGGGTTTAACAATACCAACCCCCTTGTAAACTGCTTTGAGATCTGCTGATAGAAAGCGCTGCCTGGGAGCTAGGGATTTGCGTTGCTTGCACACAGGTTTCATGTGGGAAAATCCCCGCTGAGTGCAACGGAGTCACGCCCGGTTGATGCCAGTGATGGTGAGGAGGGAAGCAGGCCTGAGTCCCTGCCCTAAGGTGCTCACGGTGTAAGGAGGTGCTCGGAGGAGAGGCCAGGACCTGGAGATGGGATTCTGAGACTAGGGCAGGAACTGTCTCCTGGGTCTGCGTATGTGCAGTGCCCAGCACGCTGGGGTCTGGGTCCATGACTGGGACTCCTAGGTGCTACCGTAATACACTTAATAATATACAAACCCAGCCCAGTGGGATCCTGGTCCATGACTGGGGTGCCAAGGCACTACTGTAATACACCTAATAAATGATAGAAACCACACTGGGCCAGTTCACCATGGAGATACAGATCCTGATCCAAAGAGCCCCAGGGGATCCGATTTCCCATCTCATCCCAACTTCTCCCCCAGCTGATGTCTTGAAATTCTCACCCTTTGTTTGGGTCATTTCTCAGCCTGGGCTGGAGAATCCCTCCCCCGGATCTGCAGTGGTTTTCACTCCTGCCCTGTCGCTTCGCACCTCGAGGTGTTGCCAGTTTGAACAGCAGCTCCCAGGCGCCTGCTCTCCGAGGAGCAGCACGGTCAGGAGAAGGTCTGGTTAGTCCTTTGCTCATGGGCCCAGCAGCAGCGGATCAGAAATGCAGCCCCATTGGCTTCCCCCCCCCGGCTCTGACGCTGCCTGAGATTGCGCCACTGGGCCAGTTGTTGAAATGAGATGCTACGTTGTGTCACCGGGCTCAGAGTTGGAGAGACAGCTCGTGGAAGGCTGCGTGTGGCCGGACCTAGCTGCAGGACGGGGCCATGGAAATGAGCGACATATACGTGAACCACATCGTTGCGGTGAAGTCGCCAGGCAAGAAAATGAAAAGAGCCAGTCCCGAGCCAGCCAGGCATGCAGGTAAAAGCCAACAGCAGTCGGTAACTCAGACCCGAGCAGCGGGCTCCAATAGCGCAGCGCCTGTCCTGACAGCACCCCACCCAGGAGGACGGCCCTGCGGCAATCACGTGGAGGAGGAGACAGCTAGCTGTCCACAGGCCACAGAATGGGAACCTCTGGCTTAGCCAGCTCCATAGAGCAGAACTGCAACTAAAACTGCAGTCAGATTTTGATCACTGGGAGGATTTTGAGTGGCTGATTTGCACCATGATTTAATTTCAGCCCCAGCTTGCCTGCCCCAGAGGTGGTTGATCATAGAGCAGTCAGGGAGGGCAGTACTAGCTGTTACCCATCATAGTACCAGAGACCCACAGCTGAGCAGTACGGATCTGAACCAGGGTTAGCAGGGACGTACAGAGGTCACAGAAGGCAGCCGTGGCACAGAGATACCAGATCAGGAAATGTTTCTTTTTTTTACCCTGTGGAAAAATTCCAGCAAAAACATTGATTTCTTTCATCAAATTTTTTGCTTACAATTTTGGGGAGTTCTTCAGAAACCACTCCTCCCAAACATTTTCCAGTTAAAAAAAATCCCCAAAACATTTCTGGGTTTTTCAACAAGGTTTTGGATGAAATGGAATCTATCTTTTTGTGCAAAAAATGTCAATTTTGTAACCAAACAGATAAAATTACACACACACGCACAAACATACACGGATGTTTATACAGAAAAATTTCAATTTTTCAGCTTTGCTCATGACAACTCTTAAAGAAGCCAAAGGCTGAGCTTGTTCCAGTTTGAAACCATATTTTTTTAAAAACAACTGCCTGTTTTTCAGCAGCGGAGTTGTCTGATGAAGAAATGCCTGATTATGAAAACGTATCAGTGATGGCTGACAAGACTCACAAGCCTCCAGCCGAAATGCCTCCCACATACCCAGGTAATAGTGGCTGCATTCTAATGCTTGGTGAAGGGTCTCAAAAATGCTTTATGCTGCTTATGTTGAAAGGGATCAGTTGTCCCATGCTGAAATGCAGTCACTTCTGGGGTGGGGAAAGGCAACTGTTTAACAACAGTGTAGGAGAGGAAGTGAAGAGGAATCCTGTATCCAGTTGGAAGGACGGCAGAATGGAATTACTCCAGTGGCAATATGACCTGGACGCTGGGTAAGCAGTAAAATGGGACACCTGTCCATGGGAGCAGGGGGAGGGAAAGATACCTTAGCTGAGCAACAACCCCTGCGCCTTCTCCATCACACAGGGCTTGACTGTACTGGTGGGAGAGGCTGGTGCAAGGTCCCTTGCTGGGAAGACATCTACCTGGAAAGTTGTGAGGGGCTGGTCCCTGGGCTCAGAGACAGCGGCTGTCAGTTACACCAGCCCAGGGATACCAGCTACCCCACTAGCTGCAGGAATAACCAACACTGGGGCAAGCGTTCTTCGGAAACTGGCCGGGCGAGATGCTGGAATAAAGACTGTGCCTGGCTCTTAGGGCTTAACTGCCTTTGCCATGTGCAAAAGAAACCATGACTTGGGGATTTTGAAAGCCACAGCTCCCCTGGAAGAGAGCATCCCTAGTGGCACAGCGCCCCCTAGTGACACCCTGGGGCATTGGCGTCAGCAGTGACAGCCAGGCAGAGCCCCCCCCGCTGCACAGTGCCCCCTAGTGCCACCCTGGGGCAATACTGACTGCATGGGGAGAACACCCCTTACAGAGACCATGACCCTGTTCTCTGCAGCACAGCACCCCCTAGTGCTGCATTGCAGTCACACCACCTTCTACAGCATCCAGGGGTCATGGTTTGTTTGGGGAGGTCACCCAACTACTGCCCAGGCCAGGATCTAGGCAGAGGAGGCTAGAACATCCATCACACCCTCTCCTCTCCGCCATTCCCTTCCCTTGCCACTCCCACCCAGAGGGGGCATGGCAGCTGGCCACCGAATCAGCAACCCAGCCAGGTTCTGGCATCTAGGGGTGGCAAGCCTGTGTAAATGCCAGGTATTACTGTGATGTACGGCACATGTATTAGCACATATGGACCATACTCAGAACCCGCTCAGACATAACAGCAGCTGTTTTCCAGCCCCCATAGCTCCATCCACCTGCCAGCCTGCCAAAGTGAGAATCTGGGAGCAGAAACACCTCCTGTGGCTGTACATCCTGATGGGTATTGGCTTCCTCATGTGGATCGCTCTCCTTTCGTATGCAGTTGTGAAAGGTGAGTCTGCCCCCAGCAAGCCCTGGGCACCAAGTAGGCCAGGGATAACTTGTGAAGGGTTCAGAGAAAAGCCACCATGTCCTAAGACCATTCGAGGTCTGGAAAACCTGCCTTGGAGAGAGGCACTAAAGGAGTTCAGTTTATTTAGCTTAACGAAGAGAAGGTTAAGAGGTGACTAGATCCCTGGGGAGGAGTTTCTGCAGTCCTGCCGTAAGGGATCTGGGGGTTCTAGTCTACCACAAATTCAATATGAGTCAACAACGTGATGCTGTTGTGAGAAAGGCAAATGTCATTCTGGAGTGTTGTATGTAAGACACAGGAGCTAATTGTCCTGAGCTACCTGGCACTGGGGAAACCTCAGCTGGAGTACTGCGCACAGGTTTAAGAATGATGTGAACAAATCAGAGCGAGTCCAGAAGAAAGCAACACAATCGATCAGAGGTTTAGAAAACCAGCTGCCCTCTGAGGAGAGGTTGGAACCACTGGGCATGTTTAGCCTAGAGAAGAGAAGGCTGAAGGGGGAGGAGGAGAAACGGGACATGATAACAGTCTACAGTTCTGTAAAAGGTTGTTATAATGAGGACAGTGATCAGTTGTTCTCTGTGTCCGACCCTTGAAGAAACTGGTGCCGTTTGCAGCAAGGGCGATTTAGGCTGGATAATAGTTCAGCTCTGGAACAGGTGACCTAGGGGGTTGTGGAATCCCTGTCATTGGAGGTTTCTAAGAACAGGCTGGACAAACACCTGTCAGGGATGGTCTAGGTGCACTTGGCCCTACCTCAGTGCAGGGGGCTGGCCTCGAGTTCCCTTCCAGCCCTGCATTTTTCTGAGGGATCCAAGAGCTGGGAGCAAATTAAGGCTGGATATAAGGTACATATTTTGAACAGGGCAAGGAATTAACCATTGGGACAGCTGACCCAGGGATGTCGTGGCTTCTCCTGCACTTTGAAGACTTTAAAACCAGACTGAATGGTTCTTGCTATAAGATCCACTCCAGTTCCACCAGCAGTCACTGGACTCTTTTCAGGAGTCACTGGGTGGAATGCTCTGGTCTGTGTTCTACAGGAATTCAGACTGGATTATAATGGTCCCTTCTAGCATTGAAATCTAGGGGTGGAATCCTGGCCCCATTGACGGCAGTTGCAAAACTCCGTCTGGATTTCATCCTAGGAATCTGTGAATCAGACAGTGAAAACAGGCAGAAAACACGAGACCCCCATGGGGGCAGGATACTGGAGCTACAGAGCTTGGGTGTAGGTGGCAGTTTTATCACTGATGTTTAGGGTGGTATGAAATCCCTCATCCCATGCAGGGAAAGACCCTTTCCCCCATATATAGCCCAAAGCCCTCTGCTGCCAGCCTGCTCCATGGGAATCTGTCCATTGACATCTCTGAGCTCTGGATCAGGCCCCGAGTCTGCCTGCATATGATCCCAGCAGATCAATGCAACGTGAGATCCTTCTGCAAAAGAAACATATGGGCTACGGGTGCTAGAGACCCCAAGCAAGATCAGGATCCTCTTGTACCAGGTGCTGCGCAGACATAGGGTCAGAGACAAACCCTGCTCCAAAGAGCTTATGATCTAAGTAGGCAAAGATGGGAAACTGAGGCACAGAAAGGGGGAATGACTTAGAATCATAGAATCATAGAGTTGGAAGGGACCTCAGGAGGTCATCTAGTCCAACCCCCTGCTCAAAGCAGGACTAACCTCAGCTATATCATCCCAACCAGGGCTTTGTCAAGCCTCAGCTTAAAAACCTGTAAGGATGGAGATTCCACCACCTCCCTAGGTAACCCATTCCAATGCTTCACCACCCTCCTAGTAAAAAACTTTTTCCTAATGTCCAACCTAGACCTCCCCCTGCAACTTGAGACCGTTGCTCCTTGTTCTGTCATCTGCCACCACCGAGAACAGCCTAGCCCCATCCTCCCTGGAACCCCCTTTCAGGTAGTTAAAAGCTGCTATCAAATCCCCCTCACTCTTCTCTTTTGCAGACTAAACAAGCCCAGTTCCCTCAGCCTCTCCTCCATAAGTCCTGTGCTCCAGCCCCCTAATCATTTTGGTTGCCCTCCGCTGCACTCTCTCCAAATTGTCCACATCTTTTTTGTAGTGGGGGGCCCAAAACTGGACACAGTATTCTAAATGCGGCCTCACCAATGCCGAATAGAGGGGAATAATCACTTCCCGTGACCTGCTGGCAATGCCCCTCCTAATGCAGCCCAATATGCCATTAGCCTTCTTGACAACCAGGGCACACTGCTGACTCATATCCAGCTTTTTATCCACCGTTACCCCCAGGTCCTTTTCTGCAGAGCTGCTGCCCAGCTCGTCAGTCCCCAGTCTATAGCTGTGCATGGGATTCTTCCTTCCTAAGTGGAGGACTCTGCACTTGTCCTTGTTGAACCTCATTAGATTTCTTTTGGCCCAATCCTCCAGTTTGTTTAGGTCACTCTGTATCCTATCCCTACCCTCCAGGGTATCTACCACTCCCCCCAGCTTAGTGTCGTCCGCAAACTTGCTGAGGGTGCAATCTACCCCATCCTCCAGATCATTAATAAAGATGTTGAACAAAACCGGCCCCAGGACAGACCCCTGGGGAACTCCACTTGTGACCGGTTGCCAGCTAGACATGGAGCCATTGATCACTACACGTTGAGCCCTATGCTCTAGCCAGTTCTCTATCCATTTTATAGTCCATTCATCCAACCCATACTTCTTTAACTTGCTGATAAGAATACTGTGCGAGACAGTATCAAAAGTTTTGCTAAAGTCAAGGTATATCACATCCACCGCCTTCCCTACATCCACAGAGCCAGTCACCTCATCATAGAAAGCAATCAGGTTGGTCAGGCATGACTTTCCCTTGGTGAATCCATGTTGACTGCTCCTGATCACCTTCCTCTCCTCCAAGTGCCTTAAAATGGATTCCTTAAGGACCTGCTCCATGATTTTTCCAGGGATTGAGGTGAGGCTGACCAGTCTGTAGTTCCCTGGATCCTCTTGCCCAATGTCATCCAGCAGGTCAGTGGTAGAGCCAGGAATAGAACCCAGTGCCCTACCCACTGAGCCGTGCTGCCTACCCAGCTGTGTTGGAGCAGCCCCAGTACATGCCAGCTGCTAAACTATCTGTTCTCCATATTTCTCGAGAAATCACGATTCTAAGCATTTTCCAAAATAATGGCTAAAGATATTAACTGATAATACCAAAATCAAACACTAAAACAACTAAAAAATCCATGGCTCAGAGTCAAGGCTCTTGTGTTAAGGTGAAATAAGTGCTTTTTCTCTGCTCCGGATATGACTGATGTGTTTGTGTTTCTTACGTGGGCTATGCTAGATAGAAAGTGTCCTCAGCTAGTCAGTCCCCTGCTTTGAGGTGCTTGGGTTTTGTAAATGCTGTGGTAGGTCAATACATTGTCACTTAGCCCTGGCCTACATTGACCTGGCGATTCGGCGGCAGTCGACGGGAGTTACGCACGCTACGCAGAGTAGCTTGTGTAACTCCTGTTGACTGCTATGCTTCCCTTCTGCGCATTGTCTTCACTGCACTGTGCCAACAGGAACCGCGTTCCTGTCGACGCAGCGCTACGCCACTAGACGGGGTGGTTTACCAGTGTCGACTTCTGGATCGACTGAGCAGGTCTTCACTGACCACTCAATCGATCCAGATAGGTTGATCTGACGGTGGCGACTTTGCTGCCGCCAGTGTAGACATAGCCTGAGTGACCCTTACATGGTATTTTACAGAATTGCTTTTGTTTTGGGATAGATGAGTGCACACAGTATGACGGCTAGATAAATACATGCGCTAATCCCAATGGATGGCTAGATTTATGTATATATGATGAAGGGTGTGTGTGTGTGCATATGCCAAAGGATGAATAGATGAGCATGTATGCCAAAGGATGTGGGATGGATGGATGAATGCATGTGCGTGCTGATGGATGGATGGATGAGTATGTTTGCCAATGGAAGGAATGAAGTGTACGTATACTGAAGGATAGAGGATGGATGGATGCGTATCTATGCTGAAGGAAGGAGTATGGATGGACGGATGCGTATCTGTGCCGATGGATGGAAGTTTCTGTATGCTGACGGATGGATGGATGAATAGATGTATATGTATTTCAATGGATGCAGAAGCATGCTGAGACAAATCCTTCCTGCCAGACAATCATCAACTCTCCCCACCCCTCTGTGGGAAACGTCCAGACCGGACATTAAAAAGTGATCAAGTTAAGAAAATTGTAAAGCTGTGATGAAAACGATGCCTCTTTGACACTTTGTTGTTGTTGTTTTAAGACCTGGAGACGTCTGGGGAATTAAAGAGGATAAATGAGAAGATAGACCAAGGTACGTTTGTTTCGTGTCTTGAACGCACAACCAGTATTTCTGCATCAACAGAAAGAGCTGAAGAGCGGCATCCATCACACATGGGCCGTCAGGAGCAGTCCTAGAGTTCAGGGGAATAGGCGATGCCAACAGAGCATCTTATCTATTGATGGAGTGGGGCACAGCTAATGGGCATCTCCATAAACTCGTGTGGTAAGCGGCTGGCTTCTGGGAGCACAAGGCTTGAAGAGTTGGCCCAGGACAGCCCCAGCACGTGGTGTACTGGGTGGGACTGGGGGGAGATTTTCCATCAGAACTTTTTTCTGATAGAAAATTGGGCTTTTGGCTCAACTAAGTTTTTGCAAAATGTATCTGCCTCCTGCAAACATTTCTGAATTTTCATCAGAAAACCAAAACCCAAAACAACCCTCCCCCCCCCATTTTATTTTTTGACCAGAACCTAATTTGTTGTACGTCTTTGGGGTTTTCAGCCGAAATGTTTCAGCTGCCAAACCCCAAAACATTGTTGGTTTTCTGAGAAGAATTTGAACATTTTGACAGAAATGGTCCCCCACCATTTTTGCTGAAATTTTCCCTTGGAATGCCCTCCCCCCGTTTTGTGGCTGGCTTTCATAGCTGGGTGGCTAAGAACCCTTACGCTCTGAATTACAGTAGCACCTAGAAACTCCAGCTATGGACCAAGACCCCACCGTGCAAGGCGCTGCATATTACGTATTAGCTGTATTACGATAGCACCTGGGAGTCCCACTCATGACCCAGGTCCCCTCTGTGCTAGGTGCTGCACAAACAGAACAGCAAGAGGGTCCCTGACCCAAAGAACGGCCCCAAAGAGGGAAGTGATTGGTAGCTGGGGGTGGGGGCCCTCAGACTTAAATCTCCTTGCTGTGCTGAGATGAGACGCCTGTTCTTTGTGTCCTCAGTGTCTAAGGATGTGGAGCTTGTTAAAAATAAGCAGGTTCAGATCAGAAAGGAGTTGACAAAATGCAATGCGACACAGAAGGAGAAAGGCAAGTGTCTCCCAACTCTCACCCCTCTTGGCCATGGGGGCACTGGGTGGCACATGGAAAGTGGGTGTTCACAGGGCCTTGGTAGGGGGAGCGAGTTGGGGGGTGCCATTAGGATCGGGGTCAAGGAGGGTTTCTAGGACCAGCCATCTCATCCCTATCCCGTCAGTCTACAGCTGCAGAGCCTGCCTCATCTTAATGCATCCTCCCAGGGCAAACTGCCTTGCAGGTGCCATTTCCCAGCCACCTGGGCTGGGTGAGAGTCTGAGCGGTAGCTGGGGGCTGAGAGTGGGCAGGTGGGGAGCAAAGCACAGACAGGGGTAGCAGGAAGGCTTTGTAGCCCATGTGGCCAGCAGGGGAAAGGGCAGGAGGCTATTTCCATGGGCTCCAAAAGGCTCCATAAACTTGATCCCGGGATGAATTTCCCCCATTGCTCAGATGGCAACAATACCAGAGTTTATGCAGGCCCCAAAGACTAACTCTTAGCAAGCAGGGAAACTGAGGCACAGGCACTGAAATGACCCACCCAGGATCAATGGAAGAGGTGGGTGTCCTGACTCCTCAGCTCCTGCTCCAGTCACTGACTGACTGTGCAAGAACATAGCACAGTGGTCCTCTGTGTCCAGGCAAGATTCTCCATGGTCACAGGCTGGGGCCAGAGCCCCCTTGAAAAATCGGCCGTAAGCTTCCCAGAGGGGACTGCTGGGTGCTGAGGATTCTGGGAAATGAAGCCCTGTCTTGCTGGTGCTTGGAAATCCAAGCCCTGAGCTTCTTTGGAAAAACAGGCTTCATGAGACAACAGACGCAGCAGCAAACCGGCCCCGGGAGCCCAGCCCCCACCCCATACGCATGGCTGGGTCAGCCCTTCCCACGGAACAGCACAGAGAGAGCCTGTGGCATAACGCCCTTGGGAGGTGTTCTCTGCGGGGCTCCTTTAGGCCAACGACGCTGCTCCAGGCACCCCTGTGGGCATGAAGCTGTGGTTGGGATGTAGATGGGCGCAGCCCATGGGGCTCCACAGGGGAGACGGGCGCAGACCATGGGGCTCCACAGGGGAGACGGGCGCAGACCACGGGGCTCCACAGGGGAGACGGGCGCAGACCACGGGGCACTGCCAGCTCAGGGAACTCCACTTCTCACAGATCCAAGACATCCACCTGCCTACATGTGAGGGTCCCTTTATCTGCACCTGTCCCTGCTCTCACCTGCTCGGAAGCCCCGGCATGGAGGGGTCACTGCAGCACTGCAGTGAGCCCTTCCCAGGCCCTGTCACAGGAGGAATCTGAGCCCTTCCAAAGGATGCAGCAGGTGGATTAGAGGGGGGATAAGAGAGTGCAGGCAGAGCTGAGCTTGGCTGCTCTGGGATGAGGGGAGAACAGGCTCCCACTCACTGGGCCGGGCTGAGCGGGGATGTTTTTGTCTCGTTTCCAGCCCTTAACATGACGAGGACCATCACTCGACAGTCCTGAGGAGCTCAAAGGCAGGAAGCAGCCTCAGCGCTGGGATGTGGAGCATGCGCTGTGGGCCTGGGGTTAGACCACCCCTCACCAAGGTGCCCCTGCCCAGCCTCCAGGGGCATCCTCTGGGGGGGGTGGTCAACAGAGTCCCCTGTCTCCACAGACCACTGAGCCCTTGGCTTCTCAGCCAGATGGCATCCAGGAAGGTGAGGAGCTAAGCTGAGACCCTCCCTCTCATTCCCACCAATCAGCCGCTGGGCGGGAAATAACGCTTTGCCACAACCAACCAGCATCAGCTCTGAACTGGTCACCTGCTGTAGAAACAAAAGGCTTCAGTCCCGTCACTGGGCACCACTGTCCCATAGAGACACAAAGAGTCACGTTCCGATCGGACTCGCAGCTCTGACGCACGCGTGGTTTCACTCTGGATCTACCGCATCTGGCTGAGAGGTGGCGTGCAGTTATCGCCAGGGGGAGCATGGGACGGATGGATGCACGTGGACAGGTTGGGCAGACGGCACGTGTAGAATTGGCCCACTGTGTTTTCTTCTAATGCCAGGGTGGAATTTTCGAGTGCCGACGGGTAACATTTTCAAAAGCACTTAAGTGACAGGATTAGATCCATGTGAATAACAGCTCTCTCAGTTCTCCGGCAGTTCCAAAAGCTCAGGGAGGGCAGGGAAATCGTTTCGGGTTGAACCCAACATGAAATTTTCCAAATTTTGTGGTGAACTGAAAAGTTTTCAAAAAATTGTTTGGGGCTCAGTTGAAAACTAATTTGTTTGAAATTTTCAGTGAATTGAAAAGTAAAAAAAAACCCCGATTTCATTCAATTAGTTTTTATTTCAAGCATTTTTCAATGTTTTTGATTACTTTAAAAGAAAACGGAACAGACTTTCAAAGCAAATCTAGTTTGGAACCAAAAAATCGAAACATTTCCATTTTTTCTGGATTTTTTTTGGAGGCTTTTTTCCCAACCAAAACAATTCAGAGAAATCGACATGAAGTTGAGGAATGTTTCTGTGGCGTCAAATCTGCATTTTTCTCTGAAAAACAGTTTTGGATGAAAAATTTCCTCCAGCTTTTCTCAAGAGTCCAAGTCTCTGAAAATCAACAAGTCCCACTGACTTTCAAAGAGACTTGGACTCCTTAGGGCCGGATTATGAGGGGTGTTTAGGCTCCTAACTCCCATTGATTTCACTGGGAATTAGACACCGAGGCACTTTAGGAAATCACCTCTCTGCATCTTTAGGTGCCTAAATCCCTTTACAAATCTGGCCCTTAGATGCTTTTACAAATTTTACCCTACTGCTCCAGATCCCCAAAGGGATTTACACACCTAACTTGCAGTGGTTCTAATGGGAGTTAGGCACCTTTGAGGCTCTGGGCCTAAGTAGAATCATAGAATCATAGGATTGGAAGGGACCTCTTGAAGTCATCTAGTCCAGTCCCCTGCACTTATGGCAGGTCCAAGCATTATCTAGACCATAGTAACTCATGGCCACGTTCTCACTGCCAGCTCTCGGTCCCCAAGAGCTCTCTGCTATTCCAGCTGCTTCCAGGCCTTCCTGTGCATTTCATCACCCATCCAGGACTCTCGTCTATTGCACAGCTGGTTTGCTGCATCTCTGAGGGGTAACGGGAATCCTCAGCAGTGTGGCAGATGAGATCTGCTCCCTCCCTTGCCTTTATGCTGCCTCCTCACCGCACCGCTAATTTAAAAGCTGGTCAACCAGTCACTGGGAAAAAAATCCTCATTAAAGAGAAAAGATTTTCATTGGGAAATGTGGCTCGTTTCATTCTTTTATGGCTCATAAATTTACTTAGACTGGAAGTTCTCTGGGGCAGGGCCCCTAAGGAAAGAATGAGGGCGTGAAGCGCCTGAACTACAATTCCCATGAGACATGGTGGTACTTAGTGCAGAGTCTGCTTCAAGTTGAACCCACCCAGAATGAAATGTTTTGTATTGCCTGATGGGAAATGGACAAATCAAAATCAAAGAAAATTTAGATTCAGGGGGAATCGCATTTTCTGTTGCAAAATCATTTAGAGCTTCTCCCGTCGGCATAGGTAATCCAGCTCCCTGAGAGGTGTCAAGGGAAGAAGCCCTCCTGATGGCATAGAGCTGTCTACGCCAGGGGTTGGGTCGGTACAACTACGTTGCTTCTGGGTGTGGATTTTCCACACCCCTGAGAGATGTAGTTATACTGACACAAGTTTGTAGTGTAAGCCAGGGCTTAGACTCAACCCCATTGTGTCCAACGGGGAGTGTTGGCCCTGGAAAGCTGCCAGGTTTCTGTTAGCTTCCATTGGATGCTCGAAGAAAAAAAAACCCCTTGAAAAGACATAATGTTTTCAAATGTGTCAATTACATGCACAAGGGCCCAGATCTTCCACAAATGAAGTTCTAGCGAATCTCACACTCTGCGTCATTCCACTGGCCTCTGACATGCTGTGGTTGGATCCCCGGGGTCCAACCTGGAACTGTGGAGCCACTGAGCCTCCTTAACTCTCCATCCTGGTCAGACTCTCACAATGCTTTGCCAGTGACAAGCAGCAAACCCTTCCAGGTGCTGTGATCACGCAGCCACCGGCGTGCAGAGGCAGACCCAGCTAAATTGCATGAAGACTTCCCAAGTCACTCATGAACCAGACACAGGGAAACACCAGCAAATCTCCCAAGCTCCCAGACTTGCACCCCAAGAATATACTGTCTTGCATCGCTCAAGCCCTTCTCCTGAACAGTGCAAGCTTATTAATTAGTTCCCCGCTTTGTCAAAGGAACATGGACATGCACCAGCCTTTGTAACCTGAGCAGATTTCCCAAGAACTTCAGACATACTCACTGGTAAGGATAAAACATTAAAATAAGTTTATTAACTACAGATAGATTTAAAATAATTATAAGTGGTAGGCATAAAGGTCAGAGATAGTTACCAAAGAAAATAGAAAGTAAACACACAATCTGAACCCTAAACTTTATTAGAACAAGCTACCGCTTGGATCAAGCAGTTTTTCTCACCCCACTGGATGCTTCAGGCAGGTTATAGACCTTAATACACAGGCTGACTTTCCTTCTGAGCCTGGGACCAGTCTCCCCAGTTCAAGTCTTTGTCTTCCCAGTGTTCTTGTTGCCTTCAGTGAAGGTGAGGGAGGAGAGAGGTAATTGTATGATGCCACTGTCCCTTATTTTATACCCTCAGTCCATGCATCTGGAAAATACTAGTCCAGGCATATCGGGTGGGCCTTGCTGAGTCACAGAGTTGAGCAATTGCCCGGGTGTCGTCTTGTGCGACTAAGGCCTTGTCTACACTAGAAAGGTTTGTTGATGACAGTTACATCGGTGAGCAAAAAGGACTGTAATTACAGCACTTCCACCCATCCACACAGCACTTATTGTGTTGCCAAAGTGCATACATACTTGGTTCTGTAACATTGACAGTGGGAGCAGTGCACTGTGGGTAGCTATCCCACTGTGCAACTCACCACTTCGTGCCACTAGGAGTTGTGGGAAGATGGATAGGATAGCAGTGCATGATGCATTGATTTCCATCTCCTCATTCCTTGAGTTCCCGGTTGTGTTTTGTGGAATTTTTCAGTGCTCCCCCCCCGCCTGTTTCCTGAGTGCCTGTCATCTCTATCTGAAAGGAGGGATCCTGCACTGCTCTCCACTGTTGCTGTCAGAGTTCTGAACACATCACAGCTGGTCATGCAGCATATCATGAGCTCCCAATTGGAACAGGAATCTGAAGTGCCTGACCTGCTGTGTGCCATGCAAACAGCACTGCATTACTGTTTGCATTCATGGAGCATCTGCATACGGTGCACCATCATTTTCTGACATGTGAAACAAGCACTGAGTGGCGGGATCACATCATTATGCAGATCAGGGATGATGAGCAGTGGCTGCAGAACTTTCAAATGCACAAACCACCTTCATGGAACACTGTGCATAGCTCGCTCCTGCCCTGCAGCGCAAGGACACCAGAATGAGAGCTGCCCTCTCGGTGAAGAAGCACGTGGTGATAGCCATGTGGAAGCTGGCAACTCCAGACAGCTACCAATCAGTCGCTAATCAGTTTGGAGCTGGGAAGTCCACCGTTGGCTGAACTTAACAGCAGAGGGCAACAAAAATGATTAAGGGGCTTTGTGCTGAAATCAGACCAAGTACACCTAGACCATCCCTGACAGGTGTTTGTCGAACTGTTCTTTCAAACCTCCAATGATGGGGATTCCATGACCTCCCTTGGTAACCTAGTCCAGTGCCTAACTATCCTTCAAATTAGAAACTTTTTTCCTAGTAGCTAACCTAAATCTCCCTTGCTCCAGATTAAGCACTTTCCTTCTTGTCCTTCCTACAACTGAATCTATCTTCTTTATAAAAACATAGTTGAAGATTACTATCAGGTCTCTCCTCAGATTTCTTTTCTGCAGACTAAACACGCCCAGTTTTTTAACCTTTTCTCATAGATCACATTTTTTAAATCTTTTATCAGTGTTGTTGCTCTCCTCTGGACTCTTGCTAATTTGTCCACATGTTTCCTAAAGGGTGGCACCTGGAACAGGACACAGCACTCCAGCTGAGGCCTCACCAGTTCCTCACAATGTAGTTGTGTGTTTGAGTTTTCCTTCCTAAGTGTAGCACTTTGACTTTGTCTTTATTGATGCTCACCTTGATTTCAGAGCAGTTCTCCAATTTGTCGAGATTGTTTGGGATTCTAACTCTGTCCTCCAAAGTTCTTGCAACTCCGCCCAGCTTGGTTTCATCCGCACACTTTATACACATACTCTCCACTCCATTGCCCAAGTCTTCAATGAAAATATTAGCACCAGCCTCGGACAGACCCCTGTAGCAGCCCACTAGATACACCATCCCAGTCTGACAGCGAACCATTGATAATTACTCTTGGAGTACAGTCTTTCAATCAGTTGTGCACCTACCTTAGCATAATTTAATCTAGACCATATATTCCTACTTTGCTTATGAGAATATCATGAAGGACTGCACTGAAAGCCTCACTAAAATCAAGATCTAGCTTGTCCACTACTTACTCTCTACCCACGAGGCCAGTACCTCTGTCAAAGAAGGAAATTAGGTTGATTTGGCAGGGTTTATTTTTGACAAATCCAGGTTGGCTATTTCTTATAACCCTATTATCCTCTAGGTGCTTAGAAACTAATTATTTAATAATTTGTTCCAGTATCTTTCCGGGTATTGAAGTTAGGCTGACTGGGCTATAAATTAATTTCTCGGGTCCTTTTTGTTTCCCTTTCTAAAGATAGGTACTATGTTTGCCCTTCTCCAGTCCTCTAGGACATCAGCTATCCTCCCTGAGTTCTTGAAGATAATTGCTTATGCTTTCGAAATTGTTTCAGCTAGTTCCTTAAGTACCTTATGGTGAATTTCATCAGGCCCTGCCAACTTGAACATATCTAACTTATCTAAATATTCTTTAAACTGTTCTTTCCCTATTTTGGCTTGTGTTCCATCTCCCATGTTGTTAATATTAATAGTGTTGAGTATCTGGTCACCATCAATCTTTTCAGTAAAGACTAAAGCAAAGTAGGCATTCATCACCTCAACTTTCTTAATGTCATCAGTTATAGGCTGTCCTTCTGCACTAGATGGAGGAGCCACACTTTCCTTCGTCTTTCTCTTGCTCGTAATGTGTTTATAGAACCCCTACTTATTGCCTTGTATGTCCCTTGCTGGGGTAACTCAAAGAGCTCCTGATGGAGCCATGTTGGCCTCTTATTACGCTTCCTGTATTTCCTTCAAATTGGGATAATTTGCTGTCGTGCCTTTAATATTCTTTCTTTGAGAAACTGCCAGCTATCCTGAACCCCTTTATCCCTTCGATTTGTTTCTCATAGGATCATAGAATATAGAATATTAGAGTTGGAAGGGACCTCAGGAGGTATCTAGTCCAACCCCCTGCTCAAAGCAGGACTAACCTCAGCTATATCATCCCAGCCAGGGCTTTGTCAAGCCTCAGCTTAAAAACCTCTAAAGATGGAGATTCCACCACCTCTCTAGGTAACCCATTCCAGTGCTTCACCACCCTCCTAGTGAAAAACCTTTTCCTAATGTCCAACCTAGACCTCCCGCCCTGCAATTTGAGACCGTTGCTCCTTGTTCTGTCATCTGCCACCTCCGAGAAAAGCCTAGCCCCATCCTCCCTGGAACCCCCTTTCAGGTAGTTAAAGGCTGCTATCAAATCCCCCTCATTCTTCTCTTTTGCAGACTAAACAAGCCCAGTTCCCTCAGCCTCTCCTCATAAGTCCTGTGCTCCAGCCCCCTAATCATTTTGGTTGCCCTCCGCTGTACTCTCTCCAACTTGTCCACATCCTTTTTGTAGTGGGGGGCCCAAAACTGGACACAATATTCTAAATGCGACCTCACCAATGCCGAATAGAAGGGCATAATCACTTCCCGTGACCTGCTGGCAATGCCCCTCCTAATGCAGCCCAATATGCTATTAGCCTTCTTGACAACCTTACCTACCAGTTCTTGGAGTTTGTTTAAATTCTACCTATCCATCCATCCATCTCTATGGAGTCTGAGCTAGCTATTCCTACACACATCTATCTATCTATCAGCCTATCTGTACCTGTACCTGTACACTCCCAACAATCCACCCATCCCCATGAGAGCTGGGGAATTTTTTTCTGTTAGAGAATCAACAAATAATTTCAACACATTTTCTGGTGGTGGTGGGGAAACTGAGGCACTATTCACCCACAGCTGCAGCAGGGGGTGGCAGTGCCTCCCTTATAGGCTTTAGCCCCATGGATCAGGCATTCACCTGGGGTGTCGGAGGCTGCGGTTCGATTTCCCCATCTGCCTAAGGTGTAGAAAGCAGCATGTGGGGCTCCCACAATGTGGGAGAGTGTTCTGATTGGGCTGCAGGTATCGGGGGTGGCTCATGCTCAGTCTCTCCTGTGGAAGCTGCTCCACTTTGTGGAAATAATTAAACAGTTGCAGAGGGTGACGTGGGTGATGCTGAGCAGAGGTTGACAGGGGCATGGTTGCAGAGAGGGAGGGAGAAATGGGGGAGGCCGTGCAGGTTTTCTCAGGGGAAGAAGAGAGTGATGGGGGCGGGGCCATGTAGGTTTCTTGGGGGCACAGAGTGATGGGTGCGGGGCTGTGTAGGTTTCATGGGGGCACAGAACAAACAGGACGAGGTCTCCAGGCACAGGGGGCGGGAGGCACAGGGTCACTGGGGAAGATCAAGGAGACGTGACAAGCTCCATTTGTCTACGATCCCAAAGGAGCCTTAAGCCTCTTGGCTGAGGGTCCGGGGGTGGGGGTGGGGACAGTCCCCCTGAGTGTGGCTCTCCCAGGGTCCTGGCTCAAAGCAGAGCTGCACTGCACTGCACACAGGGCTCTAGCCCGGTGTCTGTGGGTAAAGATCACATTCCCCACCCTGCATTAACTCCGTCCGCCCACCCACTCCCGTCTGGAGTTCAATTCAGGGCCCCGGTGCGTTAGCAGCCCAATCCCCAGTGCTGAGCACGTGACACTATCTCCGAGCACAGCTGAGATCAGGCCATGTTCACATGCCTCGTGCCCCTGTTCTCCTTTGTCAGCTGGGCTCCCTTGCTGGACTACATCTCCCATGATGCACTATGGTCTTCCCTCTAGAAAGAAGTGGCACATCTGGTAGTGCATCATGAGAAATGTAGTCCAACAAAGAGCCTGGCCTATAGAGGGGACATGCGGCAACCGAACTACAACTCCCATGAGGCACCAGGGCACCATTACAAAGAGAAATATTTGAGTTTTTGCCCAAAATATTTCAGTTTTGGGGCACACGACTGTAAGCAAGGTCTGAGTGGCACTCCCCCTGCTCAGCAGCTGAAGGGGGGGGCCACTTTATTTGCCTGGGCTTTGTATTTGCATGAGTACAATTAAGTACTCAGCATATTGCATAAGCAAACTAGGTGCTGAGCATGATGGGATATGGTCAATGTGTCTGTGTAGCCGGGAGGGGTGGTCCCCCTCTGAGAGGGACCCCAAGGGAGAACCAAACCCCCCTCTGCCTGCTAGATCCCAGAAGGAGATCACCTGTCCGGAAGCAGGTGGGTGGGCCCAGACCTTTAGAAGCCCAACAGACACCACCTGACCAGAAGCAGGGGGGCGGAGCCAGGCCTTTAAAACCCTGGCCTGTGAGCTCAGTCAGGTGGGGATGGCTGAGGGAGAAGGATGCCTCTCCCCTGAGGGCCCCAGTGAGAACTAGGTCAGAGGCCCATGCTGAGGGGGAGTGACCTGTCTTAACCCCAGCCTTGGGACTGGCAGAGAGCCTACTTGAGCTGGCTGCTGCCTGGGAGCTGGAGGAGGACAGACCTGAGCAGTACAGAGCCTGGGATCCGGAGAACCTATCAGCCCTACCTGTGGCCTGGAGGACCTGGGGGAGTTGCCCTCTGAGGGGGAACTGCTGGAGCTGCCACTGGTGGATGAGGAGGGCCTAGTGGGACTACCACACCTCAGTGACCTGGAGGAATCAGGTACCTGGGGGTATGGGGAGGAAGAAGCCCAGGGACAGCCATAAACAGTAGCTGAGTCAGGGACAACCCTGTTGGTGTGTTGTGGCAGGATCCCTGCTGACTCAGTGGCAGGTGCCTTTGCTACTGCCAGGGCCCTGGGCTGGGATGCAGTGGAGGTGGGTGGGCGTGTGTCCCCCTCCACCCTTCCCGAGCCTCCCTGAGAGAACCTCACCCTCCTTACCGCTCCAGAGAGTAGACTGCTTGTGTGCCAGCCCTGCGTACAGGCTGGGGTGAAAGACTAGGCTGTTTCCTGGCCAGTGTGTAGCCGGGAGGGGTAATCCCCCTCTGAGGATGACCCAGAGGGAGAACCCCAGGCGCTGCTCTCTCAGAGGGGCATGTCCACAGTCTGGTATTGTGTTACAAGTCACTTTTGTGTTAACTGCAAGTGTAATGAAATGTTGTCCTTGATTGCATGAACAAATGGCAGCAGAACTGTGCTTAGCTTGGTCTGATGAAAAATTCACTCTCATCTAAACAGAGCCCAACAAGGGTGGTGAATGGCTGTTTCGGCATTGTAAAGGCAGTAGGGAGAATGACAAATTTCTTGCTGAGTTGATATGAGCCCTGGTAAAGGGCTACCTTCGGGCATGGATTAACTATCTCCTTCCACTGTTCAAAGATAGAATTAATGATTCTTCTTGGAGTCTTTTATTTGTTAAAAGCAGGGACATTGCTCTTGTGTCGGCAGAAGGTTTTCCCATGAGCTGAAATTCTCAAGAGCTGAATCATAGAGGAAGTGGGGAAACCTTGACTGGTAACCAGCCGTGGGTGGTATCTGTAGATGCTAGGATCGGTTGGTGATGGTAGGATTAACAGTGGTCAGTGCCTGCAGATGGTGGTGGGAGCCAGCAGTGGGAACTCAGTGAGGCCTAGAGGTGGTAGGAGGCAGCAGCAGAAGATGCCTAGTCAAGCCCGCCTCTGGCAGGAGCCTGCAGAAGGGGACTGGCTGACCCTCCTCCCAAGAGGTGGACACTGCAGCTATGATGGTCAGTACAGGGGAAAGCATGAAGGGGGAGGCGAAGGACACGCCCCAGTACTCTGGGGTGCGTTTGTTTCATTGAGTTCATGAATTCTGTTTGCCAAACCAGAGCTGGGTTCCTGTCATTTAAAAGGTTTACTTTCCACACTCAGGCTCTGTGCTTGCGAGAGGGGAAGTGTTGCCCTTTGTGGCACCCAGAGGATGGTGTGTGATTTCCCAGGTGATTGGGTGGGGGCTCGAGCTGGTTCGGTGTGGTGTCATTGACAGGGACCCCTAGATATAGAACCTGGCCCTAGCTGCTGCTGCTGGCTCTGCCTGGCAGATGAGTTACACAATTTTTGGCCAAAAAAAGCGAGATGTTCTGCAAGACACTGATGCTACGCACCAAAGTGGGGTTGAGTCAAAATCCCGGTTTCCCATTGAGGGAAATTTTCAACCTGCCCCATTGATGCTTCTTCTGGCTCTGGGCCACGTGCCGATGCTCATCTCCAGCCACCCTGGCCTGAAGTCAGCTGGCTGTGCCCTTCTCTCTGTAGGCCCTGGCGCCAGGACTCACCAGCCCTGGGGCAGGAGACAGTCATGGGGCAGGAGACAGGGCAGCTGGCCAGCTTCTGGGTGAGTGGGGGTACAGGGTCCCGCTGGCTTTCAGAACAGGGCAAGGAGGCAGATGAAAGCAGGCAGAGGATGGGGAATGCTACTCATGTATGATACCGGTGAGCCATCCACCCACGTCCAGTTTCCTTTTGCGCCTCTGTTACTCGGGTCAAGCCAGTGGTGAGTGGATCTGATCCCACCGGCCAGGAAGGTCTAAGGGGGATGGGACAGAAGCACAAAGCAGCAGCTATTGGTCTCCTAGCTGGGGGTCTCCAAACCGCCAGGGACTTGTAGCCCACGGGGCCTGCCCAGCCCTTCATCACCTGCCTTGCCCAGGCGTCGTGCTGAAACTGCCCAGAGCCCGGGCGGCAAGGCGGGAGCACGGGTAGAAGCGAGAGGAAGGGGCCATGAGGTGGGACGGGGGTGACTCGGTTAGGGATTTACACTGGTGTAAACAAGAGCAGGATCTGGCCACGGGGCTTTGCCTGGATCCCAGCAGCATCTCCAGGCAGCAAGGTGCATCTGTGCCGATCTGGTCTGGCCACATGAATCCTGCAGAGCTCAGGGCCAGGGCTGAGAGCTGGAGGGAATCCCCTTCTGGGGCCGTGTCGGCGGGGGCAGGGTGAGGGCGGTGTCTGCAGGTGGGGTCATGTCTCTTCTGGGATTGCAGGTGGCTGGTGCAGAGCTGGTGGAGATTCCAGGGAGCTGAGGGTTGCAGGGGGTGGATTACAGGAAGGGCTGGGGGGGAGGGGGGGGGGAGGGGTTGCATTGGCTGTGGTGGACACTGAAATGCTGGTGGAGGTTGTAGCGAGGCAGAGGGCCGGTGGGGGTCGCAGGAGGGTGGGTATTTACCTGCTCCAATTTATTGTGGAGGACAACCAGGTCTGCACTGCAGCCAGTGGACAAGCTCCTGACCTTCTCCCAGGCCCCCTTGAGGGAGGAGAAAAAGGAACCTTCTTCTGCAACAGCAACTCCTCCCAGTCGTGTAGGCAGTGTGGGAACCTTGCAACACAGGGAGAGGGCTGGTAACCCCCCACCAACCCTGCACCCCAGCCTAGGCTGGCCCTAGTGTCTATAATGACCAGTGGCTTGCTCCCAGTGCTGTGGTTCTGCCTGTGCTGCCCACAATCACCAGCTGGGGCTTCCCTCGCTCCCGGCCTGAACACAGCTGATCGCGCCGCCTCTGCCCTGGGGCCGGCTGGGAAACAAGGGCTTCGTTTAATGGAAGGTTTTGACAGTTGCCCTCATTTCAGGGCAAAATGCAGCCAAGACTGGCCCAAGGCATCAACCAGGGACCAGCCTCTGGTCCGACTCAGCTGAAGTAGGATTTGAACCAGGTCCCCACCACTGAGGCACATGCTTTTAACACCCAGCTATAGCATCACCTGCTGGCTGGGGTGTTCAGTGTCTCCTGTGGGAGCTGGTCTGCTGTGTCGTGATGATTAAGTATTCAGACGACCAGAGCACATCCCTGTGGCCCTACAGGAAGGACTGACCCTCAAGACCCCTGGCTTGGGCGCTCTCCTGGGAGGTAAAAGACCCAGGTTTGGGTCCCTGGGTTAGTATTCCCCATCCCAGCTGAGCACCCCGGGCTGTTGCACGCAATGGGGTGGGACGTCCTCTCTCTGACTCTGACGGAACTTCCCAAGCCAAGTTTAGGCAAAATGGACCCGTTTCTGTGGCAAGTTTCCATTTGGACACAGCCCCATTTTTCCAGAGGAGGGCCCAGTCCTGAGTCCTCTCCACCAGCCCCCCTGTGCTCCGGCCCTTAACGAGCCTGTCGTCCTGCTCAGGGGAGGAGCGTCTGTACTGTGGGCTGTGATAGCAGAGTCCTGGTTTGAGACACACAGCTCCCCACCGACCCCCCTCCCCCCGATCGCTCCCTGGACATGTCTGTTTCTGTTGGCTCTCAAGAAATCCACATAAAAAGAATTTTTAAAAATTGGCACCATGAGAAACCAGCTTGGCCAGAGCAAAACCATCTGGTAGGTGGGGCAGGAAGCCACATTGAAGCTTCAGTCAGCCTGATGCGTCTCCAGCTCCGGCAGCTACAGCTCGGTCATGAGCAGAGCTAGACAGCCCAGTGTGAACAACATCCCCACAGCAGGAGTTGAATCTGAGACAATCAGCACCCAGCTCCAGCCAAGTGAGCTAAAGGAGCAGCTCTGTTAGCTGGTGGCAGTAGTAGGCTGTTATCCTCTAGGGAGAGGAGGTGCTGGAGAGGCAATGCAGGCAAGGGCAAAGCAGTTAAGCTAGAATCTAAACACCCCATGAGTCTGACTGTGCCTGGACTACATGAGAGTCCTGATCCAGATCTGGTTCAGCTTTGGGCCTGTCCCAGGGCAGCCAGTCCTCCGTGGATGCAGCACGGGCATGCAGGAGGCTCTGCTCGGTCACCATCCCACCCCTCCTTGGGGCAGGACTGGCTGCCTGGGGCCTCCTCCCAGACACACCAGGCAGCAGGCCCCAGGCTGGCACTTACATGTCAGGAGTATCAGCACAAGGACAGAGACAGCCCCACCATGGTTCTAGTTTCTGGGCAGACAAAATTAGATTTTGTTTTAGATGTGATCGCTGAACTATCTTAAATGGAGGATTGAGTCACACATCAGTCTGAATGCGGTTTTAACTCAACCCATAACAAGGTTACACCCAGATGAGATTTCTCACTTAACAGTCTGGCACAAAAGAAACTGTTTAGATACCAGAATGAAGATCCCCAAATTAAGACAAATAAACAATCCAGAGTTAAGGCTCTTGCGTTAAAATGAAATTTGTGCTTCTCTGTACTGGATCTGAAAAATGTGTTGGATGTGCCAGATACTTTGTGTCCTTAGCTGTTCAATTCCCTGCTGTTAAGTGCTTGGATCTTGCAACGGTTGTGGTAGGTGAGGTCACTAATATCACAGGCTTTGTCTACACTAGGGCCTGGTTTACACTAGCGAGTTTTTGTGACAAAAGTCAGCTTTTGTCAACAGAACAGTGCTGGTGTACACACTACAGTCACCCCCACTGACAAACTGCCCTCTTGTGTTCCACAAAATAAAACTACCTCGTCGAGAGGTGAAGGGCTTTTGTCGGCACAGCTAGGGCAATGACGCAGCATCAGTGTAGACACTGCGTCCCTTTATAGCAGCCGAGGGGGTGTCATTCTTGTCAATTTCACCACTGTAGTGGACTGGTGAAATTGACAAGGAAGCGGGGTGGTTGGAGCCTGGGCCCCAGCTGCGAGCCAGGACCGGGATGGCTGCCTCCCAACTGCAAGCTGAGAGCTGGGCAGGATGTGGCAGTGGGCGGCTGCTGCCTGCTGCAAGGCAGGACCTGGCGGCATGTGGGCGGCTGCAGCCCAGCTACCAGCTCTGATCCTGGACGTGGGCAACTGCTGCTCAGCTCGAGCTGCCACGTGGGGCTGCCATGTGCCTCCACCCCGTCCCCACGTGCACTGCACCGACTCAAGGAGAGCAGCGTGGACATCAGCCACCAGCGGTGGCTGAAAGTCGACATAACAGGAGCATGCAGGAGTGAAATCGGGGAGGCAAATCACCCTTCTTGTTCCCCTTCACGTCCCTTGCTTGCTGAACTCCAGTGGTATCTCCAGGTACATTAGTAACAAGAAGACGGTCAGGGAAAGTGTGAGAATGGGGCAGGCAACCTAGTGACAGAGGATGTGGAAAAAACTGAAGTTCTCAATGTTTTTTTTGCCTCTGTCTTCACAGACAAGGTCAGCTCCCAGACTACTGCACTGGGCAGCACAGAATGGGGAGGAGGTGAGCAGCCCTCAGTGCTGAAAGAACAGGTCCAGGACTATTTAGAAAGGCTGGACATGCACAAGTCCATGGGGCCAGATGCAATGCACCCGAGGGTGCTGAGGGAGTTCGCTGATGTGATTGCAGAGCCATTGGCTACTATCTTTGAAAACTCGTGTCGACTGGGGGAGGTCCATGATGATTGGAAAAAGGCAAATCTAGTGCCCATCTTCAAATAAGGGAAGAAGGAGGATCTGGGGAACTACAGACCGGTCAGCCTCACCTCAGTGCCTAGAAAAATCATGGAGCAGGTCTCAAGGAATCCACTCTGAGGCACTTGGAAGAGAGGAAGGTGATCAGGAACAATCAGCATGGATTCACCCAGGGCAAGTCATGTCTGACCAACCTGACCAGCCTTCTATGATGAGATGACTGGCTCTGTGGATGTGGGGAAAGCAGTGGATGTGATATACTTTGACTTTAGCAAAGCTTTTGATACAGTCTCCCACAGTATTCTTATCAGCAGTTTAAAGAAGTACAGGTTGGATGAATGGACTATAAGATGGATAGAGAGCTGGCTGGATCATTGGGCTCAATGGGTAGTGATCAACGACTCAATGTCTAGTTGGCCACCAGTAACAAGCAGAGTGCCCTGGGGTTGGTCCTGGGGCCGGTGTTGTTCAACATCCTCATTAATGATCTGGAGGATGGGGTGGATTACAGCCTTGGCAAGTTTGCAGATAACACTAAACTGGGGGAAGTGGTAGATATGGTGGAGGGCAGGGATAGGATACAGAGTGACCTAGACAAATTGTAGGCTTGGGCCAAAAGAAATCTGATGAGGTTCAAATGCAGAGTCCTTCACTGGGGACAGAAAAATCCCATGCACTGCTACAGGCTGGAGACTGACTGGCTAGGCAGAAATTCTGCAGAAAGGGATCTGGGGGTTACAGTGGACAAAAAGCTGGATATGAGTCAGCAGTGTGGCCTGGTTGCCAAGAAGGCTAACAGCGTGTTGGGCTGCATTAGTAGGAGCATTGCCAGCAGATCGAGGGAAGTGATTCCCCTCTGTTAAGCACTGATAAGGCTGCATTTGGAGTGTTGTGTCCAGTTTGGGGCTCCCCACTACAAAAAGGATGTGGACAAGTTGGAGAGAGTCCAGTGGAGGGCAACAAAAATGATTAGGGGGCTGGAGCAGATGACTTATGAGAGGCTGAGGGAACTAGGCTTGTTTAGTCTGCAAAAGAGAAGAATGAGGGGGGATTTGATAGCAGCCTTTAACTACCTGAAGGGGGTTCCAGGGAGGATGGAGCTAGGCTGTTCTCAGTGGTGGCAGATGACAGAACTAGGAGCAATGGTCTCAAGTCGCAGTGGGGGAAGGTCTAGGTTAGCACTGGTGAGACCATCACTGGATACTGGGTCCATTTCTGGGGTCCACACTGCAAAAAGCAAGGTGACAAATTGACAAGGGCTCAGAAAAGAGATTCTAGTTCTTTGAAAACTGCCTTAGAGCGAGAGTAGGAGCTCAGTCTGGTCAGTTTCTCCCAGAGAAGGGTCAGGGATACCTGGCTCTCTGCATTTACACAGGGAGGAGATTTCTGAGAATAGAGAGCAGACAAAGGCAGAACGAAACGCAAGGGCTGCAGGCTGGAGCTAGATCAATTCAGGCTAGAAATAAAGGTGCAGGGTTTTATCAGTGAGGCTAATTGGCCATTGGAACAACTTCCCCAGGGATCGTACTGATCTGCCCTAGCTCGCACATAGTACTTTTCATCAGTGGATCTCAAAGCGCTTCTGTGCCAGAGTCCCATAGGTACACTGCTCTGGAACCACTCAGGGTGAAGCGAGTCAGGACTCCAGGGGAGTGAGTCTCCCCTCAGGTCTTCTCACACCAGCACAGCCGCCACCTTGATCTGACCTCGGTGCGTTCAGCACCTCTGGCCTGTCTGAGCTCCCCGCAGGGAGTCCTCTGCATGGGACACCTGGAGAACTCCTACACGCCCCCAAAGGGGCCATGCACCTGCCGTGCAGTCAGAAGCCAGTCACAGCCCGCGTGGGAGTCAGAAGGGTTTTAGTTCTCAGAGGCACAGCGCAGAAAGACTTTGTTAGCAGATGAATCAAAAGTTACAGCAACAACCAACTGGGAAGCTCCAGAGGCCCATTCTTGGGCTCTGCCCCATGCGATCACCCACAGGGGACTGACCCCTCCAGCCAGCTGTCCTGCAGACATGCCCTCTTTTTCCCATCCCAGTCCTTTGTCTCTTTCCCGGACAGGGTGGCCACCTCTTCTTGTTTCCACCTGCCTATTACAACCTGTCACGGCTGGTTGACCCATGGCAGAGGAGTCCTGGCTATTGTCTGCGTACGTGTGGCTGGAGAAAGGCCCCGTCACCCTCTAATGGTCTCTGCAATGGTCACACACCCGGGTCCCATCACTGAAATACATGAGTAACACATAGGGGAAAATGCGGTGTGCACACAGCACTCTCAGGAAACCCCCAGAATATCTCCACTTCATCACAGCTTCACAGTCTTTATCCTCACATGCCCTGTGAGGCAGGACAAAATTAGTATCTTAATTTTTAGAGCTGGGAACTGAGACACGGGCAGGCAAAGGGCCAGGTTTCTAAAAGTGAGTCGGTGTCTAGTGGAGTTTTCAGCTGCTCCTCGGTGCCTAACGCCCATTGATTGTGTAATGGCCCAGCCACCGGGCCATCCTCCAGAAGAACCAGGTGCATTCTTGCATTGGTCTTCACTGCAGAGGAGGTGAGGGAGAATCCCACATCTGAGCCATTCTTTTTAGGTGACAGATCGGAGGAGCTGTCCCAGACTGAGGTGTCAGGAGAGGAGGTTTTGGAACAAAATGATAAATTTAATAGTAATAAGTCACCAAGACCAGATGATATCAACCCAAGAGCTCTGAAGGACCTCAGATGTGAAATTGTAGAATTACTAACTGTGGTATGGAACCATCACTTAAAGCAGCCTCTGTACCAGATGACTGGGGGATAGCTAATGTAATACCAATTTTTAAAAAAGGCTCCAGAGGCAAACCCAGCAATTACAGGTCAGTAAGCCTAACTTCAGTACCAGGCATATTGGTTGAAACTATAATACAGCACAGAATTATCAGACACATAGATGAACATGTCTTGGAAAAAAGTCAACACAGCTCTTGTAAAGGGAAATCACGCCTCACCAATCTATTAGAATTCTTTGGTGGGAGGAGTCAACAATCATGTGGACAAGAGTGATCCAGTGGATATAGTGAACTTAGACTTTCAGAAAGCCTTTGCTAATGTCCCTCACCAAAGGCTCTTAAGCAAAGTAAGTTGTCATGGGATAAGAGGGAAGATCCTCTCATGTATCAGTAATTGGTTAAAAGATAGGAAACAAAGGGTAGGAATAAATGGTCAATAGTGGTGTGCCCTACGGATCTGTACTGCACCAGTGCTGTCCAATGTATTCATAAATGATCTGGGAAAGGGAGTGAACAATGAGGTGGCAAAATTTGCAGATGATACAAAATCATTCAAGATAGTTCAGTCCAAAGCTGACTGCAAAGACTTACAAAAGGATCTGGGTGATTGAGCAACACAATGGCAGATGAAATTCAGTGTTGATAATACAAAGTAATGCACATTGGAAAACATAATCCCAGCTATACACACAAGATGATGAGGTCTAAATTAGCTGTTACTACTCAAAGAGATTTTGGAGTCATTGTGGATCGTTCTCAGAAAACATCTGCTGAATGTGCAGGGGCAGTCTAAAAAGCTGATAGAATGTTAGGCACCATTAGGATAGATAAGACCAAAAATATCATAATGCTACTGTATAAATCCATGGTACGCCCATACCTTGAATACTGAGTGCAGTTCCGGTCGCCCCATCTCAAAAAAGATATATTAGAATTGGAAAAGGTACAGAAAATGGCAACAACAACAACAACGATTAGGGGGATGGAACGGCTTCTATATGAGGGGAGAATGAAAAGCTTGGGACTGTTCTGCTTAGAAAAGAGACAACTAATATAATAGAGATCTATAAAATCATGAATGGCATGGAGAAAGTGAATAAGGAAATATTTTTTACCCCTTTATATAATGCAAGAACCAGGGGTCATCCAACGGAATTAATATGCAGCAGGAACATAAGGAAGTACTTGTTTATGCAGCACAGTCAACCTATGGAACTCATTGCCCGGGGATGTCGTAAGGCCAAAAGCATAACTGGGTTCAAAAAAGAATTTGTGGATAGGATCATCAATGCCTATTAGCCAGCATGGTCAGGGATGCAACCCTAAGCTCTGGGTGTCCCTAGCCTCTGACTGCTAGGTGCTGGAGCTGGATGACGGAGGATGGATCCCTCAATAATTGCCCACTCTATTCACTCCCTCTGAAGCATCAGGCCACTGTTCAGACTGGCTACGGGGCTAGCTGGACCCTTGGGCTGATCCAGTATGGCCATTCTTATGATCTCTGTTGGAGTCTTTAAATGAGGCTTGGGTGTCTCTTTCTAAAAGATACATTCCAGCTAAGCAGAAGTTCTGGGCTGGGTGCCGGAACCCCAGAGCGCCTGTCTCTGGCTTGCCCTATGCAGGAGTGTGATGGCGTCCCCAGGAACAGGGCTCTGCACCCACTCAGGATGCAGCCAGTCAGGACTCTAGTGCGTCAGAGTCTGCCAACCTCGGGGCTCCACACACCAGTGTGGCTGCCTCCTGACCCTGGCCTTGGATGGTTCAGCCCCCCTGCTCCATCCAAACTCCCTCCTGTGCGTCCCCCTGGATGGGCCCCTGGGGAGCTCTTCCACTCCCCAAAGGGGCCATGCACCTGCCTTGCAGTCAGAAGTGATTCAGAGCCAGCGTGGGAGTCAGAAGGTTTATTAGTTCTCAGGGTCACAGTGTGGAAAGACATTTTTAGCAGCTTAATTAGAAGTTACAGCAGCGAGCCACCAAGGAGCTTGGGCTCTGCTCCCACGCGAACCCCCCCACAGAGGCTTTTTCCACCAATCACCCACAGACCTCCCTGCTCTGGCCTCTCCCCTGTCCTTTGGCTCCTTTCCAGGCAAGGTGGCCACTCCTCTTGGATTCCACCTGCCACAACCTGTTGCAACTGGTTGGGCCAGGGCAGGGGGTCCTGGCTAGGTCTGCCTATGTGTGACTGGGGAAGGCCCATCCGCCCTCTAGTGGTCTCTGCAATGTTCACACACCCAGGTCTCATCACCGAAATACATGAGTAACATATGGGGAAACTGAGACACATGTACAGCACTCAGATAAAACACTGGGGCATCTCCACTTCGTCACAAGGGGGTCATAGAATCATAGAAGATGAGGGTTGGACGGGACCTCAGGAGGTATCTAGTCCAACCCTCTGCTCAAAGCAGGACCAAGCCCAACTAAATCAAGGGTAGGCAGGATGGCCACAAAGATCCCTCCTAGTCTTACCCTCTACACACCTCTGAACGTCAAATTGCTCTCTTGGTGGTGATGTGCAACCTGTTGCCCTCCCGCATGGCGTTCTCCGCCCTGGCTCCCTTCACGTCAGTGACTGCGGAAGCGCAAACCGTCCAGGGCATGGGTAAGGAGGACACAAACTGTTGCGTGATGCTTGTCACACTGTGTCACCTGGGCTTTGCCTCTCTGAGCTGCATGATAAGCCTGAGGCACCCAGAATTCCTCAGTATAAACTTCCTAGGGCCCCTCCATCCGCAGGACCTGTTCGTTCAGGTTTCAATGGTTTGTTTTTTATTGGGTTTGAATTTTTGGAAATACAATCCAAGGAACGGTGCCACCAAAACGCCATTTCCAAATGACACGTCCGAATGGTTCAACCTTTGCCAATTTCGCTCCCTCCCCGCCCCCCTGCCAAAATGAGCAGTGCAGCCAAATGACACAAATTCATCCCATGTTTGGGTGTCGCCGGATCTGCATTTTTGCCAGAAAAAAGATTTGGCTGGAAAATTTCCCCTCGCTCCAGCTGACGACTCAGAGAGGCAGCTTGTGTTTGATGCGATGAAGGGAGACCCAGTGGAGGGAGGCGCAGAGGAGGCGACAGGGACAATGCACCAGGCTAGGAGAATGGTCTCTGCAGCCACGTTGTGAGGACATTAGGGGCCAGAGAGCCCCCGGTTATTCAGAGCCACGTCCGGTGTAGCCCTGCTGGGTGGAGCTGGGAATGTATTCTGCAGCTGCCTCTACCCCGTGGTCAGGGCTGGAGATGCTGCTGGGAGTGGAGGCACGGCTGGGGCTGGGAGCCAGGACCAGAGCTGCAGCGAGGGCCACAGTCAACAGCTGAGGGACAGGGAGCTGAGGGTGGAGTTGGGGCCGGGGCAGGGCTGGAGAGGAGCTGGTGGCAGAGCAGGGCTGGGTTGTGCTTCCTCCCTGCCACCATGGAGGCAGGCCTGGTCCCACCATGCCCCCCCAAATGTTTCTCTGTGCCTCTTATGGGGGCACGCCCCACAGTTTGGGGGCCACTGTGCTAGGGAGGCGTACCAAATATTTCTGCAGGGAACTGGGACTGCAGTGGGATTCCCTGCCCTCAGTGCACGGAACTCCCCATAACCTCACAGGCAAGGTCCTTTTGGCTTCAGATTTGAACACTAGGACACCCAATCTGTGTGGCACCCTGGGGTCTAGTGGGAGCGATGGGAGAAGCAGAGGGATTGTGGGTCTCATCATGCCAGGGGCTCAACATGTCCGACTTTGGTGACACCCAGCACCTGGCCTGGATCTGACATGACCCGTGCGAGGTCACGTGGGAAGCGTAGCACTCGGAGCGGGATCCAGCTCTGGCAGGCCTCTCCACTAGCCACTGGGCTTTGCTCAGCGAGGAGGGCGGGCGGCAGTTTAAAGTTCTCTAGATCTCACCATATTCAGTAGCTCAGATTCAGCCCCGTTGCGTTCAGCCAGGTGCGTGAGCCCACGAAGGCGGCCGGGTTTCTGTTGGCTTTTATTGGCTGCTTAAGGAAAATAAACCTCAAAATGACAAACTGTTTTCAAAGGTGCAAATTACGCCCAAAAGGCCCCGGCTCTTTCACAAACGAAGTTATAGCGAGTCTCACACTGTGCCCTGCTCCACGCCCCCCCACGACCTGTCAGACGGACACAGATTTTCAGAGTCTTATTAACGTCAGGGTTCCCTGCAGACCAAGATCTGAAAGAGAAGAAAGGAATATTTCCAGTGGCTAAAGCAGCTCCTGGGGAATCTTCCCTGCCTATCCATCCCCTATCCTGCCTATCCCATCCCAAACACTCCCGTGTGTCAGTCATACACATCTAATCTTATCTATCTATCTATCATCTATCTATCTATCACAGAATCATAGCAAGTAACTCCTGTCTATCTCTCCCTGCACACTCCCATCCAACCATCCCAGCAGAGTTGGGTGAATTTTTTTCCATTTGAGAGTCTGACACAAAGTCACTGACTAGTTTCAGCCAATGGTTTGGTTTTTTGGGGGGGACACGGGTCACTGGGAAAGATCAAGGAGAAGTGATGAGCTGTATTTGACTCTGATCCCGAGGGAACCTGCGGTGCTGTGCTGCTCCCTGAGCACACTAGGTCTGGGGTCCTGGATGGACAGTGTCCCCAGAGTCTAGCTACCTCAGGGTCCCAGCAGAGAGCAGAGCCACACTGCACTGCACAGGGCTCAGTGTCTGTCAATAAAGATCACATTCCTTCCCCTCTCCGTGGTACCTCCTGTCCTCCCCACTGCACTCCTATCCAGTGTTTACTGCAGGACCCCCGTGTGTGAGCAGCCAGCCTTCCTGGTGCTGGCCACCTGCCACTCCCACTGAGAACAGCTGAGATCAGCTCATGTTTTGGTGCGTCATGCCCCTATTCTCAGCTATAAGGCGGGCTCGCTGGCTAGGCTACATCTCCCACAGCACACTGTGGTCTTCTCTCTGGAGGGGAGAGGGGGAGCATCCTGGGACGCTGGCCATGGGAGAAAGGGACATGCAGCAACTGAACTATGGTTATCCCTCTGGAGAAGAGAGGTAGAGCATCATGGGAGATGTGGCCAGGCAGGGGAGGCTGGCCCATAGTAGAGAAGGAGGACATGAAGTAACTGAACTACAGCTCTCATGCGGCACCAGGGCACTCTTTCTGAAGTGAAATATTTGAGTTTTCAGGCAAAATATTTCGCTTTTTGGGGCATACGTTTTTCAACAAAAAATCCCGATGTTTTGCAAGCGGCTGGAAAAAACGTTGAGTCAAAATCCTGATTTCCCTTTGAAGAACTGGTCAGCGGGAAATTTTCAACCTGCCCCATTGACTTCCCTGCTGGCTCTGGGCTGTGTGACGATGCTTATTCCTAGCCATGTCAGCCTGTAATCCGTTAGCTATTCCCTTCTCCGTGTAGCCCTGACTCCAGCACTCACCAGCCCCGGGGCTCAAACTGTACCGTGGGGGTGGAGACGGGCCAGCTCCCCTGCTCCATTGCATGGGCGGGGGTGTGGTGTAGGGAGCGTATAGGGCCCTGCTGGCCTTGGGAGCAGGGTGAGGAGGCAGATGAAAGAAGGCGGAGGACGGTGAACGCAAATGCATGTCTACACTACAAAGTGAAGTTGACACAAGGCAGCTTATGTACACCCAACAGTGCTCCTCCCACCTCTGTAACTCGCCGCTACGCCGACCTAGTAAATCCGTCTTGACGAGAGGCATAAGGCTTAGGTCGACATAGTTCGGGTGACGCAACGGCAGTAGACACTGTGTCACTTGCATTGCCCCTTGGCTGTCAGAGTGGGGGACAGCCAGAGCCACGAAATTTACAAGCATGTCAATTTCACTGCTGGTAGGGTCCCTGTTTTGGAATTGAGCAGGCAGGTTTTCCGGCTGTAAGCACCAGCAATGACAGATTGGAGGATTGGGCCAAAAGAAAACTGATGGGGTTCAACAAGGACAAGTGCAGACTCCTGCACTTAGGACGGAAGAATCCCCTGCACAGCTACAGACTGGGGACTGACTAGCTAGGCATCAGTTCTGCAGAAAAGGACCAGGGGGTAACAGTGGACAAGAAGCTGGATATGAGTCAGCAGTGTGCCCTGGTTGTCAAGAAGGCTAATAGCATATTGGGCTGCATTAGTAGGAGCATTGCCAGCAGGTTGCGAGAAGTGATTATTCCCCTCTTTTCAGCATTGGTGAGGCTGCATTTGGAGTATTGTGTCCAGTTTTGGGCCCACCACTACAAAAAGGATGTGGACAAGTTGGAGAGAGTCCAGCGGAGGGCAACAAAAATGATTAGGGGGCTGGAGCACAAGACTTATGGGGAGAGGCTGAGGGAACTAGGCTTGTTTAGTCTGCAGAAGAGAAGAATGAGGGGGGATTTGACAGCAGCTTTCAACTACCTGAAGGGAGGTTCCAGGGAGGATGGAGCTAGGCTGTTCTCAGTGGCGGCAGATGACAGAACTAGGAGCAATGGTCTCAAGTTGCAGTGGAGGAGGTCAAGGTTGGATATTAGGAAAAAGTTTTTCCCTAGGAGGGTGGAGAAGCACTGGAATGGGTTACCTAGGGAGGTGGTGGAATCTCCATCCTTAGAGGTGTTTAAGCTGTGGTTTGACAGGGGTTGGACTAGCTGGACTAGCTGCCTCCTGGGATCCCTTCCAAACCGAACCTTCTATGATTCTAAGCGCTGACAGCTGGAGTCTCGCTGCTGGCACCGAGCCTCCAGGCTCTGGGCTCCCCACAGAGCTCCCAGCTGGAGCCCAGCTGCTGCCTAGCCTCTGAACCACCCTCCCCCTCTCCCACCGCCCCTCTTACATTGGTGCTTGCGCACCTGGGGAGGATGCGCAGAAGGCGGGCAGTGTGGACATGGAAACCCGCAGTAATTCCTGGGGTGGCTGTAACATGGGTCGACTTAACTTTGTAGTGTAAGACGTGCCCTTACTCACGTGTATGATACCGGTGAGCCATCCACCCACAGCCAGCTTCCTTCTGTGCCTTCGTTGCTCAAGCCGATCCAGTGGTGAGTGGAATTGATCCCACCGGCCAGGAAGGTCTAAGGGGGACGGGACAGAAGCACAAAGCAGCAGCTATTGGTCTCCTAGCCGGGGGTCTCCAAACCACCAGGGACCTGTAGCCCATGGGGCCTGCCCAGCCCTTCATCACCTGCCTTGCACAGGTGTTGTGCTGAAACCACCCGCAGGCCCAGAGCCCGGATGGGAGCGGGGTGGAGACAAGAGGCCATTGCCACAGGGAAGGGGCCGCGGAGTGCCTGGGATTACAGATTTACACTGATGTAAACGGGAGCAGCACCCGGCCACGGGGCTTTGCCTGGATCCCAGCAGCATCTCTGGGTAGCAATGTGCGTCTGTGCTGATCTGTTCTGGCCACACGCACCCTGCAGAGATCAGGGCCGGGGATGGGGGCTGGAGGGAATCTCCCTCTGGGTGGGTGGGGGAGGGGCCTCCAGGGCATCATGCCTCTTTTCGCATTGCCGGGGGAGGGGGGAGCTGATGGAGGTTTTGGGGGAGGGGGCAATGGGGGCAGGGGGCATTGCAGTGGCAGTGGCGGGGCTGAAGGGATGGGGGGGTTTGTGACGGAGATCCCGAGAGCAAGCCCCTGCTGGTTTCTCTGGTGCTCGGCTGCTCTGCGCTGGGGAGTTGGAGCAGGGAAGCCGGGTCACTTGCTGCTTCTTGCTCTCTGGGACCCTCGGGAAGCAGAGGCACGTTGATGACTCGTCCCCTGCGCTGCCCCACAGCGGAGGGCCCAGGATCAAGCCGTGCGGCTGCCCTCCTCCCCTTGGGGACGTCGGGCTGGATCCAGAGGCTGTGGATGATGGGCCCAGCAGCCGGGGGAGCAGAGCACAAGCGCTAGGATAAAAGCAGCAGCTTCAGCCTGAGTGGAGGGATCCCAGGCGAGTGGCCTGCGCTGAACCCAGCTCTGCCTTTCCCCAGGGGGCAGGAAAGCGGGGACCTACCTGCTCCCACTGGTTGCTGATGACGGCCAGCTCTGCAGTGTGCTCGTTGCATGAGATCCTGGCCTGTTCCCAGGACTCCTTGTCCGAGGAGAAAAAATAGCAATTCCTCTGGAACTCCTCCCAGCCCTGCGGGCAGTACGGGAGCCCTGCAACACAGGGGGGCGGCTCAACCCACGGCACAGAGATCTATGCTGGTAACATCCCGCTAATCCCGCATCCCAGCCCAGGCCGGACTTGGCGACTATCCCAGCTGGCTGCTCGGACCCGGCCAAGGAGGCTGCGGAACGGGGACAGACCCTGTGGTTCTGCAATGCCCAGCCCGTGCTGCCCACTGTCGCCATCTGGGGCCTGCCTCACTCCTGGCCTGGACACGGCCGATTGCGCTGCCTCTGCACGGGGGCTGCTGGGAAACTGGGCGAACTCAACGGAAGATTTTCATTCCAATGCAAAAGGACGCCAAGACTGGCCCAGAGTAACCAATGTCCCAGCGGTGAAGGCACCAGCTGGGGGCATGGGAAATCCAGGGCCAAGGCTCTGCTCTGACTCAGGTAAAACAGAGACTTGAGCCGGCTCTGAACATCCAGCTACAGAGTCATTCTCTGGCTCTGCTTTTCAGTGTCCCCTGTGGGAGCTGTTCTGTCGTGTATCAATAAATATTCACTGGGCAGGGAAGAGAGAGTGTGAGTGTGCACACGCATGAGTAAGTGACTTCAAAGCCCCCAGGCCTGGGCCCCCCCAGGTCTGCGTCCCTGCTGGGAGCGGTTTGGTCTCCCACATCCTAGTTAGTGGCAGAGGATGTTGCCCAGAATGGGGTGGGATTCCCTCCGGTGCTTCATTGGTAATGAAAGAGGTGCCGGGGTTCACGTAATTTTTTTACTTTCATAACTGACGCAGCAAGCCCGGAGGTGCTGGGTCTCAGCCCTGGCTCAAATTAAGCACTGACTCCCTCGGTATGGTACTGACCAGAGATTCCACCCCGGCCCAGACAGACCTTCCCGCAGAAAGTTTAATCAAAACTGACCTGTTTGTGTGAAAAGCTCCAGTTTGGACAAATTGCCGTTTTCCAAGGATAAAAGGTTCTGTCAAAAAGTTCCCAACCAGCTGGGCTGTGCTCCAGAGGAGAACCCAGCCCTGAGTCCTCCCCACCAGCTTCAGCCCCCACCTCCACTTCCTACAGTACCTGCCCCGGCCCTAAAGTAGCCTGTCATCCTGCTCTGGGGAGGAACGTGTGTGCTGTGGGCTGTGATTGCAGAGTCCTGGTCTGAGACACACAGCCCCCCCCACCCCTCCCGATTGCTCCCTGGACATGTTTGTTCCTGTTTTACATCTCTCGGCTCTTGAGAAATCGAGATGCCAAGTAAAGAGATAAACAAGAAATGGTCACCATGAGAAATCAGCTGGGCCACAGCAGTCACTGTTACAGGAAGCTTTTGTCATCCTGGCTCTCACCCAGGATCTAACATCTACAGCTCAGCTCAGTCCCGAGAAGGATTTGAGCGGGGGAGGGAAGGGACATCCCAGGTTTGTGCAACAGCCGCTACAGCTGAGATTGAACCTACTACCATCAGCAACCAAGCTCCAACCATGTGAGATAAGGGAGCAGTTCCCTCAGATGGTGGGAGTAATAAGCTATTATCCTCTATGCAGCATAAGTGCTGGGGCAGTGATCCATTCAAGGACAAAGCAAATCTGCCCCAAACGAAACCCCCTGAAAATCTGAGCGTGCCCAGATTATGTGAAAGTTCTGATCCGGATCTGGATCTAGATCCAGCTTTGGCTCCATCTCAAGGCCACCGATCCTCCACTGGACACAGCACTGGCATTCAGGAGGTTCTGTTCAGTCACGTCCACACCCCTTCTTGGGGCAGGACTGGCTGCCTGCGGCCTCCACCCAGACACACCAGGCAGCTGGCCCCAGGCTGGCACTTACATTTCAGGAGTATCAGCACGAGGGCGGCTGTAGACACCAGCAGAGATGCCCCCATCAGCACGTAGAGGATGACCAAAGACTTTCTCCCATGCTCGGCTGCCTTCGAGGTGAACACAACTGCAAAGAGCAGCGACATCAGCGGCTACAGCGCAAGTCAGCAGAAGCATGGCTAGCACAGCCTCTACCCACGCCGCCAGCCACGGGCTGGAGAATGACCTATATGTGCAAGGTGTGGGAGAGCGATCTAGTGGTTAGAGCTGGGGGGACCCCTGGTTTCTATCCCCAGCTCTGGGAGGGATGTGGGGGCGTGGGGCTAGGAGTCAGGACTCCTGGGTTCTAATCCCAGTTCTAGGAGAGGAGCAGGATCTCGTGGGTGCCCCCAGCAGCACCAAGGAACAGAGCCCCTGCCCTGGGACGTGCACTCCAAAGAGGAGAGAATAGAGCCTTATCTGTCACCCACAGGACCCCGAGACCATCACCATGGTGTTCGGGCTTGTCTGCCTCCTTAAGGCCCCAATCCTTCGAGGCACTAACGACTCTCAGCTCCCACTGGGGTCCCTGGGCGCTGCGGGACTCAGCACCTTTGAGAATCCAGCTCTTTGAGGCCTTGTCCACACAGCTCATGCGCTGATACTGATCGAGTTAAACTGGTGTGATCCACCCAGGCCTGGTCTGTGCAGCAACTTTCCCTGGCTTAACTGACGTGAAATTTCACTCCCGTTTACTTAAACTGGGGCCACTTTGTGTGTGGATGCTCTTAAACCATCTTGACACCAGTTATCGCCGCTGCTTTCACAGTGTCCACATGTGGGAGTTGCACTAAATCAGTTTGTAAACCGATTAAAACTAAACAGATGCAACTAGGGTGCAGACAAATGCCTAGTGTAGACATGTTTGAGTCAGTTCAAGAGTGTGTTAAAGGGCTGAACCTTAAGCAGATTACAAAGGGCTGATCTGCCCAAAAAAGTCAAACTGGTTTCGACAGAGATGTGAATTTAAACTAGTTTAATCAAACCAGTGTAGACACACTTATTTCAGCTAAACAGCCAGCAAAACTCCCAGTGTAGACACAACTCTGCCAAAAGAAGAGTGTCCCTGTGGACGTGGCTAGTGGCGTTTGGGGAGGTGGTGTGGCTGTGCCAGTCCAGGAACTCCTCTGGCCAGCCTGTGCTGCATCTCCCTGGGGTCTGGGCTAACATAGCTACCCCGGCCCAGGCTCTGGGGCAGAGAGAAGGCAGCTTGGAACTTTCCCCAGAGTGGGTGGGTGGAGGGAGCGACTGTGGGAGCCTGGGGTTCACCTCAACCTGCTAATTGATGGGGAAGCTCCCAGCTGCCCCGTCTCCAAGTTAAGAACACCTCAATTTGCCTAGTGGAGACACCTCCTGGGGGGCTGTGCCAGTTCTGAGTTCAGTCGGGGCCGCCTGCCCATGTCAATGGCACCAGGCCGGTGGGAGGTGCCTGATGCCAATGTCAGCTCACCCACCAAGCTGGGCAGATGAAATGGAACGAGGGGCCCGCCTTGGTAGCTTCTGTGCTGAGCACATGACACCCACCAGGGCTCCCTGCATCCTTTCATTCCCCCCCAGCTCCCTGTGTGCCACCCTCCCATCCCCCTCCCACTGCCCACTCCCTCCCCACGCCAGCGGCTGTGTGCTCCCCTCCCCCAGACCAAGGTCCCACATGCCAGGGGCTCTGAGCGCCCACCATTCTCTGCTCACCACACCAGAGTCCCCCATAGCCCAGCACTCTATGTGCTCCCCTTTCTCCCTCCCCCACACCAGGGTCCCCCATTTGCCCTAGTGCCATGTGTTCTGTGTGCCCCCTTTTCTCCCTGGGTTATGCCATTTAAGATGCCGTTTAAGGCTCCAGCATTGCTAGTTATCACCCTGGGATCTGTGACTGAAAATGACGCCAGTTCGTGGATTCCTGGTGGGGGGCAGAGGCAGCCACAACAAAGGGGCCGATCATGCAGCTGACCTCGTTTGTAAAGGGCTTTGAGATCTTGTGATGAAAAACACTGTCGCAGAGCTCGGTGTCGAGAGGCTCTGGGGAGATCTCTCCCCTCTGCCCCTGCAAGCCATACAGCACCGAGTGTGCATTGGGTCGTTTGCCCAAGCACGGGGTGTGCATAGAGGGACCATCACTTTAATTCCTGCACATGCTCCATTTGCTCAGCGAGGGTGAGACGCCGAGACAGGCAGTCGCCGGAAAGGCTGGGAGAACGCACAGCAGCACTGGGCAAGGGAGCACTGCGGTGGGGCGCTGGGATTCAGCCTGTTTCCGAAGATGAGTTGTTTTACCGGGATCCTTCCCCTGAAACGAGGGTTGTGTGTGTCCAGCCCAGGCAGGGGCTCCGTTACACCCTCCTTGGCAAGCTCGATCAGCTGCCCTGTGCTCTGGCACCGTGTCTGGCCAGCAGCCCTTTGCCGGCGGCACAATTCAGCCCCGGATGCGTCATGCTCCAAAATCCTCGACTTTCATTTAAAAATAAAACCATCGGGGAGATTTTCAAAGGGGATCCGGGCACCTAGTTCCCATCACAGGGCAGTGGGAGTTGGCATCCAACAGCTCGTTCTGCCCTTGCACAAATCCTCTTTGGCAGTGGGGATAACACTGAAATCATGACCCTGGGATGGCCTGCCTGGGGCTGCAGAGAGCTTGAACCAATTGCTCCCAGAGGGGGAGCTGCCCTGAGTGTGAATGAGGCAGTGATGCCTGCAAATGGCTCGGCATGTCCAGCTGCAGCCTCACATTAATGCTTTTCCCTTTGCCAAACCCAGACTCCAAGCCCTGCTCTGCTCACCAGCAACGTTTTGGCCCACACGCCTCCCATGCTCTACGAGATGCAGCTGAAGTGAGTCACCCACCTGGCTTTGCCTTTTCTTGCCACTGTGGCTGCACCTGATGCTGGGGTGGTGCCTGACTGGGATCGACATTCTCATAATCCCTCTGGTAGTCGTCGTCAAAACTGTCCATCGAATCTAGAGGCAGAAACAGGCTTTTCTAGAACAGTCTTGGATCGGCTTTTGGCTGGTCTTGATCACAAAATATTTGAAACCCAGACTCATCCCCAGGCCCAGGTACTGGATCCAGTCACGTCCCAGCTCAGCTTTGGCTTTCATTGTCACTGTCAGTGTTATGACTATTTATCTATATTGCAGCAGTGTCAGGGAGATCCGGCCATGGCCCAGGACCACATTGCACCAGGTACTGTATGGACCCAGAACAAAGAGATGGTCCCTGCCCCACAGACCTTCCAGCCCAGGTCAATCGAAGCTGTTCACAACCCTCAGAGTCAGCCACTGTTTGCTGGCCTTGACTGACGTTGCGTGTGAGCATCTACAGCTGCAGGGATGTTTATGGGAATCACTGGGCTAAATCCTTGTTCTCAGGGTTGAACATTTGCCCACGAAGGATTCACTTCCCACACCCCCACCCCAACCCAAAGCCTTCACCTGCGATGTCTGGAGTTTGTCATTTTAGTTGGATCTATCATCTATCTATCTATCTATCTATCTATCTATCAGCAGGGTCTGAATGAGCTCTCCTCTGACATCTAGTGATGAACTGGAGGAAAAGACATAAGGAACAGACTGTGTTTGCATAGACACACCTGCTCTGCCTAGGTGCGCGTCATGCTGGAACTGCTTTGCTAAAATGATCTCTAGTATCGAGTGCAGTGGTAATGAAATATTTTGATCCTTACTGACTAAAGGGCAGCAAAACGGTACTTAGCGTGCTGTTTGAGGGGGTCACTCTAATCTGAACCCGTGGTGTAGGGACCGTGGTGAAATGAAAGACAAGGCAGAGGCTGTACTGCCAGTGAGACCACTGAGAGCTGAATTCACTAATGCCCGGGGTTAAGTGGTGTTACCTCAGAGCATGGCTCCACAGATTTAGTGTCCAAGTAGCAATATGTGACTAGCAGCAGCAGAAGCCTCGGCAGACACCTAGTTGCAGAGGTGCAGAGCAGCCACAGAGACGTTGCTTGATGCCTCCTCCCCTTTTGTGGGGTGGGAGGCGAGCCCCCGTGAACACACCTCTGAACTCGGAGTTTTGCTAACCAAAGGCAGCAAACTGTGAGCAGGGTGCAGCAGGGGGAGAGAGGAGTGATGTGTTAAAGGGACGTTTGTTTGTCCGACTTTCCCACCGCAAGGTGAGAAACTGGGTCAAAGGACAGGGCCCATTGTGCGGTGGGGTCAAGTTTGCTCATGGTCACATACTTCTGAATGTGGTTCTGGTGTTTTCCCACACTAATGCTTGTTTCTTTCTCTTTTAATACAAGTTCTCTGTTGTTATACACAGACTCAGTGCTTGGGAGTGGGGAAGAACTGCCTCTTAGAGGCGCCCAGGGCTGGCGTTTGGTTTTCCCAGGTTACTGAGTGGGGGCTGGAGCTGGTTCCTTTCTGAACTGTTAAGAAGAACTCCTTGATATTGAACCTGGCCCTTTTTGCTGCTGATTCCCCAGGCAGAACGGTTACATAGCTACATATGTGGAGCAGGTCCTCAAGGAATCCATTTTAAGGCACTTGGAAGAGAGGAAGGTGATTAGGAACAGTCAACACAGATTCACCAAGGGAAAGTCATGCCTGACCAACCTGATTGCTTTCTATGAAGAGGTGACTGGCTCTGTGGATGTGGGGAAAGCGGTGGATGTGATATACCTTGACTTTAGCAAAGCTTTTGATACGGTTTCTCACGGTATTCTTATCAGCAAGTTAAAGAAGTATGGATTGGATGAATGGAGTATAAAATGGATAGAGAGCTGGCTAGAGCATAGGGCTCAACGAGTAGTGATCAATGGCTCCATCTCTAGCTGGCAACCGGTCACAAGCGGAGTGCCCCAGGGGTCGGTGCTGGGGCCGGTTTTGTTCAACATCTTCATTAATGATCTGGAGGACGGGGTAGATTGCACCCTCAGCAAGTTCGCAGATGACACTAAGCTAGGGGGAGTGGTAGATACCCTGGAAGGTAGGAATAGGATACAGAAGGAACTAAACAAACTGGAGGATTGGGCCAAAATAAATCTAATGAGGTTCAACAAGGACAAGTACAGAGTCCTGCACTTAGGACGGAAGAATCCCATGCACAGCTACAGACTGGGGACCGATGAGTTAGGCAGCAGTTCTACTGAAAAGGACCTGGGGGTAACAGTGGATAAGAAGCTGGATATAAGTCAGTAGTGTGCCCTGGTTGTCAAGAAGACTAATAGTATATTGGACTGCATTAGTAGGACCATTGCCAGCAGATCGCGGGAAGTGATTATTCCCCTCTATTCAGCATTGGTGAGGCCACATTTGGAGTATTGTGTTCAGTTTTGGGCCCCCCACTACAAAAAAGATCTGGAGAAGTTGGAGAGAGTCCAGCGGAGGGCAACAAAAATGATTAGGGGGCTGGAGCACAAGACTTATGAGGAGAGGCTGAGGGAACTAGGTTTGTTTAGTCTGCCGAAGAGAAGAATGAGGGGGAATTTGATAGCAGCCTTTAACTACCTGAAAGGGGGTTCCAGGGAGGATGGAGCTAGGCTGTTCTCAGTGGTGGCAGATGACAGAACAAGGAGTAACAGTCTCAAGTTGCAGTGGGGGAGATCTAGGTTGGACATTAGGAAAAGGTTTTTCACTAGGAGGGTCATGAAGCACTGGAATGGGTCATCTAGGGAGGTGGTGGAATCTCCATCTTTAGAGGTGTTTAAACTGCGGCTTGACATAACCCTCGCTGGGATTATTTAGCTGAGGTTAGTCCTGCTCTGAGCAGGGGGTTGGACTAGATACCTCTTGAGGTCCCTTCCAACTCTATGATTCTATGATATCCCCATACACCCCCTCTATCTATCTATCTATCTATCTATCTATCTATCTATCTATCACAATTAATGACAACGACGTTTGTTAGCAGGAGTATTAAATCTCCTCTTTCAGGGCTTATGCTGATTGCCAGCTATTAAAGACCACGATGTAGAAGGCAGATTATCCCCCACCTGCTACTTCAGGGTTCTGACACTTGCCGTGCAGCAGCTATGCCATGCCATTGGCTAGATGGGCCTCCGGGCTGGTCCCGTCTGGCCATCCTTGCGCTCCTATTTCCATAGATTTCAAGGCCAGAAAGGACCATTCTGATGATTCGTTCAGACTTCCTGTATAACACAGGGCAGCAACTCCTCACCAGTAATTCCTGCAGCCAGCCCATATCTGGTGGATGAGCTGGAGGAATATTTCAGAAAGAGCTATCGAGTATTCATGTAATGACCCCAGCTGGTGGAGAATCCGCTCTGGCTATGGGGGGGCTGTACCAATGGTTAATCCTCATCCGTGCTAAAAATGGGCACCTTCTATCCAGTCTGAATTTGTTTCGCTTCATCTCCCAGCCATTGGCTCTTGTTCTGCTTTTGTCTGCTAGAGGAAAGAGACTCACATATGTCCAGGCCAGAAGGGCCCATTAAGCCACCCAGCCTGACCTACTTCATAGCACAGGCTATCAACTGCTCTGAGAAATCTCCTCCGTGGGGTAGGTACCTGGAGCCTGTCTTCGGTTGCAACTATCAGTGTATCTCCCCACTCATAAATATTTGTGTTCCAGAGCAGGGTCTGTGCAGTCCTGGCCCTTTAACATCACCTCTGCCCCGTAGAGTGCATTCCATTGAATAACACTGGGCTCCTGTGATTAAGCCCCTCCCCCTTCCCATGGGACTGGAGGGAATTTAAAGGATCAGGACTGAAGGCCGAACGACTCTGTCTTGGTTATGATGCAAGTGATGGTGGGACAGCCTTCTGGTAGGAGGACTTGGTTCCTTTTAAATGGAGTTGAGAGATGACAGATTGGTAGTGTTGGAGATCAAAACTCTTTATCTGAGCGGCATGGCCCACTGGGGCGGGCACTGGACTGGGATTCAGGAAACCTGGGTGCTAGTTCCAGCTCTGGGACTAATATTTTCCCCTGCCCCTCTCTGTGCCTCAGTTTCCCTGCTGTAAGACAGGAATAACTGTCATCACCTTCCTTTGCAAAGTGCCTTGAAATCTTGACATGAAAAGGGCTGCGGATGGGCAAGTGCTGCTATTATCTAGAGGCAATGGCAGGGCAGGATACCCCGGTTCCCTGCTGGCGTGCACCAGCCCTTCATGGACTCTCAGACTGTGATCATCCACTCGGGCCTCCTGCAGAGCGCAGCGCAGAGACTCCCGCCTATGGATCTCTCTGGTGCAGGGGACTGTTCTTCCCTGCTACGACCATGGCAGGGGCTTGGGACTGCACTAGAGAGCCTGCAGCAGCCCTTTCATCATTTCATAGGGTGTAAGGCCAGAAGGGACCATGAGATCATCTACTCTGACCTCCTGGAGAGCACAGGCCATTACGTGTCACCCAGACACCCTATACTGAGCCCAACGACCTAAGGCGTGGTGTGCTCCAGACAGAGACTAGGAGGGATCAAGGTGTCACTAATACCCAGGCCACTGCGGTGGCCGGCACTTGAACTGATAGTACCGAGCTTTAAAACGGAGAACAAAGGGGAACTGGGGGAACTATGGGCCAGTCAGTCTAACTTAGACACCTGGGAAGATACTGGAACAAACAATCAGTTTATTTGCACTTAGAGGATGCTAGGGTCACATGTAACAGCCAACATGAATTGCTCAAGAACAAACTGTGCCAAACCTACTTAATTCCCTTCTTTGACAGGATTACTGGCCTAGTAGACGGAAGGAAGCCGTAGACAAAAATACATCTTGATTTTAGTGAGGCTTATGACGCTGATCCATGTGACATTCTCATAAGCAAACTAGAGAAATGTGGTCTAGATCAAACTCCTCTGTGGTGGGTGTATAACTGGTTGAAAGACCGTACTGAAAGAATAGTTATCTATGGTTCACTCTCAAACTGGGAGGGCGTATGTAGGAGGATCATGCAGGGGTCTGTCCTGGATCAAGTACTATTTAATATTTTCATTAATGGCCAGGGCCCAAGCATAATTTTTTCAGGCCCAGTACAAACTTGTAACACGGGCCCCCTCCCACACCTATACCCTGATCCCTCATTCTTGGTTGGTACCACTCCAAGCAAGCCATTCTCTTGGTATCTTTTCTCTTGTTGGAAGTCTTACATTTGAGAAGAAATTCAGGAAAATGATGCCCATCAACATCTTTTGGCATTGACTTTGCTAGCTCCTGCATTTCTTCAAAAATCAGGACACCAGATAGAACAGTTTTTTGATGGATAGAATCTGTTACGTTTTCAGGCCACAAGCCTGGATCTTTGAAAAGAGAAGAATCAGACAACGTAGCACTACTCTCTCCTGCGTCTTGTAAACCTTCTGAATGTGGTGGTGCTAATGGTGGTACTACCGGACTGTCTTCAAACGTTAGATTGGAGTCACATGATGCATGTTCTGGCAGCTTTTCTTTATCATCAATTGCCAGTGCCACAGACACAGTCTCTATATTGAAATCATTTTCGTCTGGATTTTGTTCATCTGCTTCCCTAGTTCGTATATTGCCTGACCGCAGAAAGGCCTCGTCTGATTTGAAAAACAGGAGGATAGATTGGTGTCCTTCAGTTTCTTTTAGTTCCTTTTCTTTTACCTCCTTACATTTCTGGCTGCCTGATTTGTATGTATCGCCACCACCAGACATGGCAGTATGGGGCGTGTGTGTGACTATATGTGAGTAAGAGTCTAATTCACTCACATTTTGGGCCTGCAAATCCCGCCAGAAGAAGCAGCAGCCCTGGCTCCCACTGTCTTATGGTGCTTTGCTTTGCCCCTCCCACCAGCTGTCCCTCTCTCCTGCCTATGCACAAGGAACTCTGGGACTGGTAGTTCTTGATCTTGTGATGCTAGACCATGTCACAGAGAGGAGCACAAATCTGTCTGTCTCTCAGACTCAAATGACACGTCCTAGTTTCACTGCACGAGCGCACACTCTCTATTCTAGAGAAGGGCCTGGCCTGGGCCAGCAGGCCCAGCAACTCCCTGTTCAGAGTGTTGCTTGAGACTGCTCGAACACTGCTTCTGATTGGCACCAGCAAGTCCCACAAGATCTGGACAATAGATACATAAATACAGGGAAATAAGTTTCTATAAATATCCTCAGGCATGATCTACAATTTAGCTTCAATGTTTTCCTCATGGTAATGAGCATTGCAGCTTGGGCCAGGCCCCCCAGAACCTCCAGGAACTGGTAAAGTGTATCCTATTTCCCCCCAATGGCTTGAATAACGGAGTGGAGAACACGGTTATAAAATTTGTTGAAGTCACCAAGCTGGGAGGGGTTGAAAGCACTTTGAGGACAGGATTAGAATTCAAAATGACCTTGACACATTGGAGAAGGGGTCTGAAATCAGCAAGAAGATATCCAGTAAAGACAAGTGCAAAGTACTACACAAAGGAATAAAAAATCAAAGACACAACTACAAAATGGGAAATAACTGGCTAAGCACTACAGATCTGGGTGTTACAAATGGTCACAAATTGCATCTGAGCCAACAGTGTGATGCAATTGCGAAAGCGGCTAATATCACTGTAGGGTGTTTTAACAGAAGTGTCGTATGCAAGACACTGGTGATTATCCTGCTATAATCGGCACTGCAGGGGCCTCAGCTGGATTGCTGTGTCCAGTTTTGGGCATCACACTTCAAGAAAGGTGGGGACAAATGTGAGAGAGTTCAGAGGAGACCCACAAATATGATAAAAGGTTTAGAAGACCTCACTGGGAGGAAAGGTTCAATAACTGGGAATGTTTATTCCTGAGAAAAGAAGGCTGGGGGACCTGATAAAGGTTGTTATAAAGAGGAAGATGAGCCATTTTTCTCCATGTCCATTGAAGGTAGGACAAGCAGTTCTGGACAAGGCAGATTTAGATTGGAGATTGTGAAAAGCTTTCTGCCTCTCGGGGAGTTAAGCTCTGGAATAGGCTTCCAAAGGAGAGTGTGGAATCCCCGTCACTGGAGGTGTTTAAGAACAGGTTGGATAAACACCTGGCAGGAAGGGTCTAGGTTTACTTGGTCATGCCTCAGCGCAGGGCTGGACTAGATGATGTCTTGAGGTCCCTTCCAGCCCTGCATTTCTATGATTCTATGAGTAGTGAGACATGCCCGATCCACACCCCCTGCTGCAGAGGAAGGGGGAAACCCCCCCAGGAACCCCGGGGTCCCTGCCAATCTGACCTGGGGGAACATTCCTTCCCAGCCCCAAACCTGTCAGTGTGACCGTGAGCAAGACCCGCTGGCCAGGCATCTCGACAGGGGACTCTCTGTACCGCCTTGGAGGGATGAATGAGCAGTTCAGCTCCCCACGGTCCACCCCGAGTTTACCTGGCCTCCCGTGTGGCATCTTGGCTCTGTTGGTCTGTGGCAGCTCCATGGAGTTGTTCTGCTAGCGACAGTAACTGACTCCTGTCTGCATCGCGCCGTGCAACAGCTTCCCCCCGCGCGGCAACGTCTGCACCACAGACTAAGAGCAGAGCCAGGGCTTGCGACACACCATAGCCTCTTCCTCTGTTTCACAAACCACAAGTGCTGAGGCACCCACCCTTAACCCATTCCCTGGCAGGGGTGCAGCTCTGGCCCTTTGCCCTCCCTGCTGGCTGAGCAGCCGGGAGCCATTGAATAGCACTGAGGTCCTGTAGAGGAAAGAAGCCCGTCTTGTAGGAGGCAGGGGGAATTGTTCCGAGCCAGGTGAGCAGGTGAGGCTCAGAGATCACCAGTGCCTGAAGGGGGCTGTATCAGGCCAATTCAACATTCCCCCAAAGGGACCCTGTCATTGAGGGCAGGGCAGAGAAAGGGGCTCCCTGATCCCAAAGAAAACAGCACTTCTCAAAATACGGGGAGGGAGGTAAAATGTAATGTCACACACATTTTATAGGGGGAGTCCTGCACCTCCTATAGGTGGCTTTCCAACTTTGCCTCCCTACATTTCCCCTACATTGTGTTATTACAATAGCACCTAGAGACCTCAGCTGAGATCAGCGTTGTGTCAGGTGCTGCCCAGACCCGCACCGAGATCAGGGCCCCCATTTTACCAGCCACTTCGCAGACCTCCACCAAGATCAGGGCCCCATGGTGCCAGGCATGGGACAGTGACAGAGCAAGAGCCAGTCCCTGCCCTGAAGAGTGTACAGTCTAAATGGCAAAGGGTAGATTATTATCCTTCTTTTCTGTGCGTACTGAAGACTACACAGATAAAGTGGCTTGTCCCGAGTCACAACGTAGCAGAGCTGAGACTCGAACTCATGGCGCCAGCTTTTTAGGCCCCTGGATTAAGCACAAGCTAGCCTGCCTCTCTGGTGACTAGGTTGTAGACCTAGAAGGGTACCCAGAAGTCACCTACTACAGGACAGACCCAACAAAGAAAACAACAGAACACCCCTGGCCATCACCTACAGCCCCCAGCTAAAATCTCTCCAACACATCATTAAGGATCTACAACCTATCCTAGCAGACGATCCCTCACTCACTCAAGTTGTGGGAGTGAGACTTATCCTTGCTTACACACAGCCCCCCAACGGGAAGCAAATACTCACCAGCAACCATACACCATACAACAAGAACACTAACCCAGGAACCTATCCCTGCAACAAACCCCATTACCAGCTCTGCCCACACATCGACTGTAGTGACACCATCACGGGTCCTAACCACATCAGCCACATCCTAAGGAGCTCATTCACCTGCACATCTACTAATGTAATATATGCCATCATGTGCCAGCAATGCCCCTCTGCCATGGACATTGGCCAAACCGAACTGTCACTGCGCAAAAGAATAAATGGACACAAATCAGACATAAAAAATGGTAACATCCATAAGCCAGTCGGAGAGCACGTCAATCTCCCAGGACACTCTGTAGCTGACTTGAAAGTTGCCATACTTCTACAAAAAAACCTTCAAAAACAGACTTCAGCGAGAAACTGCAGAGCTGGAACTGATCTGCAAACTTGACACAATCAGACTGAGTCTGAATAGGGACTTGGAATGGTTCTCTCATGACAAGTAGTAATTGTCACTGTTCACACAGTCTCACCTCCTAATCAAGGGTTGTGAATAGGCCTCAACTACTCCAACTGAATGGACTTTGCTTATACCTAACTTCCCCATTGTTGTTCCTTAACCTTAGATGTATATATAGACCCCCAATCTGATTTCTATTCCTTACAAAGTGGGTTACAGCCCACGAAAACTTGTGTCTGCAGAAATTAAATTGGTTAGTCTTTAACGTGCTACAGAACTCTCGTTGTTTTTGCTGTATGCAGACTAACACGGCTGGAATTTTTCACCAAAACAATGTTGTGTAATACACCTGGGGCCTCTTGCAGGGGAAGTCAGTACGTGGACTGTGGCCCAAACCCAGACCGCCAGAAGCTTTTGACCAGACCATGAAAGTCTGGGGAGCCAGAGGCAGTTACTGGGGGGAGGGGGGCTAGTGCAGGTAGAGGGATGACTAGCTGTGTGCTGGCACGCTTGGGGGAGCTGGTGTCTGGGGCTGACAGGTAACTCAGGGAAGCAGGTGCCCCCCCCGCCCTATATGGAGCCCTGCCTCTAAAGGGCTGACAGTGGGAGCTGCAGCAGGCACCTGGAGCTGACTCCTAACCTGGGGGGGGGCAGCTAATCCCCCTGCCCTCTCTAAATGGAGCGCTGCCAGGTGCAGCAGGGCACCGCAGGCTGAATCCCCGAGACCCTGCATGCCCCGTTCCGCCTATTGACTAACCCTGCTCTGGCCCTTCAGAGTCCGAGCTGATGGGACAAATCCATGTGCATGTTTCCTCTACTCGTGTGGGGGAGAAGCAGCCAATAAAGTCTTTTGGCCTCTCATGTCCCACGGCGGTTTGTCTCCTGTCTAGGGGCCTGCTTTGGTTAGGCAGGAAATAGCACCGTGTGCTGCAAACTATTTTCACACTTGGTGATGATTCTTACATCGCCAGCGTTTCCAGTTACAATGCAAACACTTTAATCTTACCAACTAGCACCGACCAGTGAGATTAACACACACAGCTACTTACAGGAGTCTAAACACTAAATACTTCCTTACCAGACTAATCCCTATTTTGAACAAAACTTACATGCAGGTGACCTGGGCAACTAGGAGGTTTTCAGTTCTTAGCTCATGCCTGTCTATGACAGAGTCCCCCAGGGACCGGGCTCTACAACCCCTCGGGGCGCAGCCAGTCAGGACTCTAGAGCTTCGGCATCTGCCCCCCTCGGATCTCCACACACCAGTGCAGCCACCTCCTGAACCTGGCCTTGGAGGGTTCATCCCCCCTGCTCTGCCAGAACTCCCCCTGTGGGCCTCCCTGGATGGGCCCCTGGGGAGCCACCCCCAGACCTGTCCCTTGGCCCCTCCCCAGTCCTTTGTCTTCTTCCTGGGCAAGGTGGCCACTCCTGCTGGTCTCCACCTGCCAGAGCCTGCTGCTGCTGGCTGAGCCAGGGCAGGGGGTCCTGGCTAGGTCTGCCTACGTGTGACTGGGGAAGGCCAGTCCGCCCGCTAGTGATCTCTGCAATGATCACACACCCGGGTCCCATGACCAAAGTACATGAGTAACATACAGGAGAAACTGAGGCACACGCACTGAGCACTTAGAGAAAACCCCAAGAATATCTCCACTTCATCACACTGCTGCCTGGGCTAGAGCTGGTGTCTGGCCTGCCAGCGTCACAGTGCTCCCAGAAATTGTGATTTTAAACAAAGCCTGTGAACTTTTGGGAATGGCTGGGGGCGGGGCGGGGGGGGCGGGGGGGAGTTGGAGAGTGAGCCCATCCCACATTCTCCCTGCAGCAGCAGTTCCTGTCGCACTGGGTTGTGCCCGGCTCCCTGCTGCAGGTGTCACAACCTGGCACAGAGAGTCACAAGGACACTGAGGCATGCCCCAGTCGCCCCCGTCTCTATCTAAGACTAGCAAGTGCAACATACCTGAGTGGTGCCAGATTGCAACACCAGCCCCCCGGGACAGGAACCGCCACCGTGGGTGGGCTCGCTGGCCAACACCCCCACTCCCCTGCAGCCCCTTCCAAGATTTCACAGGCTTTATCTGGGCCACTGAAAACCAAGCACAGGAAATGCCTTTTTCTGTCGAGCATCCTGAAGTGAGAAGCACATAGAATCATAGAATATTAGAGTTGGAAGGGCCCTCAGGAGGTATCTAGTCCAACCCACTGCTCAAAGCAGGACTAACCTCAGCTATATCATCCCAGCCAGGGCTTTGTCAAGCCTCAGCTTAAAAACCTCTAAAGATGGAGATTCCACCACCTCTCTAGGTAACCCATTCCAGTGCTTCACCACCCTCCTAGTGAAAAACATTTTCCTAATGTCCAACCTAGACCTCCCGCCCTGCAACTTGAGACCGTTGCTCCTTGTTCTGTCACCTGCCACCACTGAAAACAGCCTAGCCCCATCCTCCCTGGAACCCCCTTTCAGGTAGTTAAAGGCCGCTATCAAATCCCCCCTCACTCTTCTCTTTTGCAGACTAAACAAGCCCAGTTTCCTTAGCCTCTCCTCATAAGTCCTGTGCTCCAGCCCCCTAATCATTTTTGTTGCCCTCCGAATCATTTTTGTTGCCAGCCTGAACAAAAGCAAAGCCAGGAAGGGAGGTTGGGGACCTTTCCTTGACTTTTCATTTCCCCCCCTCTTCTCTGCTGTGACATTTACTAATAATTTCCAGGCCAGATTCATAGCCTTATTTATTGTGTGTCCTGTGGAAGCACCTCAGAGCTCCAGACATGGACCAAGACCCCAGTGTGCTAGGTGCTGTACAAATACAAAACAAAGATGGTCCCTGACCCAAAAAGCTCCCAAGCTAAGTATAAGGCCACGTCTACACTACGAACACTGGTCAGCACAAGTTGCATTGGCGTATACCTGCCAAAGTTAGCATATCGCTCGTCTGGGAGCGTACCTGGCTGCTTGCCTCAGTGTGTCATATGCTCCCCAGGATTGCCTTGGCTGATGCAATGTGTGGGGCCCCATGGGTAGAGATCCCCGTATGCCCTGCGCCACTGCCCTGCATAACGCCTTTGGAGAAACGTTCGCAATGTGTTGTGAGGTAGAAGCGCATCACCCAGGATCTCTGGGAGCTTGGGGGAGAGGATGAGAATGGGGGCCAGCGAGATCAGGATTTAGATGGGGTCACTGGGGCAAGTGGAGCAGTGAAAGGAGGAGTGAGAAACTTCTGTGTCTGTGACTGAAGAGAAGGAGGAGAGAGTTATAAGAAGGCATCAGGGAAAGGAGGAAGAAACAAGGTCATGTATTTTGTCCATTTTCTCTTGGAAGAAATCAGCAATATCCTGAACAGACAGAGAAGCAGAGACAGAAGCAGGGGAGGGTGCGGCGCATGCGGCAAAGGCGGCGGTGCCTGTCCTAATGCAGACATGCCAATTCTGCTTTGCCATGTGGGCTCGTTTTGTACCCTTTAAGCCAGGCCAGCTTTCTCCATGACACTCAGGGCTCACGGATCCTCCCTGCAGACCATTACTGCCATTGCTCTGCAGAGCTCCACCAGCTCTTCGGAAATTCACTTTCAGTTTGTTTATTTCCAGTGTCACCAACTTGACTGAGAGCGTCAGCTCTTTGGGGCATGAGCTGTCTCCTGCTCTGTGTTTGTACAGCACCCAGCATAATGGGGCCCTGATCTTGGTTGGTCCCTAGGCACTATGGTAATAAACATGATTATTAATAATGAGACAGCAGTAGAAGTAATTCTTCCGCTCCACTCTGTGCTGAGTAGGCCTGAACTGGAGTATTGTGTCCATTTCTGAGCACATCATTTCAGGAAAGATGTGGACAAACTGGAGAAAGTCCAGAGAAGAGCAGAAATAAGGACCAAAGATCTAGAAAACAGGACTTGTGAAGAAAGATTAAAAAAGTGGGGTTTGTTCAGTCTGGAGAAGAGAAGACTGAAGCAGGACATGATACCAGTTTTCAAGTACATAAAAGATTGTTACAAGGAGGAGGGAGAAAAATTAATTCAGGGAAGTCCTTTGCCCACAGACTCGAAAAGGCAGAAGGGACGGAGCGCTTCGGTCAGCCAGTCTGAAGAGACCGGAGCATAGACGTTACCTGAATTAATTCCTATTTGACTTAAAGCAAACCAGCCAACCTTGATTTAAATATGCCAGAGATGGAGAATCCACCACAGCCCTTGATACATTGGTCCAGTGGTTAGTTACCCTCACTGTGAGAAATTCGTGTCTTAATTCCAGTTTGAATGTGCCTAGCATCAGTTTCCAGACATAGGATCTTGTTACAGAATCATAGAAATGAAGGGCTCGATGGAACCTCAAGAGGTCATCCAGTCCAGCCCTCCGCTAGACCAGCCCTGACAGGTGTTTGTCTAACCACATCCAATAAGAGGGATTCCACAGCTCCCCTTGGAAACCCATTCCAGTACTTACCTGGCCTTAGAATCAGAAACTTTTTCCTAATCTATATTCCTGCAGATTGAGCAGTTTACTTCTTGTCCTACCTTCAATGGACATGGAGAACAACTGATCACCTTTGTCTGCTAGATTGAAGAGCCCCTATGACCATAGACTCATAGACCTTAAGGTCAGAAGGGACCATTATGATCATCCAGTCTGACCTCCTGCACAACGCAGGCCACAGAACCTCACCCACCCACTCCTGTAATGACCCCAACCTATGACTGAGTTACTGAAGTCCTCAAATAATGGTTTAAAGACTTCAAGATACAGAGAATCCACCAGCAACTGACCCATGCTCCATGTTGTACAGGAAGGCAAAAAACCCACAGGATCTCTGCAAATTTGCCTTGGGGGAAAATTCCTTCCCGACCCCATATATGATGATCAGCTAAACCCTGAACATGTGGGCAAGACTCACCAGCCAGACACCCAAGAAAGAATTCTCCATAGTAACTCAGAACCCATCTAACATCCCATCGCACAGGTCATTGGGCACATTTACCACTAGTAGTCAAAGATCAATTAATTGCCAAATTAGGCTGTCCTATGATACCATCCCCTCCATAATTTACCAAGCTCAGTCTTCAAGCCAGCTAGGTTTCTTGCTCTCACTGCTCCCCTTGGAAGGCTGTTCCAGAAATTCACTCCTCCGAAGGTTAGTAACCTTCGTCTAATTTCAAGTCTAAACTTGCTGATGGCCAATTTATATCCATTAGTTCTTGTGTCCACATGGGTGCAAATTTCTGATCCTCATATAGATACTTATAGACTTTCACCAAATCACCCCTTAGCCTTCTGTTTGCTAAGCTAAATATATCGCGCTCCTTCACGGCAAACAAACCTAGGCTCTGCTGTCACAGGTCAAGTCCTCACAGTATGTCGGATCTGTCCAGCAGATGCTTCAGTTTCTATGGGGTAGAGGATAGTGTGGAAGCACCAGAGGATGACAAGTAGCCAGAAGAAGCCCCTTTGCATTCGCCTAATGACTTGGCAACAGAGCTGGTTGGAAAATGTGCTTCCCACCCCCCCACAGAAAGTGTTGCGCTTTTAGTGAACAATTGAAACCAAAAGTTCATTTTGCAGAAAGCCACCAGCTGTGTGTGACCGAGCTTCTCAACGTTGCAAGCCTGTGTTTGCTAGCTTCTTCGCTGCACCGTACGCAGGAAGACTGAACCTGCACCAGGTGTTTTGTTCTGTGCAGCGATGCAGGGCACGGGGTGTTTTGTCTTGCAGTGGGGTCAGGACAGAAAAGTGCAGAGTCCTCCACTTAGGAAGGAAGAATCCCATGCTCAGCTATAGACTGGGGACCGACGAGTTAGGCAGCAGTTCTGCAGAAAAGGACCTGGGTGTAACAGTGGATAAAAAGCTGGATATGAGTCAGCAGTGTGCCCTGGTTGTCAAGAAGGCTAATAGCATATTGCGCTGCATTAGGAGGAGCATTGCCAGCAGGTCGTGGGAAGTGATTATTCCCCTCTATTCGGCATTGGTGAGGCTGCATTTGGAGTATTGTGTCCAGTTTTGGGCCCCCCACTACAAAAAGGATGTAGACAAGTTGGAGAGAGTCCAGCGGAGGGCAACAAAAATGATTAGGGGGCTGGAGCACAGGACTTATGAGGAGAGGCTAAGGAAACTGGGCTTGTTTAGTCTGCAAAAGAGAATAATGAGGGGGGATTTGATAGCAGCCTTTAACTACCTTAAGGGGGTTCCAGGGAGGATGGGGCTAGGCTGTTCTCGGAGGTGGCAGATGACAGAACAAGGAGCAGCGGTCTCAAGTTGCAGGGCGGGAGGTCTAGGTTGGACATTAGGAAAAGTTTTTCCCTAGGAGGGTGGTGAAGCACTGGAATGGGTTACCTCGGGAGGTGGTGGAATCTCCATCTTTAGAGGTTTTTAAGCTGAGGCTTGACAAAGCCCTGGCTGAGATGATATAGCTGAGGTTAGTCCTGCTTTGAGCAGGGGGTTGGACTAGATGACCTCCTGAGGGCCCTTCCAACTCTATGATTCTATGATTCCATGACAGTGATTTATTATCCAGGCAGCTGCACCCTGAGCTTTTGACATTGGCTCGTACTTGGCATTTGTTAAAATGCTGCCATTCAGCTGAGAACAGGACTAACCAGCTGTTGGGCAGGGCTTGGGAAGTGTATAGAAGAGTCTTTAATCAAATAATTAATGTGTTTCAGTCCGCGACAGTCAATGGGATTTTGGCTACTACGAGCCTTCTGAAAATTAGACGTCACGTATGCTTTATTGTTTCCCAGTGGAATCCATTCCCTTTCACTTGCTCCTGACTGCCAGCCCCTGTCTGCTCTAACCACTAGACACCACTCCCCATGCAGAGCTGGGAACACAACCCAGAAGTCCTGAGTCCCAAGCCCCACTCTAACTACTAGACCCCACTTCCCTGCAGGGACTCTGCAGCAGATCAGAGACTTGAACCCAAGCCTGCGACTGGTATCCTGATTACGGATCGATCTTTCAGCTCTTTAGTCTCCTATGGGAAGGTGAATAAGATGTAGTGGCAGATCTGTGTCCACACGAAGGGTCGTATTAGCAGTATAACTATTTCAGCAAGCAGATCATCCCCCTCAGTGACACAGCTCCTGTATATACAGCAAAGAAAGGCCCAGTCCAATGTCCACATGTCTCCGCCCAACTGCTAGACTCCCCCACCTCCCCAATGCTAGGACTAGAACCCATGAGTTCTGGATCCCAGTCCCTGCTCTAACCATTAGTCCCTACTCCCCACCTAGAGCTGAGAACACAACCCAGGAGTCCTGGATCCCAGGTCCCTGCTCTAACGGCTGGTCCCTACTGCCCCGTACTGTATCTTTCATACAAATCCTCAAGTTTATTTGCCTCTGTATCTCGCCTCCAGCTCCATCATTGCTGGAGTGAGATAAACAAGCCCTTCATTTCCCCACCTCAGGAAGGACATTACGCACAGTCACACTCAAGGACTAGGAGGGGCGTGCTGGATTCCACCCACATCTCACCAGCAGAAAGTCATCTGAGGTTTGTGCTGACACCAGCCCTCTGCGTGCCGCTGGCTGTGATCCAAGGGGCTGAGGTGGTTTTCCATTCTGTAATTCTAGGCTGTGTTGACTCATCCCCATTTCCTGGGGCTGCCCTGCTCCCATGCTGCAAGTTCCTCTCTGCACCTAGCAGGTTTCACTCCAGAGTGAAGTGCTTGTCAGAAGGGGAAGCACATGTGCAGTGAGGATGTTTCTTCTGCTTTCAGTTACAGGCCAGTGATTAGAGCAGGGGGTTGGGAGCCAGAAATCCTGGGTTCTTTGCCTAGCTCTGGAAGAGGTGTGGAGCTGGCGGTTAGAGAAGGTGGGCTGGGAGTCAGGACTCCTGAATTTTAATCTGGACTCTGCAATGCACTCTCTCAGTGACCTTGATCAAGTCACTTCAAGTCTCTGTGCCTTAGTTTCCCCATCAGTAACATGGGTGGAATGATACTGACATAACTCAAAGGTGGCTCTGTTGGTTAATGTTAAGCTTTGTGCTGCTTGCATGGCAGACAATTAGATTGGTTCTCTGTCTAGTTTAGCATCAGAAATGGCCGAGGACCTGACGCAGCTGCACTCTGGTCAGACTGTGCTGAGACAGAATGATAGCCCCTTTCCGCCTCTTCTCACACTTGAAGATGTTGCTGTTTTCCTTAGAACTACTTCCAAATGAGCCCCACACCAGCTGGAGCCAAACTTCTAGAGCCCCTACTGAGATTATAATGCTATATTTCTTTGCAGTGTATTATTCATCCACTAGAGGTCACTGGGCTGCTCAGCGTTCCAGGCCAGGTACTATCCTTGGTAAACAAGGAAGACAAAGCTTGAGCTCAAGCTGTGTGGAATTCTGTTGGTTTGTGGTTATTATAAATACTTCATGATTAAGGGCTCTGATGTCCCATAGCATGGCAACTCTTTACTCAGGCAAAGTCCTACCCAGTTCAGGATTTGGCCCTTGAGTCTGCTGTGACCCGTCCCGTACCCAGGGTAGCCACCTGAAAATGCCCACGTCAGGGAAAGCTGCAAACCGAGAGTAGATTCTCCAAGCACTTGTGGATGGCACTGAAGCCAGACTTCCCAACCAGCCACAAACTGTGCTTCTGAATTCCCATAGAAGCCAGTACACAAATACATAGAACTCCCTTCACTGCATTTCAGCTTCTGGCTCCCAATCAGCCACTAGGTCCAGTAAAGAGACCAGTTATTTAAACTCTATGCTCTTTACTAAAAAGGTTCCCTCTGACCCCAAGGGGTCAGCCACAGTACCAGATCAATATAAATTTGGATCTTACCTAAAATACCACGCTGCCAGTCAATCCTTTAGTAACAAACTAAAGGTTTATTGTAAAAAGAAAGAAATAAACCATCAGAGAAATGTTAAAGGATTAGAGCAATCAGATACATACAAATGATTGAAAGTCCATATACATCAGGTTTCTAGAAGAATTGTGGAGTTGCAGGCTTGTATAGTTCCTCTGGTATACATCCAGTACCTGGATGGGTCTTAGTCCTTCAGTTCAGTTACAAGTAAATTGATCCAGAGGCAGGTATGTGTCTGTAGCTGAACAGGAACAAAAGACAAAATGGATTCTGTGGCTTGGCCTTATATACCCTCTGGCCCTGGCCATGCTGTCTTGTAGAATGTTACAGGAACTAAAATGGAATCCAGAGTCACATGGGCCAATCCTGGCAAGTCTTCAGATATGCCTTTTAGTTTCTTCCTGGGCCCCTTGCATCTGTGGAGGTTTTGATGGGCCATCAGGCAGGCTATTTTTTTGTATCCATCCTGCCTGAGTCATTACCCAGACAGCACAATTTGAAATACAGATATAGCAACTATACCTATAACTTCCATTTCACATATCACACATGAAGATAAGTATCATCTTACTTAGCATATTACAACCTTTCTAACATGACATGGCATATCTCACATGAATAACCCGGTCACAAGCGGAGTGCCCCAGGGGTCGGTCCTGGGGCCGGTTTTGTTCAACATCTTTATTAATGATCTGGAGGATGGGGTAGATTGCACCTTCAGCAAGTTTGTGGATGACACTAAGCTGGGGGGAGTGGTAAATACCCTGCAAGGTAGGGATAGGATACAGAGTGACCTAAACAAACTGGAGGATTGGGCCAAAAGAAATCTAATGAGGTTCAGCAAAGAAAAGTGCAGAGTACTCCACTTAGGAAGGAAGAATCCCATGCACAGCTATAGAGTGGGGACCGATGAGCTGGGCAGCAGCTCTGCAGAAAAGGACCTGGGGGTTACAGTGGATAAAAAGCTGGATATGAGTCAGCAGTGTGCCCTGGTTGTCGAGAAGGCTAATAGCATATTGGGCTGCATTAGTAGGAGCATTGCCAGCAGGTCACGGGAAGTGATTATTCCCCTCTATTCGGCATTGGTGAGGCCACATTTAGAATATTGTGTCCAGTTTTGGGCCCCCCACTACAAAAAGGATGTGGACAAGTTGGAGAGAGTCCAGCGGAGGGCAACAAAAATGATTAGGGGGCTGGAGCACAGGACTTATGAGGAGAGGCTGAGGAAACTGGGCTTGTTTAGTCTGTAAAAGAGAAGAATGAGGGGGGATTTGATAGCGGCCTTTAACTACCTGAAAGGGGGTTCCAGGGAGGATGGGGCTAGGCTGTTCTCGGTGGTGGCAGATGACAGAACAAGGAGCAACGGTCTCAAGTTGCAGTGGGGGATGTCTAGGTTGGATATTAGGAAAAAGTTTTTCACTAGGAGAGTGGTGAAGCACTGGAATGGGTTACCTAGGGAGGTGGTGGAATCTCCATCCTTAGAGGTTTTTAAGCTGAGGCTTGACAAAGCCCTGGCTGGGATGATATAGCTAAGGTTAATCCTGCTTTGAGCAGGGGGTTGGACTAGATGACCTCCTGAGGTCCCTTCCAACTCTAATATTCTATGATGCTATGAATTATTATGAGTCTGACATACTGATGTCAAATAATACCTTGACGTTAGCAAAGCTTTTGATACGGTCTCTCACAGTATTCTTATCAGCAAGTTAAAGAAGTATGGGTTGGATGAATGGACTATAAAATGGATAGAGAACTGGCTAGAGCATAGGGCTCAACGAGTAGTGATCAATGGCTCCATGTCTAGCTGGCAACCGGTCACAAGCGGAGTTGCCCAGGGGTCGGTCCTGGGGCCGGTTTTGTTCAACATCTTCATTAATGATCTGGAGAATGGGGTAGATTGCACCCTCAGCAAGTTTGCAGATGACACTAAACTGGGGGGAGTGGTAAATACCCTGGAAGGTAGGGATAGGATACAGAAGGACCTAAACAAACTGGAGGATTGGGCCAAAAGAAATCTGATGAGGTTCAACAAGGACAAGTGCAGAGTCCTGCACTTAGGACGGAAGGATCCCATGCACAGCTACAGACCGGGGACCGATGAGCTAGGCAGCAGTTCTGCAGAAAAGGACCTGGGGGTAACCGTGGATAAGAAGCTGGATATGAGTCAGCAGTGTGCCCTGCTTGCCAAGAAGACTAATAGCATATTGGGCTGCATCAGTAGGAGCATTGCCAGCAGATCACGGGAAGTGATTATTCCCCTCTATTCGGGACTGGTGAGGCTGCATTTGGAGTATTGTGTCCAGTTTTGGGCCCCCCACTACAAAAAAGATCTGGAGAAGTTGGAGAGAGTCCAGCGGAGGGCAACAAAAATGATTAGGGGCTGGAGCACAAGACTTATGAGGAGAGGCTGAGGGAACTAGGCTTGTTTAGTCTGCAGAAGAGAAGAATGAGGGGGGATTTGATAGCAGCCTTTAACTACCTGAAAGGGGGTTCCAGGGAGGATGGGGCTAGGCTGTTCTCAGTGGTGGCAGATGACAGAACAAGGAGCAATGGTCTCAAGTTGCAGTGGGGGATGTCTAGGTTGGATATTAGGAAAAAGTTTTTCCCTAGGAGGGTGGTGAAGCACTGGAATGGGTTACCTAGGGAGGTGGTGGAATCTCCATCTTTAGAGGTTTTTAAGCTGTGGCTTGACAAAGCCCTGGCTGGGATTATTTAGCTGAGGTTAGTCCTGCTTTGAGCAGGGGGTTGGACTAGATACCTCCTGAAGTCCCTTCCAACTCTATGATTCTATGAATATACTAAATGCCCCTCCCAATCTAACCAGTATGACACCCCCAACGCAAGACTGGTGTAGAAGGGAGCAATCGGAGCTCCTGAATACACCTCAAGGGCCCCTCAGTCTTGACAATGCGTCAGCAACCAGATTCTCTTTATCCTGAATGTGAACTATGTTCCTATCACATTCCTGTAAGGCTAAACTCCAACGGAGCAGCCTGGAGTTGGTCCTTTTGACTTTGTGTAACCATACCCATGGAGCGTGATCACTGAACATAGTAAACTTCCTGTTATACCAATAGGGTTGAAGTTGCTTTATTGCCCAGACAATTGCATAGCATTCTTTTTCTATAGTAGCATAGTGCTGTTCAGCGGGTGTCAGTTTTTTGCTCAAGTATGCGATGGGGTGCCTCTTCCCCCCTCCCCGTCCTACATGAGTACAGCTCCTAACCCAATATTAGAAGCATCTGTGCATAGGAAGAACGCTTTTTCAAAATCAGGGCTGGCCAATACAGGCTCTTTTGACAAGGCCTCTTTTATTTTTTGAAAGCCCTGCTCACAGGCCTCAGTCCACTGTACCATGTCCAGATTTCCCTTTTTGGTAAGGGCTCTTATGGGAGCTACAATGTCACTAAACCCCTTTATAAACCTGCGATAATAGTTGGCCAGCCCAATAAAGGATTGGACCTGCTTCTTTGTTTTAGGCTCCTGCCAGCCCTTTATGGCTTCCACTTCCGAAGGATCAGGGCGTATTATCCCACTGCACATCCTGTGTCCCAGGTATGACACTTCTGCAGCTCCTAACATGCATTTGGAGACTTTAACTGTTAAGTTGGCCTCTCTGAGTCTTTGCAACACGACCCCCATGTGGTACAAATGATCTCCCCAGGAATCGCTGAAAATAGCCAAGTCATCTAGATAGGCTCTGTCAAAGTTTTGTAACCCAGCCAAAACCTCATTAATGAGCCTCATAAAGGTAGCACCGGAGTTTTTTAATCCAAATGGCAGAACCTTGAATTCATATAGACCAGAATCCACTCTGAAAGCAGATTTTTCCTGGGCATCAGCGTCTAAGGGGATTTGCCAGTATCCCCAAGTTAGATCTAGTGTGTTTATGAACTTTGCACCTCCAAATGGCCCAATAAATCCTCTATGCCAGGTGTGGGGTATGGATCAGGCTGCGTGATTGCATTCAGCTTTCTGTAATCTACACAGAACCTCATGGTTTTATCCTTCTTGGGCACCATTACAATGGGAGATACCCAGGGACTGCTTGACTTAGCAATTATCCCCATTTCCAACATTCTTTCTACCTCCTCCTGGATCTGTTTCTGCATTTCCCCTTTGGCCCGATATGCTCTGCTAGGCATTGAGCAGGGCCCTGTGGTTTGAATGGAATGCACAATCTTGTCAGTTAAACCTGGCAGGTTGGAGAATGCTTCCCTGTGATGTTTTAACATGGCTAACATCCCCTGCTTCTGGGCAAAATCAAAACCTTTCCCAAACTCAGTGCTCTCTAGCGGAGTTTCTCCTTTGCTTTCTGCAACTAAATCAACCAAAGGGACAGATAATGTTCCTTCATCAGCACAATAAATCATATTGACAGTTGCCTCCCTCTCACAATAAGTTTTCAGTCTGTTAGCATGCACCAGTTGCTCAGCTCCTCTTCCATGAGACTTTTTGACACTGTAGGTTACCTCATTAACCCTCTCTACCACCTCATACGGTCGGTCCCAGATGTCCTGCATTTTAGTTCTCCTCACTGGGATTAGCACAAGTACCCTATCCCCAATTTCAAAAGCTCTTTCCTCCGCATGCCTGTCATACCAGGCCTTCTGAACTCCCTGACTTCTCTCAAGTGTCTGCTGAACCAAACTCATCATGTCCTGCAAACACTCTCTAAACTGTGACACATACTCCCGCACTGGTTGTTCTGGCATCTCAACATTACCCTCCCAGGAATCACGAATCAGATTCAGGGGTCCCCTGACCTGCCTCCCGTAAAGCATCTCAAAAGAGCAAACCCTGTAGACTCTTGAGGTACACTTCTGTATGCATATAGCAGATAAAGTAATAGGACATCCCAGTCATTCTGGCGTCTATCCACATACATCTTTAACATAGCCTTCAATGTCCTATTAAACCTCTCTACCAAGCCATTGGTCTCTGACTGATACGGGGCAGCTTTCAGATGACCTACCCCACACATCTCCCATAGCTGCTTAAATACAACTGACATAAAATTGGCACCACGGCCTGACAAGATTTCCTTGGGAAAACCCACTCTGCTAAAGATAGTAAACAGGGCGGTGGCCACAGTCTCAGCCTCCACATTGGATAAAGCTACAGCCTCAGGATATCTGGTGGTGAAATCCACCAACACCAGAATATACTTCTTTCCATTTCTGGAAGGTTTAGAGAGCAGCCCCAAAATATCCACAGACACTCTAGCGAATGCCTCCCCAATAATGGGCAAAGGCTGTAGGGGCACCTTCCTAGGACCCTTCAAACTATTGCGCTTCTGACACAAATCACAGCTCCTGCAATACTTCCTCACTGTATCAGACATATAAGGTCAATAAAAGTTTTGCTTCAGTCTGTCACAAGTCTTGTCTATGCCCAGATGCCCTGCAAAGGGACCATCATGAGCCAGCTTTAATAATTCCCTTCGATATTCCTCAGGTACTACAAGCTGCTTGCAGTTTCCATCATGAGGCTGCTTCTTCCCTGCAGGGGGATTGCTATATAGCAAGCCTTCATGCATGAAGAACCTGCCTGCTCCCTGTTCTGTTGGTGCTGGGCTCTGGGCCTCCATTCTGGCCCCCTCTAAAGAAACATCTTCTTGCTGCACCCTAACAAATTCCTTCTGAATTTCACTCAAATTCAGAGCCGTCTCAGGAACATCCAATTCACTCCCATCTGGCAACACTGGAGAAGAATCTCCCGTCTGTTCCCCAACTCCCTCCTGATCCTCAGGCAGGGTGTCCACATCAAAACCACATTTTCTTTGTGATCTAGTGACGACATTGACCTTACTATTAAGAACTACAATGTCATTCCCTATTAACATATCCACCGGGAGCAGCTCCTGAACTCCTACCACCATGTCACCCTTAAAATCGTCCCACTCCAAGTGGATTTTTGCTATGGGAACCTTTACCTTGTACTCAGAAAAACTACCAAATTTACACTTCTGTTTGGCAAATAATGCTCTTCCTGGACCAATTCCTTTTTAACCAAGGTAATTTCAGAGGCAGAATCCCTCCATCCAGTGCACACAATCCCACTGACCTTGGCACTCTTTATGAATTCCTCATTGCCCCTTCCCGTCTCTGCCCTCACATAATTAGTGAGGCAACCCTCGCCCCCCATCAGCGATCACTAAAATGACAGCATTCACATCTGTAGTGTTCCTTTCCTGACACAAGGTGGCAGGGTTTACCTCTGCCTGGACAGTCTCTGTACTTAAGGTGATAGCACTTGAATTAATTGTGGGACGAGAGGTTGTTGGCTTTCAATTATTCCTGTCCCCACGGTTTGGACAATTTGGCCTTATATGGCCAGCGAGTCCACACAGGTAGCATGTAGCAGGTTTTCCCCCTGGGTGAGCGTTTTTAGACTCTGGGTTTGTATAATACTTCCTAGCCAAGATGGGGCTAGTCTTATTCTTTGACCCACCCTCCCTTTTAACCTGCGATGAATGGGGGTTGCTTTTCCCTTGAGGCTTATGCCCCTCCCGGTTCCTATTTTCCATGAAAGCATCCTCAATCTGTGCAGCTTCCAAAATGGTACTGGGGTTTTTATCAAGGACAGCTGCTTTGATATAGTGGGGTGCTATTTCTAGGAGCTGTTCCCTAGCAAACAAATCAATAACTCTGCTATAAGTGTTACAAGCCTTTCTCCCTCAACCCCCTTTTTCATATACCCGAGCAGTTTCAAGATAGGTAACATTATCAGACAGCTTAACATTTCTAAATTTCAGCCTATATGACTCGGGAGTAATTTTAAACCTTTGCAACACCGCTTCTTTAAACTTTACATAGTCCAATGCATCACTCAACTCCATTTCATTCAATACCTTCCTGACTTTTCCAGTCAATTTGGTGAGGAGAACAGGCATTCTTCTCTCATTAGGAACCTGATGAACACTACAGAGTCTTTCAAAAGTGGACAAAAACTCTTCAATATCTTCATTATCTCTGTAAATGGGACAGATCCTTTCCAGATCTTTGATGGGGAGAAGGAAAAAATTCTTGGAAGGCTGCGGTGAACCTCTTTTCTCTTCCTGGATCCAGAGCTGGATTTTGGCTGCTGCCATCTGTCTTTGATGCTCCTCCATTTGTCTTTGATGAGCTCTTTCAGCTGCTTTTTCCTCTCTGATGCGCCTCCTCCTCTGCAGCCCTTTGTAACTCAGCTGCCTGTCACTTTTCCCACAAGTGCAGTTCTGCCATTTCTCTCTCACGCTGGAGACACTGGTCTCCCCAGCTGGCTGCCTATCTTCCTCAGCTGCTCCCTTTGTGGGAGAGTCAGTCAGAGATCCTATTTCCAGAGCGTTGTCTCTGAGCAGATCTTTCATTTTCTGCTCTGAGATTTCCCCTTTAAGAGGTAATTTTCTCTCTTTGCATAACTGTTTAAGCTGTTTTGCACTCACAGCCTCATATGATCTCTGCTCACTCATCTTGACTAACTTTAATCTTTAACACTCAGTATCAGATATCAAAATTTGGAATAGCGTGAGGTTCTGATCCAAAACCTAAATATTCTAGTTCAGTGGATCCTGCTAAGACTACGCCACTGTGACCCGTCCCGTGCCCAGGGTAGCCACCTGAAAATGCCCATGTCAGGGCAGGCTGCAAACAGAGAGCAGATTCTCCCAGCACTGGTGGATGGCAGTGAAGCCAGACTTCCCAACCAGCCACAAAATGAGATTATAATGCTATATTTCTTTGCAGTGTATTATTCATCCACTAGAGGTCACTGGTCTGCTTAGCGTTCCAGGCCAGGTACTATCCTTGGTAAACAAGGAAGACAAAGCTTGAGCTCAAGCTGTGTGGAATTCTGTTGGTTTGTGGTTATTATAAATACTTCATGATTAAGGGCTCTGATGTCCCATAGCATGGCAACTCTTTACTCAGGCAAAGTCCTACCCAGTTCAGGATTTGGCCCTTGAGTCTGCTGTGACCCGTCCCGTACCCAGGGTAGCCACCTGAAAATGCCCACGTCAGGGAAAGCTGCAAACCGAGAGTAGATTCTCCAAGCACTTGTGGATGGCACTGAAGCCAGACTTCCCAACCAGCCACAAACTGTGCTTCTGAATTCCCACAGAAGCCAGTACACAAATACATAGAACTCCCTTTACTGCATTTCAGCTTCTGGCTCCCAATCAGCCACTAGGTCCAGTAAAGAGACCAGTTATTTAAACTCTATGCTCTTTACTAAAAAGGTTCCCTCTGACCCCAAGGGGTCAGCCACAGTACCAGATCAATATAAGTTTGGATCTTACCTAAAATACCACGCTGCCAGTCAATCCTTTAGTAACAAACTAAAGGTTTATTGTAAAAAGAAAGAAATAAACCATCAGAGAAATGTTAAAGGATTAGAGCAATCAGATACATACAAATGATTGAAAGTCCACATACATCAGATTTCTAGAAGAATTGTGGAGTTGCAGGCTTGTATAGTTCCTCTGGTATACATCCAGTACCTGGATGGATCTTAGTCCTTCAGTTCAGTTACAAGTGAATTGATCCAGAGGCAGGTATGTGTCTGTAGCTGAACAGGAACAAAGACAAAATGGATTCTGTGGCTTGGCCTTATATACCCTCTGGCCCTGGCCATGCTGTCTTGTAGAATGTTACAGGAACTAAAATGGAGTTCAGAGTCACATGGGGCAATCCTGGCAAGTCTTCAGATATGCCTTTTAGTTTCTTCCTGGGCCCCTTGCATCTGTGGAGGTTTTGATGGGCCATCAGGCAGGCTATTTTTTTGTATCCATCCGGCCTGAGTCGTTACCCAGACAGCACAATTTGAAATACAGATATAGCAACTATACCTATAACTTCCATTTCACATATCACACATGAAGATAAGTATCATCTTACTTAGCACATTACAACCTTTCGAACAGTACCTGACATGGCATATCCCACATGAATTATTATGAGTTTGACACACTGATGTCAAACAATATACTAAATGCCCCCCTCCCCCGCCCCAGTCTAACCAGCATGACATGTGCCACAGTCCTCAAGACTCATCTTCGATTTATCCAGCCCACCAGATCAGGCGAACCTGGATCCCCCCATTACATGGATTGTTATGGTCACGTGCAGGAGGCAGAGTGCTACAGCCTCACTGCCTAAAGGGGGGACGATCCCAGTGGAGGGAAGAGTGATTCCCCAACGTGCAGCATCCTTCTCTGGGCGCTTCTGGGAAGGAAACCAGCCCTGGGACAAACAGGTATCCCATGGAGCCGCTTAGCCATACACCAGCTCCTTGGGGGCCAAGGGGATGCAGGGGACGAGCTAGGGAGGGTGCAGGGACTGGTACGTGTAACCCACACCCACTCCATGTAGTGCTCTGTGCCCCTCGAGTGGTGGCTGGGCCACAGATGAGCCTGCTATGGCTTTGGCTAATAGATCTGCATCTTCCATCTCTGACAGGAAAGGCTGCAGCAGCAGCTTTAAAGTCCAGACACCCTGGGTTTGATTCCTGATAACAAAACCAAGGGTGTGGCTGCAGCATGAGCCAATGAACTGCCTCCTTTCCAGCCCGCTCTGTGCTTTATGTCTGCCACTGCTGCAAAAGAGGTGTATCGCAGCCACAGACAGCCAGAGGAGGCAGCAGGGAGGGGAGGCCTGGTTACCACAGCAACTGGGACTCTGGGAGGAAATGGCAGAGGCCACGTGGTTCTGGTCTGAGCCGCAAGTTAGGGGTGGGGTCAGGGGCGTGGCCTAAGGGGACAGGTGTGGCTCATTGTCATTCACCAGGCTGTAGAGCATGGGTGTGATTTGTCCTTGTGGGTGTGGCCTAAGGGAAGGGGATATGGCTTATTGCAAAAAGGCATGGCTCTCGGAGATGCTGGGAGAGCAGCACCTGAGCTGATGGAGTCTCAGATCCACTGGGTGCAGGGTGGGAAGCATGTCTGCCCTGTCCCTGGGCACAGCCACTGCCTGACCTTGGCTTCTCCAAGCCAGCTACACACTGTGTGTCAGCTACACACTGGGTGTCAGCACATGACTTATGAGGAGAGGCAGAGGGAACTAGGCTTGTTTAGTCTGCAGAAGAGAAGAGTGAGGGGGGATTTGATAGCAGCCTTCAACTACCTGAAATGGAGTTCCAGGGAGGATGGAGCTAGGCTGTTCTCAATGGTAGGTAGTAGATGACAGAACAAGGAGCAACGGTCTCAAGTTGCAGTGGGAGAGGTCTAGGTTGGACATTAGGAAAAAGTTTTTCGCTAGGAAGGTGGTGAAGCACTGGAATGGGTTACCTAGGGAGGTGGTGGAATCTCCATCTTTAGAGGTGTTTAAGCTGCGGCTTGACAAAGCCCTGGCTGGGATGATTTAGTTGGGGTTGGTCCTGCTTTGAGCAGGGGGTTGGACTAGATACCTCCTGAGGTCCCTTCCAACTCTAATCTTCTATGATTCTATGAATGCTTTGTGTCTTTTGGAAACCAAAGTTGTTTTAAGAAGAAAACTATTGGAAAATTGCTATCTCCCCACCCCTCCAGTCAGGGGTGTTGCAGCACGTGTGGGGTGTAGTGGTTAACAGGGGGGAGTGGGGCCAGGACTCGGGGTTCAGTCCGCAGCTGTGGGAGGGGAATAATGGTTAGTGGTTTACACATGGGAAGAGGCCCAGCTCTCCAGGGTTCGGTGTCCAGCTCTAGGGGGGGAGTGGGATTTAGCCGGTAGCATGTGGGAGCGGAGCCAGGACTCTGAGGTTCAATCCCAGCTCTGGAAGGGGAGTGGTGTCTAGTGGTTAAAGCAGACAACTTTGGAACCAGGACTCCTAGGTTCTCAGCTCTGGGAGCGGATGGGCTCAGTAGTCTGGTCTAAGAGGCTGGGGAATGCTCCCCCATTTAGAAGTGAACTGGGGAAGGTACTTGCATGTGATGGTGAGGAGCTGTTCTACTATGTTCGCAAGGAGATGATTATGCGGAGGCCTTTCCCAGCTGTACTTCTCTGATTCTGCAACACCCAAGACTGTCAACAAGCACAAAGGCGGAACTTGTGGATTATGGGGGCCATTGTGACACTTTTGCTCTCTAGTAAACTTTGTCACGGGTTCTTCTACCATCTGCTGTGAAGTGATTAGTACTGGGAAATAAAACAGAGAGAGGGGAGAAAAGGAAGGAATCAACTTCCCCTACCGTAGAACAGTGTTGTCTAGGGGGTTAGAAAGCTGGGAGTCAGGACTCCTCAGTGCTATCCCCCACTCAGGGAGGGATGTGGGGTCTAATGGTTAGAATAGGGGGATAGACATTTAGACTCCTGGGTTCTATTTCCCAGCTCTGGAAGGTGGGGTGCCTAGTTGTTAAAACATCTAATTCAGAGCCAGGATTCCAGGGTTCAGTCCCTAGCTTTGTTGCTGACTTCTTTTGTGTGAACTCGGGCAAATCACTTCCCTGCTTTATGCCTCAGTTTCCCCATCTGTAAACGGAGGATGCTCAGCTACATCATAGGACTATAATGAAAATGACTGAATGGTTGTAAAGCACTTTGAACTTTGAGAGAAAGGTGTTATTATACAAGTGTAAGGCATCAGCATCTGAATGGGTTTGTTCTTCTAGTCATACAGGACAGTTGCTGTGATCTGGGACATTGCAACCAAAAACCAATTATATGCCATTTACATGGTATTATCAGAAATAAAATCCCATTAGCCAGAGCTCTTAGCAATAGTCTTGACTTTGCTAGCAGTAGAGGACCTATGACACATAGGTACACAGTTTGACTTGCATCCAGGAGAGAGGACACACACACACACCTTCATGCTTCTGGGCATCAGCTAATCTCCTGATGGTGTCAGGAAGGAATGACTCCTCATGGGGCAGTATTGATGAACTGGAGGCAGTGGAAGCTCCCTGGGTGATTCGTGGGTTCTGGGACATTCTGCTGACAGCAGAACTCTTCTTGCCCTTTCAATATTTTAGAAAGAGGAAGGCGATTCCGAGTTCCTCGCTCTTATTTAGTCCCATCCCACGGTCATGCCCCCACCCTGTTGCAGCACCATGGCTGACTTAGCACAGCTTGCTCAGCAAAAGCCAAACATAAAGGATGTGAATAGGATGAGTGTCCCAGTAATGGGGTCCTCTCCCCTCACTGACTGACCCATGAGGGGGCACAGGGGAGGGGAAAAGGCACAAAGAAAAAACCAAGAGGAGAAAGCGGTAATAGTAATAATAATAACAACAACAAAGCCTAAGCCATCCCATAGCAATGAAAAGGATGCCTTGGAAGTACCATCCATTGATCGATAGAAGGCGATGTAGGGGAAGAAGGGGGATCCCCGTGGAAGATGGGGGACTCCTCAGTATGGCTTCGCTGAGCTCTGACACACGCCAGCAGCTTGACCCATCTCCTACTCAGAGTGTGAAAGAGACGGAGCCCTGCTTGCTTCTGGATATCAGCGACTTTTCTGACACTGCCTTTATAGCCGCCGCCTTGGTAGGAAGGGTGCATTAGGGGCACAGCTCTGTGATGTCTCCGGGGGGCGCTAACTACATCAGCAACTGACCTTGCTCTGCCTATCCTGCTTTAGGGCCTTTCAGTGGTGTACCGGGGGAGGGCCAGGCCCCTGGGGCGCTGTCCTGGGGGGGCACCGGGCTGGCCCTTTATGATGTGCAGAGGGTGGGGGGCACAGGAGGCTCTGGGGGTGGCTGGATGGAGCCCAGGGGCAGGCGGGAGGGCGGGGAGCTGTGACTGACCAGGAGGAGCTCCCACCCTGCTCCCCCTGGCTGGGGGTTGATGCTGCCCCACCAGAGCCGGTGCCGGGCTGAGGGGCTGAAGCAGGAGAGGCTGGCGCCATGCAGTGGGTAACTGAGGGTGGGGCGGAGCTGCTGCAATGAGCGCCAGAATGTCCCCCACACAGGAGGAGGTAAGCGGTGTGTCCCCCCAGCCACCCCTCAGGTACAGACCACCGCCTCCCCAGGGCAGTTGGGGGGGGCGGTACCATCTGGTGGGAACCAGGGACCCCTTCTGCCCTGCGCGGGGGGTGCATGAGTCTTGGCGCGGCGGTGGATGCAAATGTAGGTTTGGCCCCAGGGCTCCAGAGACCCACGGTATGCCATTGGGGCCCTTATGCTAATGTTCCTGCCACACTTTGTGGCTGTAACCTGTGTGTAATGCCACAATCACACCCTTGGTTTTGTTGTCAGGAATCAAACCCAGGGTGTCTGGACTTTAAAGCTGCTGCTGCAGCCATTCCTGTCAGAGATGGAAGACCCAGCTCTATTAGCCAAAGCCATAGCAGGCTCATCTGTGGCCCAGCCACCACTCGAGGGGGACAGAGCACTACATGAAGTGGGTGTGGGTTACACATACCAGTCCCTGCACCCTCCCTAGCTCGTCCCCTGCATCCCCTTTGCCCCCAGGAGCTGGCTTTATGGATAAGCAGCTCCATGGGATACCTGTTTGTGCCAGGGCTGGTTTCCTTCCCAGAACCACCCAGAGAAGGATGCTACATGTTGGGGAATCACCCTCTTCCCTGCGCTGGGATCATCCCTCTCTTAGGCAGTGAGGCTGTAGCACTCTGCCTCCTGCACGTGACCATAACAATCTATGTAAAGGGGGGATCCAGGTTCGCCTGACCTGTGGGGCTGGATAAATCGAAGATGAGTCTGGAGGACTGTGGCAGACACAAAGGCCAAATCCTGAACTGGGTAGGACTTTGCCTGAGTAAAGCTTGCCATGCTATGGGACATCACAGCCCTTAATCATGAAGTATTTATAATAACCACAAACCAACAGGATTCCACGCAGCTTGAGCTCAAGCTTTGTCTTCCTTGTTTACCAAGGATAGTACCTGGCCTGGAATGCTCTGCAGCCCAGTGACCTCTAGTGGATGAATAATACACTGCAAAGAAATATAGCATTATAATCTCAGTAGGGGCTCTAGAAATTTGGCTTCAGCTGGTGTGGGGCTCATTTGGAAGTAGTTCTAAGGAAAACAGGAACATCTTTGAGCGTGAGAAGAGGCTGAAAGGGGCTATCATTCTGTCTCAGCACAGTCTGACCAGAGTGCAGCTGCGTCAGGTCCTTGACCATTTCTGATGCTAAACAAGACAGAGAACCAATCTAATTGTCTGCCATGCAAGCAGCGCAAAGCTTAACATTAGCCAACAGAGCCACCTCTGAGTTATGTCAGTATCATTCCACCCATGTTACTGATGGGGAAACTAAGGCACAGAGAAGTGAAGTGACTTGATCGAGGTCGCTGAGAGAGTGCGTTGCAGAGTCCAGATTAAAATTCAGGAGTCCTGACTCCCAACCCACCTCCTCTAACCGCCAGCTCCACACCTCTTCCAGAGCTGTGCAAAGAACCCAGGATTTCTGGCTCCCAACCCCCTGCTCTAATCACTGGCCTGTAACTGAAAGCGGAAGGAACATCCTCACTGCACATGTGCTTCCCCTTCTGACAAGCACTTCACTCTGGAGTGAAGCCTGCTATGTGCAGAGAGGAACTTGCAGCATGGGAGCAGGGCAGCCCCAGGAAATGGGGATGAGTCAACACAGCCTAGAATTATAGAATGGAAAACCACCTCAGCCCCTTGGATCACAGACAGCGGCACGCAGAGGGCTGGTGTCAGCACAAACCTCAGATGACTTTCTGCCTGCCTCGCATGTGGAGGGAACAGTATGATGGGACAGCCTAATTTGGCAATTAACTGATCTTTGACTACTAGCAGTAAATATGCCCAACGGCCTGTGAAGGGATGTTAGTAGTACAATGGGCGCACCATCAATCAAAGGTTATCCCCAACCACCTGTCACTGGAAGTCCTGCCCCTCCGCCCACCTGTCACCGGAAGTCCCGCCCCATCCGGTCACCTCACTTCCGGCCGCACCCCAGGAGGCTCTGCCCCCTTGACCCTTAGGCCATGCCCCCTGACCCTTAAACCCTGCCCCTGCCATCAGAATCCCGCTCAGCATCTGGTCCCACCCCGGATTATGACTTCTGGGTCAAGATGGGCACCTGACCAGAAGTGGGCAGTGCGACCCCTCTGCCAATCAGTGTGCATTTCACACTGAGAGCGTGACTGTCCCAGATAGGGCACGGGGAGGAGCGGAGGCACCCCCTCCACTAATCAGAGTGGGCTGAGGCCGTCCCAGAAGGGAAAGGTGGACCAAACGGGGATGGGGTGGAATCTCTGGGGTTTGATGGTTGGTCGGGTGGCAGCGCCACCCCCGGAAGTTTCGGGGCCTTTAAAGCATCCTGTTTTCAAGGCCACGTGGTTCACAGCTTGTGGAAAAACGCCGAGAGGAGAACATGGATGCCTTCACCACTCGGATGGTCGAGTTCAGGATCCTGACAAAAGGAAGAAAGGAGAACAGCAGGATACGGACCATGGACATCAGAAAAGCGGACTTTGACTCCCTCAGGGAACTGATGGGCAGGATTGCCTGGGAGGCTAATATGAGGGAGAAACGAACCCAAGAGAGCTGGCTGTATTTTAAAGAGACCTTATTGAGGGCACAGGAGCAAACCATCCTGATGTGCAGAAAGAATAGCAAATATGGTAGGAGTCCAGCTTGGCTTAACAAAGATGTCCTTGGCGAACTTAAACACAAAAAAAAAGCTTACAAGAAGTGGAAGCTTGGTCAAATGACTAGGGAGGATTATAAAAACACTGCTCGAACATGCAGGAATGAAATCAGGAAGGCCAAAGCACAATTGGAGTTGCAGCTAGCAAGGGACGTGAAGGGGAACAAGAAGGGTTTCTACAGGCATGTTGCCAACAAGAGGAAGATTAGGGAAAGTGTGGGCCCCTTAGAGAATGATGGAGGCAACCTACTGACGGAGGATGTGGAGAAAGCTGAGGTACTCAATGCCTTTTTTGCCTCTGTCTTCACAGACAAGATCAGCTCCCAGACTGCTGTACTGGGTGGCACAGAATGGGAAGGAGGCGAACATCCCGCAGTGCTGAAGGAACAGGTCCAAGACTATTTAGAAGGATTAGACATACACAAGTCCATGGGGCCAGATGCAATACACCCGAGGGTGCTGAGGGAGTTGGCTGATGTGATTTCAGAGCCATTGGCTATTATCTTTGAAAGCTTGTGGCAACAGGGGGAGGTACCTGAGGACTGGAAAAAAGCAAATCTAGTGCCCATCTTCAAAAAAGGGAGGAAAGAGGATCCAGGGAACTACAGACCGGTCAGCCTCACTTCAATCCCTGGAAAAATCATGAAGCAGGTCCTTAAGGAATCCATTTTAAGGCACTTGGAAGAGAGGAAGGTAATCAGGAACAATCAACACGGATTCAGCAAGGGAAAGTCATGCCTGACCAACCTGATTGCTTTCTATGATGAGGTGACTGGCTCTGTGGATGTAGGAAGGCGGTGGATGTGATATACCTTGACTTTAGCAAAGCTTTTGATACTGTCTCTCACAGTATTCTTATCAGCAAGTTAAAGAAGTATGGGTTGGATGAATGGACTATAAAATGGATAGAGAACTGGCTAGAGCATAGGGCTCAACGAGTAGTGATCAATGGCTCCATGTCTAGCTGGCAACCAGTCACAAGCGGAGTTCCCCAGGGGTCGGTCCTGGGGCCAGTTTTGTTCAACATCTTTATTAATGATCTGGAGGATGGGGTAGATTGCACCCTCAGCAAGTTTGCGGACGACACTAAGCTGGGGGGAGTGGTAGATACCCTGGAAGGTAGGCATAGGATACAGAGTAACCTAAACAAACTGGAGGATTGGGCCAAAGGAAATCTAATGAGGTTCAACAAAGAAAAGTGCAGAGTCCTCCACTTAGGAAGGAAGAATCCCATGCACAGCTATAGACTGGGGACCGACGAGCTAGACAGCAGCTCTGCAGAAAAAGACCTGGGGGTAACAGTGGATAAAAAGCTGGATATGAGTCAGCAGTGTGCCCTGGTTGTCAAGAAGGCTAATAGCGTATTGGGCTGCACTAGGAGGGGCATTGCCAGCAGGTCGCGGGAAGTGATTATTCCCCTCTATTCGGCATTGGTGAGGCCGCATTTAGAGTATTGTGTCCAGTTTTGGGTCCCACACTACAAAAAGGATGTGGAGAAGTTGGAGAGAGTCCAGCGGAGGGCAACAAAAATGATTAGGGGGCTGGAGCACAGGACTTATGAGGAGAGGCTGAGGGAACTGGGCTTGTTTAGTCTGCAAAAGAGAAGAATGAGGGGGGATTTGACAGCAGCCTTTAACTACCTGAAAGGGGGCTCCAGGGAGGATGGGGGTAGGCTGTTCTTGGTGGTGGTAGATGACAGAACAAGGAGCAACAGTCTCAAGTTACAGGGCGGGAGGTCTAGGTTGGACATTAGGAAAAAGTTTTTCACTAGGAGGGTGGTGAAGCACTGGAATGGGTTACCTAGGGAGGTGGTGGAATCTCCATCTTTAGAGGTTTTTAAGCTGAGGCTTGACAGAGCCCTGGCTGGGATGATATAGCTGAAGTTAGTCCTGTTTTGAGCAGGGGGTTGGACTAGATGACCTCCTGAGGTCCCTTCCAACTCTAATATTCTATGATTCTAAGGCCTTGGTCCCCCTGCGTAGAAAGTGCTACATCAACAACAGGTCTGTTGCTCAGCCTTTGTTCGACATGCCAGAACCCGAAACCTGAGCGACCATGAGCCAGCCTGACAAGCCTGTTGGCCTCACGTTGTCCATCCTCATGCAGTTGCTGGCGGGCCAGACTGAAGGAAAACGCAAGATGCAGGTAAAGGAACGAGCATGGTTGGGGAGCGTGATGGGGTTAGTGACTGATCCGGGTGGTGTAAATCTAAAAACAAAAACAAAAGCCAAGCCATAGAGACTTACAGCTATTTCTTTTCTGAAAAATCTCTTGGCAGGTGACCTCAAACAACGTTGCATCAGACAGCGTAGATGAATCGGGCCCGTCTTATTTCTGCTCAACGCCGATACAAATCGATGAAGACGATGACCCCGAGGATTACGCCTCTATGGAGTTTAAGAGGAGTCTTGGCATGGAACGAACTGAACCGGTGCCATGTCGTGATTGTTAAAAAGTCATGCCGGCTATTGTACGTGTTGCTGTTTATGCTACCCTTAATCACTGTCTTAGGGAAAAACTTTTTGAAGATTGTGAGGGTTGTGTCACAGACGCTCCAGGCCAACAGGACCATGACTGCGTGACTTGTACTTCAGAGGATATAAACTGCAAGCTTCGGGACCTGTGTGCTGAACTATGTTTTGAAAGCTTGTTGAACTCTGTTATGGCCATAAGTTATGTTATGCAATGTCTCTGCTTAACTCAAGAACATTTAGCACAAGGGGTGACTTTGGTAAAGGCTGTGCAATTCGGTCAAGACCCCGGCAGTGTTTTAAAGAAAATGACCAAACTGGAGGATGCCTGTTTAGAGTGTTATATGGATCGTCTGGTCCACACAAAAAGTTACAGAGCCCCACTTAGGAAACAGACTATTTGTAAGAAATCCAAAAGGATTAAGTTAGAGAATGGTGAGGAGGCCTACACGCAATAACAGGCTTATTAGCTGTCAATAAAAGTATTGAAAAGGGGCTTTGTGACTAGCTGTGTTTCTGTAAGATGGTCTGTGTGGGCCTTACATATATATATATATATATGATGAATGTTTCAAGGTGGCTGCATGTCTTTTAAATTTAAAAAAAAAAAGTTTTTGTGATAACCCTGTTTTTGTGTCTTTGTGTATTTACAGCAAAAAGCTGAAATGTGTGTAGTAGAAAGCTGGGTAGGGGGGACGGGGGAGGGGGGAACAAAAAAAAAAGTGTTTAAAATAATAGGGGAAAAAAATCTGTAAAATCCAGAAATGTTTGAGACGTGTCTGAGCACAACGGCTCTGACTCTTCAGCCCCATCACACTGAATTCCAAGGAGCCAAGCTTTGTTTCCACCAGGGGCTAGAGTTCCCAGGTAATTAGCTCTGCTGGGCCTCACTCACCGTAAGGAAAGTGACTGAATGCTATTGGATAGTTTAAATATTACCTTGGGAGATTATAGAATGCGATTGGACAGTTTAAAAATAAAGCCTCAGGAATTGGTGGGTCATATTTTCTCCTAGTAACTCAAGGTCATGACAGGTTTAAAATACTATATTAACAACAACCAAAATAAAAAATCAAAGCCTCCACTGTACCTTTCATGTGTTTAAAAAAGCATTTGTTGTCATAACAATCAATGTTATCTGTAGAGCGTGTACTGTGGTTGTGGTACATCCATTTTATTTTAAAAATGTTTTAAGGTTTCAGCATCTTTTTTTTTATAAAAAAAAATATGTTGTAAGACCAATCAAACATTTCAAAGCTATGCGTGTTTACAATGGCTGTGGTACACCTGTTTTTATTTCAAAACTTTTAAGCGTTTAAAACAAAAAACAAAAAACAAAAAACCCCAAGCCATTCATTGATATCTGCAAGGTCCTGCAGTCAGAGAGGGGGTTACAAAGTAACATTAAGGACTGTTATGTATGGCGATTACTGTTTACTACTATAAGAAGGCCCGACAGTTTCATTCAAACAGGAAAATGTTTTTTTAATTTAAAAATTAAAAAAAAAAAAAAAAAGTACCCCAGTTGTACAGATCTCAAAAAACCAGTTGTGCATGTTACAAAAGGGAACATTTGGGGTGGGGCATCCATTAATTAAGAGGTATAGTGATCAAATCAACTTGCTAACTGGACTTTGAAAGACTCAGAATGGCATAAAAACATCAGCTGTTTTGGAGACTGTCCTTTCTCCTAACAGACACTTTTTGAACTTCTGCTGCTGGACTAGGGATGTGTTGGCCCAATCCTGTTTTCATAAAATGCATGAAAGAACAGAGCCACAAACACCTCCACCCCCACTGTCTTCCTACCAAGAGGCACTTCAGCCTGACACATTATAACTTTAATCAAAAGTTAAAACCTCAACTGACTCTTATTGTTCTACCCTTTGAAATGTCCACTTCACCCTTTTTAAAATATCCATTTACTGCTTAATAATTTGTCTGTCTTCACTTTCTGTAATTCTGTTTGTTGTAAGATTGTTTGTAAAACCATCCACAGACCATTTCATCTGTTAATTTTACCCACTTTCAGTATATTTGTAAAAACCCTATTTTAAGTATAAGAAGCCACACTGTGAAATGTAACATACCGACCTAATTGTGAAAGACACTGGCAAAAATGAAATAATGTTTGCTTTAAAAATAATATGTGAATTCTTCAGCTAGAAGTCGGCCCTGAGTGATTGAAGTGTGATTGAAGGGTGAGCAATTGAGGAGGGTATAGACAGGGAGAGTGACAGAACAATTGGTCTGAATAAGGGATGTCGAAACAGACAAACAACACCAGCCTCACCTCAAAGGTTTGAGGGAGGAAGAAAAGAGTGAAGATAATAACTTTTACCACTCAACTGGCTGAAGAGGAGCCCACCCTGATAACTTTGGAGTCAGCCCATTTCAAAGAACAAAATCTGATCAGGCTTGCAACGATATGGGTGATTAAGGATCACAGCAAATGCAGATGCAGCTTGACAGAGCAAAAACCCATAGACTTACATGGGGTCTTTTCCCTATAAAATGGGACAGAAAGATGAAGGCTGGAGGTTCGGGTCTCCATCACCACACCAGCCAGAAGTACCGGTGCGCATCAGCAGAACCTTGCTCCTCACCCTTGTGCTACAGTCACCTGGCCAGTGACTACCACGAGCACCAAGAGGCTGATAACTATAACATCTGTGAGACCCTCTGTGTGTTTGTCTGTCTCTCTGTCTGTGTATGCCTGTCAGTGTGTGTGAGTTTGAATGAAAGGACCAACTGAAACATGTGTCAACGAAGTATATTTTATTAACAAGAATCTCTGTAATTGTAGTATTGATACAATGTTGATACTGTGTTCCTAGTATTTACATTATTGATACTATTTCACTAAATAAAGAACAATATTGATGTTGTCGCAGTTTTGATACTTTTTTTTATTGATACTCTTTACCAAATTTCTGTATTCACAAGAAACGTGGCTTGTTGCCTTATCCCCTGAAAAAGATCCTGTGATATTTGTTATTTGAATAACATTAATTGGTGGAGAATGCACAGGGGGAAACGGTAAGCATACCATGGTTATTGTGAATATTGCGGGTGCACACCCAACAAAATAAGTCTTTCGAACAGTGCAGGAGCCAGCGTGCATGTCTGTTGAAGAGCCTTGGACAGGGCTTCGTAGCTTTCCCAAATCAAATCAAATTAGAAATCCACTGTGCATTAACAAAGTATTTTTGCAGTTCCCTGGGATAAGAAACCAGTTGCCAGCAACCAGAGTACTGACAAAAATCCAAAAATATGTTTAAGAAAAAACAAACCTAAAGCACATCCACAGAGGAGGAATTTAAAATCCCGACCTCTCTGCCATTTGTACAAGAGGAGACTCCCTTCTCCTCCGCTTTGCAAAAATTTGGTCCCAATTCGTGGACAAGACAAACGTTAGCAGACGTCCACACAATTGTCAGTTTAGAGGATAAATGGGCCCAGGAGACAATAATGTCTCTCGAGGAAACCTTAGATAAAACTCATTCAGAAGCAGAATATTGGAAGGCAGCTGCCACAGGGACTCAGAGACAATTAAACTCCTTGCAGGAAATCTGCCAGGAAGGAAAAAGAAAAGAAAATGTATTGGAAAAAATAGTAAAATTAAAGGAGTTGATGGACAATGAAAATAAAATTTTGCAGGGAATGATAAAGAAATTGACATTGGAACAGGGGAGAGCCCCAGCCATGAATCATACTAGATGTGAATCCGTGATCTCCCATTTAAAACAAAAATTGGGGTTCGCAACCAACAAATTGCGGCAGATAATTGGGATCGAGGGGAACGGGACCAAGCCCTAGCATTTGAACAAGATTGGGGGGGGAGGGGAAGGGGCACCATGGGATGACATAGACCCGAGTTTAGATCCCAGCCCGAGCCCCTCCCAAGCAGATGTGGCAGTTGTTACTCAGACTGCCGTCCGTACTGCGTGTGCCTCAGTTTCTCCCTTATGTTACTCATGTATTTTGGTGATGGGACCCGGCTGTGTGATCATTGCAGAGATCACTAGCGGGCAGACAGGCCTTCCCCAGTCACACATAGGCAGACCTAGCCATCCCCCACTGCCCTGGCTGAGCCAGCTGCAGCAGGCTGTGGCAGGTGGAGACCAGCGGGAGTGGTCACCTTGCCCAGGAAGAAGACAAAGGACTGGGGAGGGGCCAAGGGACGGGTCTGGGGGTGGCTGGCTGGAAGAAGCCAGTTCTCCGTAGGGGCCAGGGGTGTAGGGCCCGAGTATGGGCTCTCCAGCTGGTCGCTGCTGTAACTTCTAATTCAGCTGCTAACAAAGTCTTGCTACGCTGTGATCCTGAGAACTAATAAACCTTCTGACTGCCAGGCTGGCTGTGAATCGCCTCTGACTGCAAGGTGGGTGCGTGGCCCCTTTGGGCGTGGCAGAGCTCCCCAGGGGCCCATCCAGGGAGGCCCACAGGGGGAGTTCTGGCAGAGCAGGGGGGATGACCCCTCCAAGGCCAGGTTCAGGAGGTGGCTGCACTGGTGTGTGGAGACCAGAGGGGGACAGACTCTGAAGCTCTAGAGTCCTGACTGGCTGCGCCCCGAGGGGTTGTAGATCCGGGTTCCTGGGGGACTCTGTCATAGACAGGCATGAGCTAAGAGCTGAAAACCTCCTAGTTGCCCAGGTCACCTGCATGTAAGTTTTGTTCAAAATAGGGATTAGTCTTATAAGAAAGCTAAGAACTCTCCAGGTCACCAAGTGTGAAAATAGTTTGCAGCACACGGTGCTATTTCCTGCCTAACCAACGCAGGCCCCTAGACACGAGACAAACCGCCATGGGACATGAGAGGCCAAAACACTTTATTGGTTGCTTCTCCCCCACACAAGTAGAGGAACCATGCACATGAACTTGTCCCATCAGCTCGGACTCTGAAGGGCCAGAGCAGGGTTAGTCAATAGGCGAAGCTTTTCACCGGACGGCGGGGCATGCAGGGTCTCGGGGATTCAGCCTGCGGTGCCCTGGTGCACCTGGCAGAGCTCCATTTTGAGAGGGAAGGGGGATTAGCTGCCCCCCCCCCCAGGTTAGGAGTCAGCTCCAGGTGCCTGCTGCAGCTCCCACTGTCAGCCCCATAGGGGAAGGGCTCCATATAGGGTGGGGGGGGCACCTGCCTCTCTGAATTACGTGTCAGCCCCAGACGCTAGCTCCCCCAAGCATGCCAGCACACGGCCAGTCACCCCTCTTCCCGCACTGGACCCCCCCAACCACTAACTGCCTCTGGCTCCCCAGACTTTCATGGTCTGGTCAAAAGCCTTTGCCCGTCTGGGTTTGGCCCACAGTCCACCTACTGACTTCCCCTGCAAGAAGCCCTGGGTGTATTGCACAGCAGTGGTTGTGTTCACTGAACAGGGGCACTTGTGATGTGAAAAATGTTTCTCTGGAGTCCGGACCTTGACCAGAGCTTGGCCAAGAAATCTGGACCTTGGCAAAAACTAACTGACAAAGCCTGGGCCGGAGACTCTAAACGGACGCCAGAGATCCCCTGGGGCTGCTCTGAAAGACACTTGTAATTGACAGCTCACTACAACGCTGTCACTCTTAGGGTTTCACTGGTAACTCACTGGTGCGTGTATGTTCGCTTGCTTTAACCTGTGAATAACTCTCTTATTCCTTTTGCCTAGTTAACAAACCTGGATAGTTTGTTTCAGGACTGGCTACGGGTGTTATCTTTGGTGCAGGATCTAAGGTACCAACTGATCCGGGGCTAGTGACTGGACACTTAGGACTGGAAGAACCTGAATGTGGTGTGATTTTCGGTGTGTGACCATTTATCCCTAAGGCCAGTTTGTCTGAGTCTAAGGGGACTGTCTGGGACCCCATGGTCAGACTGTTCTAGTGACCCAGGAGTTCACAGTTGTTACTGGCTTGGTGAAAGCTAATTATAGACCACACCACCAACTTGGGGTGCCTGCCCTATGTCGGAAGAGGAACTCCAGTGTTTTGTTTTATCTCAGCATCTCTCTGCAGCCCTGGGCACTTCCCCAATTACTGCATGACACAGCAACTCACCACAAATAATGGGAATGCAACAGGCGCCCTCTCCACACCTGTCAGACACACTGTCTGCACACCAACACTCACAACTGTATCGACCACACATATTACCAGCCCTCGCCTCCCAAATACTGGGGAAATGCTGCGGAGTGGAGGACACGCAGGGCCCTGCAGGGGACACTCTGCTGCTGGGGTCAGGCTACCTAGTCACCAGAGAGGCAGGCTAGCTTGTGCTTAATCCGGGGGCCTAAAAAGCAGGTGACATGAGTTTGAGTCTCAGCTCTGCTACGTTGTGACTCGGGACAAGCCACTTTCTCTGTCTGGCTTCCAGCTCCCCCATAAAAGAGGTACAATAACCTCCCCTTCGTCTATGTAGACCGTGTGCCCTTCGGGGCAGGGACTGGCTCTTGCTCTGTCACTGTCCCACGCCTGGCACCATGGGGCCCTGATCTTGGTGGAGGTCTGCGAAGTGGCTGGTAAAATGGGGGCCCTGATCTCGGTGCGGGTCTGGGCAGCACCTGACACAACGCTGATCTCAGCTGAGGTCTCTAGATGCTATTGTAATAACACAACGTAGGGGGAAATGTAGGGAGGCGAACTTGGAAAGCCACCTATAGGAGGTGCAGGACTCCCCCCATAAAATGTGTGTGACATTACATTTTACCTCCCCCGCTCCCGCGTATTTTGAGAAGTGCTGTTTTCTTTGGTCTCAGAGCTGCTGTCTCTGCCCTGCCCTCAATGACAGGGTCCCTTTGGGGAAATGTTGACTTGGGCTGGTACAGCCCCCTCCAGGCACTGGTGATCTCTGAGCTCACCCAGCTCGGAACAATTCCCCCTGCCTCCTACAAGACGGGCCTGTTTCCTCTACAGGACCTCAGGGCTATTCAATGGCTCCTGGCTGCTCAGCCAGCAGGGAGGGCAAAGGGCCAGAGCTGCCCCCCTTCTGCAGAAGGGGTGGGTGCCTTCTGCACCTGTGGTTTGTGAAACAGAGGAGCTAAACACAGGAGGAAGAGGCTATGGAGGAAGAGGAGGAAGAGGCTATGGTGTGTTCCACGCCCCGCCTCTGCTCTTAGTTTGTGGTGGAGACGTTGCCGCGCGGGGGGAAGCTGTTGCACGGCGCAATGCAGACAGGAGTCAGTTACTGTCGCTAGCAGAACAACTCCATGGAGCTGCCACAGACCAAAAGAGCCAAGATGCCACACGGGAGGCCAGGTAAACTCGGGGTGGACCGTGGGGAGCTGAACTGCTCATTCATCCCTCCAAGGCGGTACAGAGAGTCCCCTGTCGAGATGCCTGGCCAGCGGGTCTTGCTCACGGTCACACTGACAGGTTTGGGGCTGGGAAGGAATGTTCCCCCAGGTCAGATTGGCAGGGACCCCGGGTTTCCCTGGGGGGTTTTCCCCCCCTTCCTCTGCAGCAGGGGGTGTGGATCGGGCATGTGTCTCTACTCATAGAACCATAGAAATGCAGGGCTGAAAGGGATCTCAAGACATCATCGAGTCCAGCCATGCGCTGAGGCATGACCAAGTAAACCTAGACCCTTCCTGCCAGGTGTTTGTCCAACCTGTTCTTAAACACCTCCAATGATGGGGATTCCACACTCTCCTTTGGAAGCCTATTCCAGAGCTTAACTCCCCGAGAGGCAGAAGCTTTTCACAATCTCCAATCTAAATCTGCCTTGCAGCAGATTAACCCAGAACTGCTCGACCTGCCTCCAGTGGACATGGAGAAAAATGGCTCATCTTCCTCTTTATTACAGCCTTTATCAGTTCCCCCAGCCTTCTTTTCTCAGGACTAAACATGCCCAGTTATTGAACCTTTCTTCCCAGTGAGGTCTTCTAAACCGTTCAATTTATTTGTGGGTCTCCTCGGAACTCTCTCACATTTGTCCCCATCTTTCTTGAAGTGTGATGCCCAAAACTGGACACAGCAATCCAGCTGAGGCCCCTGCAGTGCCGATTATAGCAGGATAATCACCAGTGTCTTGCATACGACACTTCTGTTAAAACACCCTAGAGTGATAAATTAGCCTTTTTCGCAATTGCATCACACTGTTGGTTCAGAGTCTGTCTGTGACCATCTGTAACACCCAGATCCTTTCCAGCAGCACTACTGCTTAGCCAGTTATTTCCCATTTTGTAGCTGGGCAATTGATTTTTCATTCCTATCTGTAGTACTTTGCACTTGTCTTTACTGAATTTCAGCTTGCTGATTTCAGACCCCTTCTCCAATGTCTCAAGGTCATTTTGAATTCTAATCCTGTCCTCCAAAGTGCTTCCAACCCCCTTCCTCCCAGCTTGGTGACTTCAACAAATTTTATAACCGTGTTCTCCACTCCATTATTCAAGCCATTAATGAACATATTAAATAGTACTGGATCCAGGACAGACCCCTGCATGATCCTACTACACACGCCCTCCCAGTCTGACAGTGAACCATAGATAACTGCTCTTTGAGTAAAGTCTTTCAACCAGTTGTACACCCACCACAGAGTAGTTTCATCCAGACCACATTTCCCTACTTTGTTTATGGGGATCAGCGTCATGAGCCTCACTAACATCAAGACGTATTGTGTCTACGACTTTGCTCTGTCCACTAGGCCAGTAATTCTGTCAAAGACAGGAATTAAGTAGGTTTGGCACAGTTTGTTCTTGATCAGTTCATATTGGCTGTTACATGTGACCCTAGCATCCTCCAGATACAGATTGATTGTTTGTTCCAGTATCTTCCCAGGTGTCTAGGTTAGACTGACTGGCCCATAGTTCCCCCAGTGCCCTTTGTTCTCTGTTTTAAAGCTCGGTACTATCAGTTCAAGTCCCGGCCACCGCAGGGGCCTGGGTATTAGTGACACCTTGATCCCTCCTAGTCTCTGTCTGGAGCACACCACGGCTTAGGTCGTTGGGCTCAGTATAGGGTGTCTGGTGACACGCAATGGCCTGTGCTCTCCAGGAGGTCAGAGTAGATGATCTCATGGTCCCTTCTGGCCTTACACCCTATGAAATGATGAAAGGGCTGCTGCAGGCTCTCTAGTGCAGTCCCAAGCCCCTGCCATGGTCCGAGCAGGGAAGAACAGTCCCCTGCACCAGAGAGATCCATAGGCGGGAGTCTCTGCGCTGCGCTCTGCAGGAGGCCCGAGTGGATGATCACAGTCTGAGAGTCCATGAAGGGCTGGTGCACGCCAGCAGGAACCGGGGTATCCTGCCCTGCCATTGCCTCTAGATAATAGCAGCACTTGCCCATCCGCAGCCCTTTTCATGTCAAGATTTCAGGGCAGGAAAGTGATGACAGTTATCCCCGTGTTACAGCAGGAAACTGATCGATACCTGCTGTATCCAACTAAATGACAAACTCCAGACATCGCAGGTGAAGGCTTTGGGCTGGGGTGGGGGTGTGGGAAGTGAATCCTTCGTGGGCAAATGTTCAACCCTGAGAACAAGGATTTAGCCCAGTGATTCCCATAAACATCCCTGCAGCTGTAGATGCTCACACGCAACGTCAGTCAAGGCCAGCAAACAGTGGCTGACTCTGGCGGTTGTGAACAGCTTCGATTGACCTGGGCTGGAAGGTCTGTGGGGCAGGGACCATCTCTTTGTTCTGGGTCCGTACAGCGCCTGGTGCAATGTGGTCCTGGGCCATGGCCGGATCTCCCTGACACTGCTGCAATACAGAGAAATAGTGATAACACTGACAGTGACAATGAAAGCCAAAGCTGAGCTGGGACGTGACTGGATCCAGTACCTGGGCCTGGGGATGAGTCTGGGTTTCAAATACTTTGTGATCAAGACCAGCCAAAAACCCGATCCAAGACTGTTCTAGAAAAGCCTGTTTCTGCCTCTAGATTCGATGGACAGTTTTGACGACGACTACGAGAGGGATTATGAGAACGACGATCCCAGTGAGGCACCACCCCAGCATCAGGTGCAGCCACAGTGGCAAGAAAAGGCAGAGCCAGGTGGGTGACTCACTTCAGCTGCATCTCGTAGAGCATGGGAGGCGTGTGGGCCACAAAATTGCTGGTGAGCAGAGCAGGGCTTGGAGTCTGGGTTTGGCAAAGGGAAAAGCATTAATGTGAGGCTGCAGCTGGACATGCCGAGCCATTTGCAGGCATCACTGCCTCATTCACACTCAGGGCAGCTCCCCCTCTGGGAGCAATTGGCTCAAGCTCTCTGCAGCCCCAGGCAGGCCACCCCAGGGTCATGATTTCAGTGTTATCCCCACTGCCAAAGAGGATTTGTTCAAGGGCAGAATGAGCTGTTGGATGCCCAACTCCCACTGCCCTGCGATGGGAACTAGGTGCCCGGATCCCCTTTGAAAATCTCCCCGATGGTTTTATTTTTAAATGAAAGTCGAGGATTTTGGAGCATGACGCATCCGGGGCTGAACTGTGCCGCCTGCAAAGGGCTGCTGGCCAGACACGGTGCCAGAGCACAGGGCAGCTGATCGAGCTTGCCAAGGAGGGTGTAACGGAGCCCCTGCCTGGGCTGGACACACACAACCCTCGTTTCAGGGGAAGGATCCCGGTAAAACAACTCATCTTCGGAAACAGGCTGAATCCCAGCGCCCCACCGCAGTGCTCCCTTGCCCAGTGCTGCTGTGCGTTCTCCCAGCCTTTCCGGCGACTGCCTGTCTCGGCGTCTCACCCTCGCTGAGCAAATGGAGCATTTGCAGGAATTAAAGTGATGGTCCCTCTATGCACACCCCGTGCTTGGGCAAACGACCCAAGGCACACTCAGTGCTGTATGGCTTGCAGGGGCAGAGGGGAGAGATCTCCCCAGAGCCTCTCACACCGAGCTCTGAGACAGTGTTTTTCATCACAAGATCTCAAAGCCCTTTACAAACGAGGTCAGCTGCACCATCGGCCCCTTTGTTGTGGCTGCCTCTTTCCCCGCTGCTGTGACGGGGCTAACGCTGCTGGTGCCAGCCCCAGGATCTGCCCCTTGCCAGGAATCCACGAACTGGCATCATTTTCAGTCACAGTTACCAGGGTGATAACTAGCAGTGCTGGAGCCTTAAACGGCAGCTGTCGGCGGTGACAGAGAGAGGGACAGGGAGAGCAGGGGCCAAAGGTGGGAGAAAGGGAGCCACTGCCCCTGGCATGACTCAGGGAGAAAGGGGGGCACACAGAGCCCATGGTATTGGGACAAATGGGGGACCCTGGTGTGGGGGAGGGAGAAAGGGGAGCACACAGAGTGCTGGGCTATGGGGGACTCTGGTGTGGTGAGAGGGAGAATCTCAAAGGGGGCGCTCAGCCCCTGGCAGGTGGGACCTTGGTCTGGGGGAGGGGAGCACAAAGCCCCTGGCATGGGGAGGGAGTGGGCAGTGGGAGGGGGATGGGAGGGTGGCACACAGGGATTTGGGGGCAATGAAAGGCTGCAGGGAGCCCTGGTGGGTGCCATGTGCTCAGCACAGAAGCTACCAAGCCCGGGCCCCTCATTCCATTTCAGCCGCCCAGCTTGGTGGGTGAGCTGATGTTGGCATCAGGTGCCTCCCACCGGCCTGGTGCCGTTGACATGGGCAGGTGGCTCTGACTGCACTCAGAACTGGCACAGCCCCCCAGGAGGTGTCTCCACTAGGCAAATCCGAGGTGTTCTTAATGTGGAGATGGGGCAGCCGGGAGCTTCCCCATCAATTAGCAGGTTGAGGTGAACCCCAGGCTCCCCGGTCGCTCCCTCCACCCACCCACTCTGGGGAAAGCTCCAAGCTGCCTTCTCTCTGCCCCAGAGCCTGGGCCGGGGTAGCTATGTTAGCCCAGACCTCAGGGAGACGCAGCACAGGCTGGCCAGAGGAGTTCCTGGACCGGCACAGCCACACCACCTCCCCAAACACCACTAGCCACGTCCACAGGGACACTCTTCCTTTGGTAGAGTTGTGTCTACACTGGGAGTTTTGCTGGCTGTTTAGCTGAAATAAGTGTGTCTACACTGGTTTGATTAAACTAGTTTAAATTCACATCTCGGTTGAAACCAGTTTGACTTTTTTGGGCAGATCAGCCCTTTGTAATCTGCTTAAGCATCAGCCCTTTAACACACTCTTGAACTGACTCAAACATGTCTACACTAGGCACTTGTCTGCACCCTAGTTGCACTAGTTTAGTTTTAATTGGTTTACAAACTGATTTAGTGCAACTCCCACATGTGGACACTGTGAAACTGGCACCGATAGCTGGTGTTAAGCCGATTTAAGAGCGTCCACACACAAAGTGGCCCCAGTTTAAGTAAATGGGAGTGAAATTGCATGTCAGTTAAAGCAGGGAAAGTTGCTGCACAGACCAGGCCTGGGTGGATCACACCAGTTTAACTCGATCAGTATTGGCGCATGAGCTGTGTGGACAAGGCCTCAAAGAGCTGGATTCTCAAAGGTGCTGAGTCCCCGCAGCGCCCAGGGACCCCAGTGGGAGCTGAGAGTCACCAATGCCTGCAAGGATTGGGGCCTTAGGGAGGCAGACAAGCCCAAACACCATGGTGATGGTCTCGGGGTCCTGTGGGTGACAGATAAGGCTCTATTCTCTCCTCTTTGGAGTGCACATCCCAGGGCAGGGGCTCCGCTCCTTGGTGCTTCTGGGGGCACCCACGAGACCCTGCTCCCCTCCTAGAGCTGGGATTAGAACCCAGGAGTCCTGGCTCCTAGCCCCCCCCCACCCCCTCCCCACATCCCTCCCAGAGCTGGGGATAGAACCCAGGGGTCCTAACTCCCAGGACCTCCCCCCCCAGCTCTAACCACTAGATCGCTCTCCCACACCTTGCACATATAGGTCATTCTCCAGCCCATGGCTGGCGGCGTGGGTAGAGGCTGTGCTAGCCATGCTTATGCTGACTTGCGCTGTAGCCGCTGATGTCGCTGCTCTTTGCAGTTGTGTTCACCTCGAAGGCAGCTGAGCAGAGAGGCTGTGGGAGAAAGTCCTTGGTCATCCTCTATGTGCTGGTGGGGGCGTCTCTGCTGGTGTCTACAGCTGCCCTCGTGCTGATACTCCTGAAAGGTAAGTGCCAGCCTGGGGCCAGCTGCCTGGTGTGTCTGGGTGAAGGCCACAGGCAGCCAGTCCTGCCCCAAGAAGGGGTGGGGACATGACTGAACAGAACCTCCTGAATGCCAGTGCTGTGTCCAGGGGAGGATCAGTGGCCTTGAGATGGAACCAAAGCTGGATCTAGATCCAGATCCAGATCCGAACGTTCACATAATCTGGGCATGTTCAGATTTTCAGGGGGTTTCATTTGGGGCTGATTTGCTTTGTTCTTGAATGCATCACTGCCTCAGCACCTATGCTGCCTAGAGGATAATAGCTTATTATTGCCGCCAGCTGAGGGAACTGCTCCCTTATCTCACATGGTTGAAGCTTGGTTGCTGATGGTAGTAGGTTCAATCTCAGCTGTAGCGGCTGTTGTACAAACCTGGGATGTCCCTTCCCTCCCCCGCTCAAATCCTTCTCGGGACTGAGCTGAGCTGTAGATGTTAGATCCTGGGTGAGAGCCAGGGTGACAAAAGCTTCCTGTAACAGTGACTTTGCTGTGGCCCAGCTGATTTCTCTCAGTGACAGTTTCTTGTTTATCTCTTTACTTTGCATCTCGATTTCTCAAGAGCCGAGAGATGCAAAACAGGAACAAACATGTCCAGGGAGCAATGGGGGGAGGGGTGGGGGGGCTGTGTGTCTCAGACCAGGACTCTGCAATCACAGCCCACAGCACACACGTTCCTCCCCAGAGCAGGACGACAGGCTCCTTTGAGGGCCGGGGCAGGTACTGTAGGAGGTGGAGGTGGGGGCTGAAGCTGGTGGGGAGGACTCAGGGCTGGGTTCTCCTCTGGAGCACAGCCCAGCTGGTTGGGAACTTTTTGACAGAACCTTTTATCCTTGGAAAACGGCAATTCGTCCAAACTGGAGCTTTTCACAGAAACAGGTCAGTTTTGATTAAACTTTCTGCGGGAAGGTCTGTCTGGGCTGGGGTGGAATCTCTGGTCAGAACCATACCAAGGGAGTCAGTGCTTAATTTGTGCCAGGGCTGAGACCCAGCACCTCAGGTGGGCCCCCACCGCTGGCAACCACCACGCTGATCTCCCACCGACTGCTGGCACCAACCGCGCCTGGCTCCCGCCGACCACTGGCCGCCCTGGGCTGGCACCGACTGTGCCAGCCCCCCTGTTGACTAGGCTGGCACCGACTGTGCTAGCCTCCCACCAGAGTTGCCTGTTGCCCACTCAGCTCTGTTAGTAGTCAGACAAAGTTTTCCAGATCCTCTACTGATTCAGCTCTTAGTGATTTCAGCTCATAGGTAAACCTTCTGCTGTCATACAGGAAATGTCCCTGCTTTCAAGAAACAAAAGACTCCAAGATGAGTCATTAAGTCTACCTTTTAACAATGGGAGGCGAGAGTCACTCCCTGCCTGGGGGCAGCCCTTTCATTTGGCCCCCACAATCCCAATAAGAGACTCCTCCACCTCCCCCTTTTCCAGGCTGAAACATCGGCCTGCCACCCTTGGGGAGCTCTGTCTAGTTTGGGGTGAAGTGTTCTATCAGAACAGACTGAGCACAGTTTTGCTGACATCTGTTCATACAGTTGAAGGACAACATTTCATTACCCCAGCAGTTAACACAAAAGTGGTTTGTAGCCCAAACCCAGCCCTGCTAACCATTTCCCATTATGCTCTGCACCTAGGTAAATTATACTAAGTACTTAATTGTACTCATGCAGATATAAAGCCCATGCAAATAATGTGCCCCCCTTTACTCAGACCTTGCTTACATCCTCCCCCCAGCCGAGAATTTGTCATCCCGGCAAATCATGCTCCAGATTGTACCTTCCACATGAGTTCTCCCCAAAGGGTCTAAGGAAACCTACTATGGCTGCCACAAGTCTGTGAACTAGGTGTATTACTTCCTCACTATTCACTCTAGGTGCATCATATGTTAACCTGTTGATTGGCCTTATAATTCTATCACACCTATTCAGCGTGGGTCTGTCAGGGGCTGGGGAAGCTTCTTCTTGGACTAGGGATGGTGAGGGTTCCTTGGAGGGTCCCTCGAGTACCGGCAAAGGCCCCTGCATCTCTTGCAGATGCAGGATGTCAGGGACTCCTCCTCCCTGTGTCCCCCCCGGTCCAACAGCCTAGCTATGTCATCACTGGTGTGTTGTGCTGCCTCAGGCTCGGAGAATGTTGGGAGGCCAAGCTCATTATCCCAACCTGGTCTTGCTGTCAATGTGGGTGCATCAACAACAGGCCTAAATGCTTCTGCCATGGGGTTCAGAGCTGACAAATTGGAGCTCTGGCTGTGCT